>NC_045446.1:28516972-28622912 GCF_002776525.5 Piliocolobus tephrosceles | reverse complement strand
TGTACTCCCATAATCCCACTTGTTGTGGGAGGGACCTGGTGGGAGATTGGTTCTGTTTATATGCTGGATTATGTTTGTTGATTTGCATACGTTGAACCAGCCTTGCATCCCATGGATGAAGCCCACTTGATCATGGTGGATAAGCTTTTTAATGTGCTGCTGGATTCAGTTTGCCAGTATTTTATTGAGGATTTTTGCATTGACATTCATCAGGGATATTGGTCTAAAATTCTCCTTTTTTGTTGTGTCTCTGCCAGGCTTTGGTATCAGGATGCTGCTGGCCTCATAAAATGAATTATGGAGGATTCCCTCTATTTCTGTTGATTGGAATAGTTTCAGAAGGAATGGTACCAGCTCCTCTTTGTACCTCTGGTAGAATTTGGCTGTGAATCCGTCTGGTCCGGGACTGTTTTTGGTTGATAGGCTATTAATTATTGCCTCATTTTCAGAGCCTGTTATTGGTCTATTCAGGGATTCAACTTCTTCCTGGTTTAGTCTTGGGAGGGTGTATGTGTCCAGGAATTTATCCATTTCTTCTAGGTTTTGCAGTTTATTTGTGTAAAGGTGTTTATAGTATTCTCTGATGATAGTTTGTATTTCTGTGGTATCAGTGGTGATATCCCCTTTATCATTTTTTATTGCATCTATTTGATTCTTCTGTCTTTTCTTCTTTATTAGTCTTGCTAGTGGTCTATCAATTTTGTTGATCTTTTCCAAAAGACAACTCCTGGATTCATTGATTTTTTGAAGGGTTTTTTGTGTCTCTATCTCCTTCAGTTCTGCTCTGATCTTAGTTATTTTTTGCCTTCTGCTAGCTTTTGAATGTGTTTGCTCTTGCTTCTCTAGTTCTTTTAATTGTGATGTTAGGGTGTCCATTTTAGATCTTTCCTGCTTTCTCTTGTGGGCATTTAGTGCTATAAATTTCCCTCTACACACTGCTTAAAATGTGTCCCAGAGATTCTGGTATGTGGTGTGTTTGTTCTTTTTGGTTTCAAAGAACATCTTTATTTCTGCTTTCATTTTGTTATGTACCCAGTAGTCATTCAGGAGCAGGTTATTCAGTTTCCATGTAGTTGAGTAGTTTTGAGTGACTTTATTAATCCTGAGTTCTAGTTTGATTACACTGTAGTCTGAGAGACAGTTTGTTATGATTTCTGTTCTTTTACATTTGCTGAGGAGCGTTTTACTTCCAACTATGTGGTCAATTTTGGAATAAGTGTGATGTGGTGCTAAAAAGAATATATATTCTGTTGATTTGGGGCAGAGAGTTTTGTAGATGTCTATTAGGTCTGCTTGGTGCAGAACTGAGTTTAATTCCTGGATATCCTTGTTAACTTTCTGTCTCGTTGATCTGTCTAATGTTGACAGTGGGGCGTTAAAGTCTCTCATTATTATTGTCTGGGAGTCTAAGTCTCTTTGTAGGTCTCTAAGGACTTGCTTTATGAATCCGGTGCTCCTGTATTAGGCGCGTGTGTATTTGGGATAGTTAGTTCTTCTGGTTGAATTGATCCCTTTACCATTATGTAACGGC
Organism: Piliocolobus tephrosceles; assembly: GCF_002776525.5. Taxonomy (NCBI): domain Eukaryota; kingdom Metazoa; phylum Chordata; class Mammalia; order Primates; family Cercopithecidae; genus Piliocolobus; species Piliocolobus tephrosceles. Next base: position 28,621,381 of record NC_045446.1, on the reverse strand, counting down.
CTTCTTTGTCTCTTTTGAGCTTCGTTGGTTTAAAGTTTGTTTTATTAGAGACTAGGATTGCAACCCCACTTTTTTTTTTTTTGTTTTCCATTTGCTTGGTAGATCTTCCTCCATCCCTTTATTTTGAGCCTGTGTGTGTCACTGCATGTGAGATGGGTCTCGTGAGTACAGCACACTGATGGGTCTTGACTCTTTATGTAATTTGCCATTCTGTGTCTTTTAATTGGAGCATTTAGTCCATTTACATTTAAGGTTAATACTGTTATGTGTGAATTTGATCCTGTCATTGTGATGTCAGCTGCTTATTTTGCTTGTTAGTTGATGCAGTTTCTTCCTAGCATCGATGGTCTTTACAATTTGGCATGTTTTTGCAGTGACTGGTACTGGTTGTTCCTTTCCATGTTTAGTGCTTCCTTCAGAAGCTCTTGTAAGACAGGCCTGGTGGTGACAAAGTCTCTCAGCATTTGCTTGTCTGTAAAGGATTTTATTTCTCCTTCACTTATGAAGCTTAATTTGGCTGGATATGAAATTCTGGGTTGAAAATTCTTTTCTTTAAGAATGTTGAATATTGGTCCCTACTCTCTTCTGGCTTGTAGGGTTTCTGCCGAGAGATCTGCTGTTAGTCTGATGGGCTTCCCTTTGTGGGTAACCCAACCTTTCTCTCTGTCTGCTCTTAACATTTTTTCCTTCATTTCAACTGTGGTGAATCTGACAATTATGTGTCTTGGAGTTGCTCTTCTCAAGGATTATCTTTGTGGCATTCTCTGTATTTCCTGAGTTTGAATGTTGGCCTGCCTTGCAAGGCTGGGGAAGTTCTCCTGTATAATATCCTGCAGAGTGTTTTCCAACTTGGTTCCATTCCCCTCGTCACTTTCAGGTACACCAATCAGATACAGATTTGGTCTTTTCACATAGTCGCATATTTCTTCAAGGCTTTGTTCATTTCTTTTTACTCGTTTTTTCTCTAAACTTCTCTTCTCGCTTCATTTCATTCATTTGATCTTCAATCACTGATACCCTTTCTTCCACTTGATCGAATCTGCTACTGAAGCTTGTGCATGCATCATATAGTTCTCATGCCATGGTTTTCAGCTCCATCAGGTCAATTAAGGTCTTCTCTACACTGTTTATTCTAGTTAGCCATTCATCTAACCTTTTTTCAAGGTTTTTAGCTTCTTTGTGATGGGTTCAAACATCCTCCTTTAGCTCGGAGAAGTTCGTTATTACCGATTGTCTGAAGACTTCTCTCAAGTTGTCAAGTCATTCTCTGTCCAGTTTTGTTCCATTGCTGGTCAGCAGCTGCATTCCTTTGGAGGAGAAGAGGTGCTCTAATATTTAGAATTTTCCGCTTTTCTGCTCTGGTTTCTCCCTATCTTTGTGGTTTTATCTACCTTTGGTCTTTGATGATGGTGACGTACAGATGGGGTTTGGTGTGGATGTCCTTTCTGTTTGTTAGTTTTCCTTCTAACAGTCAGGACCCTCAGCTGCAGGTTTGTTGGAGTTTGCCTGGGTATCACCAGCGGAGGCTGCAGAACAGGAAATATTGTAGAAGAGAAAATGTTGCTGCCTGATCCTTCCTCTGGAAGCTGTCTCAGAGGGGCGCCCAGCTGTATGAGGTGTCAGTTGGCCCTTGTTGGGAGGTGTCTCCCAGTTAGGCTTCTCGGGGGTCAGGGACCCACTTGAGGCAGTCTGTCCGTTCTCAGATCTGAAACTCTGTGCTGGGAGAACAACTACTCTCTTCAAAGCTGTCAGACAGGGACGTTTAAGTCTGCTTAAGTTTCTGCTGCCTTTTGTTCAGCTATGCCCCGCCCCCAGAGGTGGAGTCTACAGAGGCAGGCCAGCTTCCTTGAGCTGCAGTGGCTACACCTAGTTTGAGCTTCCCAGCCACTTTGTTTACCTACTCAAGCCTCAGCAATGGTGGATGCCCCTCCCCCAGCCTCGCTGCCACCTTGCAGTTCGATCTCTGACTGCTGTGCTTGCTAGCAGTGAGCGAGGTTCTGTGGGCGTGGGACCCTCCGAGCCAGGCGCAGGATATAATCTCCTGGTGTGGCATTTGCTAAGACCATTGGAAAAGTGCAGTATTAGGGTAGAAGTGTCCCGATTTTCCGGGTACCATCTGTCATGGCTTCCCTTGGCTAGGAAAGGGAATTCCCCGACCCCTTGTGCTTCCCGGGTGAGGCGATGCCCCACCCTGCTTCGGCTCAGGCTCCATGGGCTGTATCCAATGTCCAACGAGCCCCAGTGAGATGAACCTGGTACCTCAGTTAGAAATGCAGAAATCATCTGTCTTCTGCGTCACTCACGCTGGAAGCTATAGACTGGAGCTGTTCCTATTCAGCCATCCCCTCCTCTCCCATCTTATCTGTCTAGAAGGTCTTTAGTTTAATTATTAATAGATCCCACTTCTCATTCTTATTGCAATTGCTTTTGAGGACTTAGTCATTAATTCTTTGCCAAGACCGAAGTCCAGGATGGTGTTTCTTACGGGTTTTTCTAGGATTCTCAGAGCTTGGGGTTCTTACGTTTAAATCTTTAATCTATCTTGAGTTATTTTTTTGTATATGGTAAAAGGTAGGTATCCAATTTCATTCTTCTGTATTTGGCTAGTGAGCTATCCCAACACCATTTATTGAATAGGGAGACCTTTCTCCATTGCCTTTTTTTTTTTTTTTTTTTTTTTTCACTTTGTCAAAGATCAGGTGGCTATAGGTGTGCAGCTTTATTTCTGGGTGCTCTATTCTGTTCCATTGGTTGATATGTCTGTTTCAGTATCATTACCATACTGTTTTGGTTACTGTAGCCTTATAGTATGGTTTGAAGTCAGGTAATATGATGCCTCCAGCTTTGTTCTTTTTGCTTATGATTGCTTTAGCTATCTGGGCTCCTTTTTGGTTATATTCAAATTTTAGAATAGTTTCTTTTAAATTCTGAGGACCATAGATTTTTGATGGCTTTGAATATCTTGCAGGATGAGACCAGAGGAAGCACATGTGGCAGAATCAGCACCCAGTTATTTAAAATAGATTTATAAGCCTACCCCTATGGGATAACATCAGCCCTAGTTTAATATAAGTTGATACAAGGTTGAGAAGAGAGGAATAAATCTCTAATATCCTTGCAAGGTAGACTCATGCTTAGTGTTTTGAGAATGTACCTCAGGACTTCAGAACTGGCTGTAGGCTAGACTCCCTTATACAGCAGCTTGAGATTATCTCCCTGAAGAATTATAACAGTTGCTAAGGTGACTGCTAGAAGCATTAGCCACTTTCTTAGGGATCCTGCATTGCTTTTAAGAGCCTTAAGGACAGGCAGAGGGGAACTAACTGATATTGTGTGTTGTCATGGTCTCATTTAATTGTTATACTGATCCTCTGAGAAAATTCACTAAACAGATGACAAACCAAATCTCAGACAGATAAAGGAATATGTGCCAATATTCATACATGTTGTAAGTGGCAAGATCAGGACTCTTTCTACAATTCCACATAGCATCTCAAAGTCATCCCCATCACCCCTACACATATTAAATCCATAGTACCCATCAGCCCCAACCCCACCCTCACTCTGAAAAGAAAACTTAAGGTAATCAAAATGGATCGACTCAGTGAACACACACTGCCTTCTTTCTTTTTATTCATTTTCAACACATATTTATTAAGCACCTACATTATACCAGGCACAGTTCTCAGATGAGAACACTTCTCTCATTTAACTCTAGTGGGAAGAGCTAGCCAAAAAACTAATAAACCACTCAATGAACAAAATAGTTTTCGATAGCCATGTTAGAAAGGAAATGAAACAGTGATTTGGTAGACAGAGACTGAGGAGAAGCAGCTACATAGCTACAACGTGGAAAGTGTTCAGAGAAGCGCTAAGGAGGTCACTTTTGAGCTGAAACCCGACAGAACAAAGGAGCCATCTAAGCAAAAGTGAGCACGGGGAGTGTTACAGGCAAAGGAGCAGAAAGTTCAGACCCCATCAGACCACTTCACGTTTTAGCCTTTTTGTAATGTAATGTGCATAACAGTGAAGAATTTTTCTGATTTATAGTCTGAATGATACTGTATTATTTGGCATTATTATTTTTCTGGGTATTTTGGCAGTGGCACTAATAATCTTACCTCAAGAAGGCTGTGATCTGCACAAGTCCCAGAGACGAGCTGGCTTTGTAGGAGGAGAGAGAACATGTGAGTTTACATCTGTTTTCTGAGAGAACCACATACCTTAGGCTCAGCCTGAGGAGTGACTCACTGCATTCAGGGGTGGGCAAGATCCAGATATGCCAGAGCCAGCGGGAAGCCTCCAGATCCCTAGTCACACAGCTAGAACTTAGGCACCTCAGAAGCAAGGTGCTGGATTATGTGAACATTTGTTTTAGTGCCAAATGGGACTTTTCCCAGGATGTCTTTGGTAATCACAAAGAGTGTATTCTAAAACAAGAAAGGAAATAAAATTATTTTTGTGTAGATAAGAATAGACTAAATATGTGGCATAGAATAATTGAGAGAGCCAGGAGTAGGAGAATGTTATGAACTTGAATAAGGATCAAGTGGAATAACTTTTAAAATGATAAAAATAACTGCCTAGACCTATGCTTTTCCAACCTAGAATCTCTGAAAGCAGTAACAGGAACTAGAAAGCTGCTGTTTGTAGTGTTTCAAAGATAAAAGTGAATGATAAGGCCACATAGGCTATCCTTTACTTCATGCCCTTTCAGATCATTTTTTCATCTTTCAGTATTTCAGCAAATCGTTAATGAGTTATCTGCTGTGTGCCAGGTGCCATGCCAAGTGCTAAGAACTTTTGTAAATGGCTCAAGTAAGGATCCTTGCTGTTGATACGTTTTAACCATCTAATGCGGCAAAGAGACAAGTAAATGGATAATTTTAAAACAATATTACTTGTACTGATACAGGGGTTTATGGAGTACTTTGCAGAGTCCAACGGGTGGGGGGAATGCTAATCCAACTGGGGTAGAGTCTTGGAAAACTTCCTAGAGGAGACATTGCTAAATCTCAGTCTTAAAGGACATATATAAATTAGCCACATGGATCCAAGGGAATGAAATTCTTGGCAGAGGAAAGATCCTATACTTATGTATAGGGCTTTTAATTCTCCAGAGTACTTACTCATTGTATTAGTTAGAATTGTGTTCAGTTTTGAGGAACAGAAAATTCTGGTATCAATAGTATAAGCAAATAAAGGTATGTTTGTTTCACAGCGTAGATTTGGAGATAAGTGACATCTGGCCTTGGTTTAGTGCCTAATGATGTCAGGACTGCCATGTGTCTCTGAGATTCCCTGGACATTTCCTTCATGCTTGTTGCCTTATGATTGAAAAAGAGCTGCAGCTTTGGGTATTATACCCATGTTCAATCATGAGGGAGGGGTCAGAAGAAGCGCCGTGTCTCTATTAATCAGGAAAGTAAACACTTTCCCAAGGAGCACCCCACCACCACTACCACCAAACCAGAAGACTTATCCTTCTGTGTCATATGCTCAAGCAAGGCTACATGCCACTCCTAACTGCAGTGTAGGCTAGATACACAAATACTTAACTCTTCTACTCTCCGGAGTAGAAGTTAGCAATGAGAGTGAGTTGGCAAATGACTACTGAGTCAGCCGATCAGTAGTATCTGCCAAATATATAATTTCATTTGCCTCCTTGTAATAAGTTTGTGAGATGGAAAGAGTGGGTGTTATTAGCTCCACTTTACAGAAGAAGGAACATTTGGAGAGCCAGATGATACCTAAAATCACAAAGCTGAACATTTATTCACTGATAACAAAAACAAAAGCTAATATTGGTTGTATGTATGCTTATTACGCACCAGACTCTATGCTAAGCACTTTACATATATTCTCTCATTTCTTTCCCATGCAGTCCTGTAAGGTAGGCTCTCCTCATTTTATAGATGTGTCTGAGTAACACAACTGAGGTATAAGGAGATATTGACATAAGTTCCCCAGGATCACAAAGCTAGTATATAGCAGATCCCTCAGGATTTAGACTTCATTTCTCCAGAATGTCAGCCTGACGCTCTTCTTGCCTCACCTCCCTTTGATTTAAATGATCAAAGTGTTCTCCCTGTAGATCCAGCGAATGTACCACCTCACTGTTGCCCAGAGCCCTTGAAGCTACCCTGTGCCCTTGTTACTTCTTTTAATTATGTGACCCACTCCTGTTTCTTCATTATTGCTTTTATGGACATAGAATCCAGCAACGCATTATTTCAAATGTGCTTTCATTATGAATGCAGTTTCTTTCATTGTAATAGCACCAACTATAATGAATACATTTTGTATCCATGCAGATGTCACTGGTCTTTTCAGTGCTTCATTCTAATTTATGCTGGAAAATGAATACTTAAAGTATTGCCCAGGCTCCCATTACTCCAGAGGAAATTAGGCACACCTTGTGTGTGTGCATGTGTTTTTGTGTTCATGCAACAGATAGAATGTTTTGGTCAGAATGAATTGTGTGCGTGAAATAAGAGCCTAGCCCTTTCCTGGAAGGGCATTTTGGAGGTAATTCACTATGCCTATCAGTGAACCTGTGCAAGCAGGTGTCTTTGTGAGTGGGTGTTTTGGGCACAAATTACAGTCAGATTTTGTTAGAAGTAAAAGAGGGAAAGCCCTACTGATTGAGAGATACACGTTTTGGGGTGCCCCAAGGTCTTCTGGCCTTGTTATATACAGCCAGAAAAGGTTGCAGATGTCCTTAGTGGCAGCAGTCACCCCATCTATCAGCTTCACACTGACATGGCCTTCAATGTTGAGGGTGAACAGTGACACACAGGCCTACCAGGGAGCAGAATGTGCTGGGCTTGGGGTTAATTATGTGAACTCACCTTTATGGCAAGAGTTGGTTCATGACGTAGAGGATAATAGTCAAAGACTCTGAAACTATGGATAAGGGCAGGAGTACTCAGCTATCCAAGAAATGACCTCTCTTATGTTTGAAACAATATGTAGGCCAGAATGCTATAGACATTCAGCCTATCTGCAGGGGATTCTTGAAGTGATGTGCTTTTAGATACATCTATGCCACAAATATTATTTCTGAGGCTTGAGATCTGAGTAGCTAAAGGGTAGCTGGAAGATAACTTGTAAGATCCATTATTATGAATTTTTATTCAAGGGTTCTATGTATTAAAAGAAGGAGAAGTGGTGGTTTACAGAATATAAGAGTATTCTAAGTTTCTTTAAAAGACTACCTTTTTTTACCATACCTATTTAAATCTTTTAAATATTCAGGGGTTGCCTCTTAATAAAAATTGTCTACTTCGTTTAGAATTACTGACTCCATAATTGGAAGGCAAATCAAAGAAGGAATAGTGATTGCAAACTGAATTTAGAATGGGTATGTATGTATGTATGTATGTGTATGTGTGTATACACACATATATAACATGCATATAGATTAAGGGGTTTGGAAATGTTTATCTTGCCTCTAACACAAAAGGGCAAGAACCATTCTAAAATTTGGCTTGGGGAGAAGCAAAATTTCTCTCTATATCTTTAAGTGATCTTTTTTTTTTTTTTTTTTTGAGACAAGAGTCTTGCTCTGTCGCCCGGGCTGGAATGCAGTGGCCGGATCTCAGCTCACTGCAAGCTCCGCCCCCCGGGTTTACGCCATTCTCCTGCCTCAGCCTCCCGAGTAGCTGGGACTACAGGCGCCCGCCACCTCGCCTGGCTAGTTTTTTGTATTTTTTAGTAGAGACGGGGTTTCACCGTGTTAGCCAGGATTGTCTCGATCTCCTGACCTCGTGATCCACCCGTCTCGGCCTCCCAGTGTGCTGGGATTACAGGCTTGAGCCACCGCGCCCGGCCTCTTTAAGTGATCTTAAATTTCACCAGGTTTTTATTTCCGAAAATCTAGGAACAAAAAACTAAGTTGTAGAATTTCAGTATCTTTCATTTTCTGTTTCATAATGAGTACTTCCCCCTCTTGCAGTCTCTCAAGCCTTAATTTTTACACGGTGCATTACCTGACTCTTATGTCAATACCTGAAAGACAGATTTGCAAGAACTAGTTTTCTCAAATCTATCTAGAAATAGAGCCTAGATAAGATCAATGCAATAACCTTAAAGAAGGTATTGTTCTTTGCTTCTTTCACACCAAAAAGCTACAAATACTTGTCCTATAATGACTGAAATGTTTACTATTTTACAGGAAATTCTGTAGAACCAAGTATACTGTTTGAGGGGATTAGTTAAAACACAAATGAATTTAGCTCTGAAATGAATCTGAGTTCCATGTTCTCCATTTTTGCAGATTCAGATAGCAGTAATGCTTGCTGTATCACCTAAAAGAAAACAGCAAGAAACAAAAACCTTCAGAGCTCTGCTTGTCTGAGGAGATGGCCCCACTGTTCACCATTTCCTCAGGGGTGGTGATTCAAAGCACATTTTATATTTGCCCTGGGGCAAGGATAGTCTTGCTTCAACCTAGAAGCCTTTTTGAAAGGGGTGCAGAAAGGAGGATGGATAGAAGGTGCCTCCTGCCATGCTGCCTTCAGGTTTCTGTGGACAGAGCACAAAAGACAGATGCAGTTTACTATCAGAGCAGCTTTGAGTCAGAATTGTAGGAGGCTAAAACCTGAGAACCACCTCTGGGTCTCTGCACCCCATTCAGTTAAGAGTTCAGTCTTTATGGTAGGGAGCAGGAGTGGCTACACAGTGTCAGCCTGATTCTCCTTCAGTTTGCTACTTTCAGCTGTTAAGCTGGCAGGCAAGCCTGGGAACCAGCCTGAATCCCTCCCTAGGAGCTGCCCATCCTAAGAGAGTTCCTCTAGTAAATGTGCCTTCAGGGGCCTGTATAACTGAAGCAAAGCCATTTGCATTAATTCATCCTACACATGTCTTTTGCCTCCTAAAACGTTCAAGGTTCCCTGCCATATGTGTATACTGGATAGTAAAAGTTTCTCGTCTCTAAATTGCTGTGCATGTAGTCTGCTCTAAGATGATTGAAACATGTGAAAGAGAACCAGCCCCAAAGAGAATGTGGCATTTTATTTCCTTAACCTGAGTCATCTGTGCTTTCACTGCCATTCTTTTGTTGTGGTTGTTTTTAGCCGTGAAATGATCTCAAGATTTTTAAAAAGTGTTTTCAATCATAAATAGCACCTACTGAATGAGAATAAGTTAATACCAAACTTAGGTATTTTCCAAAACTTTTAATTTGAAATAAAACAAGTTACAACTATTATTTATAAAATATTACCCCTATGCCCATTATAATATTAAGAACTTTAAAAAGTGTTTCTCTTTAGTAGCATTCGCATCTACTCTATTACATAGGTCTTACTGGATGCATTTTACAGATGAGAAAACTAAAACTCAGAGAGGAAAATGACTTTCCCAAGGTTACATTATCTGCTTATCTCTTTAGTAGCATTCACATCTACTCTATTACATAGGTCTTACTGGATGCATTTTACAGGTGAGAAAACTAAAATTCAGAGAGGAAAATGACTTTCCCAAGGTTACATTATCTGCTTATCTCAGTTCCCAGTCCTTTCCTTTTAGATGGTTATTGACAACTAGAAGACTGAAGAAAGATTCCATCAAAGACTCCATTAGCTCACTTAAGATATATAGGTTGACTCTTCTTTTAACCAGGTGGACAGCAAAGCCACCACACTATTCACACCACTTAGACTACTACCTAATTAACCCAGGAGTAACAGCTACTGAGACCTGGCGAGATTCACAGTCCCATCCAGCCTTGTTTTTAGTGGGAAGAATATGAGTTTTGCAACCAGTAACTCCTGAGATCCAAATGTGGTCAAGTCACTGAACCTCATTTTCCACATCTGTAAAACAGAATCACAATGCCTTCTTCACAGAGATGCAGCCCTAATTGGACAAGAGATTATATATGAATACCTATTATAATGCATACTCATTGAATAAATTTTTTTAAAATACACAGTTGCTTAAAATGTAATTTTCTCTGTGTTAGCAAAATGTTTCCCAGGCACCATGAAGTGTTTTAGCTGCAGCAGGAGAGTGGTTGGTAGATACAGTGTTCTTCAGTTTCCATTTTTCAGGTTCATTCTTTAGAACCAACTTTGCTTTTTATGTCGTGTTTTTTCCTCCAAGATAGGAAGTGGGCTGACGCTTTCCCTTCTGCACTCCCCATCCTATAGCTCTCTGTAAGTATTCTCTCGCCTCCCTTTTGTGATTTCCTTAAGTGCTTTTAATGGTTGCTTGACACTAGAAAGGTATTCCCAGCAGGCACTCAATTTGTAATCACTGCTTGTTGCTTGATGTGAACTTGTGGCTGACCTCTGGAAAAGCGGTGTGGGTGGGCATGGAGATGAGAGGAGGGAGCAAGGCTTTGCTCCAGCAAAGTGAGATGGTGCATCCCTGAGCAGCTGGCTGGCAACTGGAGGGGTGGCTCTGAAGATTGCTGTCATGCCTCCTTGCCACCTTGGGTTGGCCAGCGTGTCTGGAAGTATAATCGGTAGTAGGTTATGGTACAGTTAAACAACCATATTCTTAACACCAGCAAAGCACAAAGGAAAACAGGATGATAGAGCAGCTACGGTACATTTCCACAGTGTCTCTGTTATTACCACAAGGTGAATGGAATGCCCTGAGGAGCAACCTGCATACAGCTAGAGCTAATCATCCCTTATTCCACAGCCTGCAACCTGCGGGCCTAGAATGTCCCCCACTTTTTTTTATCTTATAATTCTGACTGTCTTCACCAAGGAGGTGACTGAGGCATTGCTTATGGAAGAAAAATACAAATTCTTTGTGTCTTCATTCTACAAATCTTCATAGACACATGACTGCTAATCAGGGCTGTAAGTGATGAATCCAGATACTTGCCTTCAAGCAGCAGTTCCCTGTCTAGAGGAGGAAAAGCCAAGTGTCTGTACCGGCTTAGTATCACCACAAGAGACACCTGTGGTAGTGGGTGTCACTGTCAGGGAAATGGATTTCATGTTAAATGCCTTGTGCCCAATCTTTTGTGACCTGCCTGAACCTTATGGGCATATCCCCAAACCACACTGTGAGCCAGGACTTAATAATGAGGCATCCAGTATCTACCACTGTCCACAGCCTCATTTCCTAGCCTTTGTAATGAATTACTCTGTTTATGGACATGGCTCACTTTCCAGGCTGCCACTCCCCGCTTCCTCACCAGCTTTGATGCCATCGTATGGCAGTTGTTCATGCTTATTCCCTTGATTAGGCTACTTCTAGCTCACCTGGTCTTACCAGCCCTTGGGATCCTGCATTTCTACTGCTCCCGCATGAACAGTAGAGCCACCAAGTTCCTCTTGGTCCTACAAACAGGACCCCGAATTCTCTGATCTTGAGGGTAGATGATGAGTAGTCTCTGTAGAGTGGAGTGGTCAGCACAGACTTCATGGAAGACGTAGACTTAGGCTGGTTATGATTTGGGTGGATAAAGAGAAAGGATATGGCTATTCTACCCTAGAGCAAGAGAGATCTTTGTTATGACTTGTTAACCGCCATTTAAACCATTATTGTGAAGAAGGAGTTTAGAACTGGAGCTGTCACAGAGATTCAAGGATTATCTGTGGATTTTGGTGGTGTACTGTTCTTTACCAAAGGGAAGGGGAGGGGAGGCAAGGGGTTGTTAGAACGAAAGAAAGAAAATAAAGCCTCTAGTATGGTGTTATATCAGATTCATGGAGTCCTGTTCTTTTCCTCCAGACAATTTTTATATTCCTGCATTGGGCCTCATTTGAGAGTCTGGTTTTGGCCCCTAACGAGAATGCCTCTTGTAGCCATGTTGTAACCATTCATGCCAATTTAAATGAGTAAGAGCTAAGTGATCGTCTTGCCTTTCACACAAACCAGTGGTTCTCAGTGTTGGTTGCTGGACCCCTACAGTTAATGGCTCTATTTCCAAAGCCTGGTCTTTCCATCCTCTTCAGTGGGCAAAAAGAGGTATATGATTAGCCACCAGAGGCCTTAGTCCCACCAGGGCTCTGAGCTCTATCAGAAATCAGACTCCATCTGGCTGGAGAAGCAGTTTGGGAAGGATGTAAGCTTTCTCTTTACAGCTGAACATAAACTGAGTTGTTCCACAGGCTTTGCTTAAACTTTTACACACAGAATTACCACTCTTAACTCCTTTTTTCTTTCTTGTGTATATTTCAGCCTGAGGCCCTAAAAATAGTTTTTTTATAGAGGAGTAGCGTTATTGTCTCACAGCAAATATTTTTTAATTTGAAAACAACTCTCAAAAGAATTCTCTCATCTTTTCCCCAAAGTGGTTGACTGAAAAATACTTATTTTGCTGTCATTCCCTCCCTCCTACCCATCTCTGCTGGGCTGAGTGAGGACTGCAGTGGAATGTTTTAAGAAGTGAGTGGGTGAGTGGATAGGGAAAGTAAAAGATCTATACCTCATGTTAACTTCTCATACTAGAAGAGCCATCTGATATATTTATTGTTCTATATTAAACTTGAGTCTGATTGGGACTGAGAATGTGAGAGCCTTAGAAATCATCTAATTCAAGGAGGAAGAAGGGGACATAGCAATATGTCATGAAAGTTTAGTATGTGTAGGGTTCTGCTTCATACAGTGTTTAATGAGAAAGGTAATCACTTAATAGTTTACCTTGTGCTGTATGTTTTTACATTCATTAAGAACCTGGGAATCATTTATCCTCTTTTATAAGTGAGGAAACTGGGACCCAGTGGAATAAGTTTTGCCCAGAGGGGTCTCAGTTAGTAAGTAGAAGGACTGGATTCAGCCTTGGTTTCTCTGTGCACTCCTGCTCCTCTTAGCCTAAAAGGCAAGGTGGAGAGTTCTGACAGCAGGAAACCCTGTCATCCAAATTACTGACAGATGCCCCTCAATTAAGCAGTCTTAGAGGGTGACTGGGCCTTATTCAGTTCTAAGAGTCATATTCCCCTGGTGCTCCTTGGGGTATTTACACTGTTTCCTTCTGCCTGGGCCCTGCAATTGGGCCAGTGGTGACCAGGTGCTTTCCGGGTATCATAAATACATCTTATGACATTTGATTTCTATTGACACTAAGCCATAAACAGGTTCTTCTTCATATAGATGAAACAGGTTTAAAGTTGTAGAATTATGTCATTTGGGTGTCACAGCAGAGCTAGCTCCTGGAAAAACTGGGAGGAGGGCAAAATGTGTCTTTAATAATCCTTATCTGCTTCTTTCAGCACCTGTACTTACGCCCTAGTCCTGACCCTTTAAAGATTATCATTTCTCTTTCCCCCAGCAAAACTTAACCTCATCCCAACACCTAAGATGACAGCTGGCTCATCCAGAAACTCTTCTGCACTCGAGTGGTTTATGGTGGTCCCATGGCATACTCTTGTCTTGTAATACATACTGATTTTTAACTAGGGCTAAACTATAAGGAACCTTCTAAGTGCAGCACCTTAGACTACAGGAATAATTTTAATAGGGACTTTAGGCTTAATGACTTATGGGATATCTTTTAAAAGTGGCAAAGGCCTTGCTGTTTTTCACATGCTCTCATGTTTGGCATCTGTTACCTCCTCCAGTACATAGAGCAGTCCTTTGAGTTCAAAGCACTGGGCTTTGTTCAGTCTTGAGATTGGGCAGTGACATATAAAGGATGGAAAGCTACAGTCTTCAATTCCTCTCTTCTCCCTGCTTCAGCTCTATTTGATGTTTTTATGTGTTTTGGATCATCTAGTGGTGACCAGACTAGTGCTATCTCTCATCTGACAGCACTGCACTGCAGTACAAGGAGAGCCTCTGGTAAGATTGGCTGAAAGTAAACTGGATGTGATGTTCATCTCTTTGCTGTCTACATCAAGCAACCCTCCTCCGAGGAGGGGCAGATTTCCTACAGTCCAGGCCTGTTGACTGTACCATGAGCTTTTGGAATATTGAGGTTGGAATGCAGGTGGGGATAGCTTTCTTACCTTCTTTTCCATTTCCTAGGGAAACTCATAACAAGAACACTTACTAAAAGGGCAGGGGTAGAACTGGGTAGTAAACAGGGAAGGAACCAGGCAGTGGGAGAACAGGGACCCTCTGTTCCCTTTCATAAACGTCCGCTTCTCAGTTATACTCATCTGAGAAGACATGCTGGCAGAGATGCTTGAGTTATTAACTAGGCATAAGACACCTCCTCATGGTTTCTTGTTTTCCCATTTCAGAGCCCTCTCACTGTCCCTGGCACGGACTTTAGACTCCTGGAGAAGTGAGTCTGGCTTTGACAAAGAGGGAGCCCTAGCCTCTGCTTGGGAGCAAGTGTCCGTTTGCTCCAGACCCCCAGCATCATGACATCGGCACCTGTAATACTCTGAGTCGCAGATCTGTGCTGATGATATCATCACATTTGAGCAGCCTAATGCCTGCTGGCCCCCAAGTAGGCTTTATATTGAGTTACCAATGAGTGTTTGTTTTTTTTTTTCCTGAAACATCTACTTGTGCTACCTCAGGGAGTGTCACACAGAACACAGCCTGTATATTTTAAGCATAGCCCTTGTTCACATTTTGAAGTGCTGGCAATGTGGTAGACGCCATATGGAGCCCTGACACCCTTCTCATCTCCTGTTCTTTCCCATCTACATCCCCTCATTTTCTTAGGAGACACTTCCAGCATGACCCATAAAGATAAGCATTAGGAGCTGCTGCTGAGACACGTTCTCTCTCTGGACCCTCGCACATTTTATCTCAGCCATTCTGAACTTTTCATAGCTCCTTGAGCGCATGCCAAGCTGTTTCACATCTTCAAAGTTTGTTCAAGCTGTTCCCTCCACCTGGCACACCCCTCTCCTTGCCCCATTGTCTTCCTGGAAAATGCCAATCCATCTGTCAACACTCAGTGATAAAGTCTTCTCTGACTCTGCAGGTGGAATGTAGCACTTCTTCTCTTATGGCTTATAGCTACATTCTTTGCCATACTGTGAGCTCCTGAATGGTAGAGACATCTGATATACCACTGTGTTCTATCACTGGCGTGTATTTGGGGCTCAGTCACTGTGAGGTGAAAGAATAGCCACTGACTTCAGGATGGGAGTGATATAAAAACAGTTGAATTTAGTTGAGTACTCATTAGGCAGTAGGCTGAACACATTATATCCATTATCTCATTTAATATTTATATCGACTCTTAAGAGGTAGATCCTGATACTGCCCCTTCCTGAGTTGCCCCTACACACACACACACACACACACACTCTCTCTCTCTCTCTCTCTCTTCATTCTCTATTCCAGCATCCTGGTTTATTTTCTTCATATCCACTATCAGAAATTATTTACGTGTTTGTTGTCAGCTTACTGGAAATTAAGCTCCGTGAAAACAAGGACTTTGTCAGTCTTTTTCACTGCTATTTTACCTATTTGAATGCCTTATATACTGAGGGGTACTCAATAAATACTTCTTCACTGAAAGCACAAATGAAGGAATGACTCCCCATTTCACAGATGAGGAAACCGAGGCCTAGAAGATGTTAAATAGCTTTGCCAAAGTTACACAGCTCAGAGCTGAAGGGTTTGGATGGTAAGTAATCCTGGTCTCATTCCAAAGTGGATGATCCTAACGTATTATACTACCTCCTTTAGGAGTTCTTCCAGTAGACAGATCTTAGTGTTCGCACAGAAAGGTCTGCTTTCCTGCTGGATATAGTTTTTACCTTGAAGGTTTACCTTCCCCGCCTTTTATCTCACCGGTGAAATCCCTCCTTCTAGGCCGAAGCAAGTTATGAGAGCTGCCATATGCCAGCTGCCAAATGTCTTCAGTGCCAGGCATGTTGCTAAACTAGGGGTAAAATAGTGAATGAGAAACAAATGCAGCCTCCAAAGAGCTCAAGTGACAAATGGTGACTTTTACAATATAATGATGCTGAGGTGCAGTGAAGCCCTGAACCTCTGGAGGCTACAAGGGCAGAGCAGTGATGTGTCAGACCACCTGCATCACTGGTTCCCTGATGGCAGACAGGAGACATCATCTTCACTTAATTCATGTTTCATCCTTTAGTAGGATGTAGTGAAAATCAACTCAAACCTTGAAAGATATTTCTATGTAACCTAACTAAATGAGTGAGACCTTGGTGCCTCTCACTGCAGGACAGGCAGGATTGAAAATGAAACCAATATCTGGCCCAACGCGATTCTGTCGTAAGTTCTGTGGAACAGGTCTTGGCGGCAGGCCCTTTTACATGACTGTTTGCTGGAGCGCACAAGAACCAAGACGAGAATATGAGGGAAATGGCCACCTTGCAGCCAGGTTACAACAGGAAAGTCATGACCAGCTGCCGTTGTAAAAACTGAAAAGAAAAAAAAAAGTTAGCTGTGCTTTTTTAAAACAAACAAACAAATAAAAAGACAGTATTGGGGCCAGGCACAGTGGCTCATACGTGTAATCTCAGCACTTTGGGAGGCCGGGGCAGGTGGATCACCTGAGGTCAGGAGTTCAAGACCAGCCTAGCCAACATGGTAAAACCCCGTTGCTACTAAAAATACAAAAATTAGCCTGGCATGGTGGTGTGTGCCTGTAATCCCAGCTATTCAGGAGGCTGAGGCAGGAGAGTCCCTTGAACCCAAGAGGTGGAGGTTGCAGTGAACCAAGATTATGCCACTGCACTCCAGGCTGTGCAACAGAGTGAGACTCTGTCTCAAAAATAAATAAATAAACTAAGAGACTATTGGGATCCCCTGTAACAAGGAGAAAGTTTTCAAGTAATTGGTGCCCAGACTGGAGTTTGAGTCTGCCAAGGCCTTGGAATATCTTTAGCAACAAGGTACCAGTTACTTCCTCTGCTACTAGTAATGAAGCATTACCAATAGCCAAGCTAAATAAATGCAGCCAGCTGATGTCACAAGCCCCCTCATATGCTGCCTTCCCTCGTCATTGCCCAGGGCCAAAAACAAGAGCCAGTCCTTGGTACTTTCAGTGCTGCCTAGCTGTGGAACCTTGAGATGTTACTTCCTTTGTCTACTCTGCATTTTCTTTGTCTGTAAAATGGAGTGTTAATGCTGTTACACAGGATTATGGAAACTGATTGTGAAGATTTGGGTGAAGTGATTAGTTCAGTGTCTAGCAAGTAATAACATCCATTTATTAACTGTAAGTGCTTATAATGTATAATTATCCTCTTTTTACAGATATGGAAACTTTAAAGAGGCATCTCACCCAAGGTTGTGCCACTAATGCCTGCTAGAATGGGGTCTCGAAACTTAGTTGTGTGCTTTTTCCATGATCAGTCTCAACCACCACAATAACTAACCCAGCTCTCCCACTTCTGGATCCATGCCTCAGCTGACATTTCATCTGAGGGAAAGAGGGAGCCATGAATTAAGTATCCCCTCACCTCTATCTTGGCCTTGCTGACTTGATATCATCCTCATCTCTCTCCCTTCATAGACTGTTAGGGTAAGAGGTGGATAAAGTATTGGAATCCGAGCCTGCCTTGAGAACAGCTCACAGCTGGGTTGTGGAGAGTTAGAAGTTGGCAAACTCACAGCTGTTTTATAGAGAAGCCAGATGAGAACATTTCCTCATGGAGAAATTTGTTCTTCAGGTTTCTTTGTTTAGGGAAGACTGGATATGAGCCTGCTTCTGCTTTGTCACTGCTGTTGCAGTGACAGCAGCATTCCCTGTCCATGGGCCACACCATCCTTTACTCATACAGCTTCCAGTAAGGCTTGTTTGTAAGAATAATCAGTTTATGATACAGCATTGTAATTCATTCTAGAGCTCCAGTGGTTATGTGTGCCTGGTCATTGCAGAGACAATTAGAAAAGAAATGGAGGTTGGGTTTACCTGTCAAAGTAAGCTGTTCATGAGATTCCTAGGCAGTGTCTCCATGACCAGCAAGTGGCCCATGGTTTGCCTGGGAAGGTTTCTTGAACAGTCACGTGTTATACGATTGTCTTGATCATTTACTCATTCATTCACTCAAAAATATTTGTTGTGGTTTCACCAGCACCAAGCACATTACCAGGTACCGGTGATACAGCAGGGAACAAAATAGTTAAAGCCCTTTGCCACCGCAAAATAATTGTAGAGTGATCAGTGCTATGAAGACAATACAATAATATAGTGTAATAGTACAGGGATGGGGTGGCTACTCTAGATTTCCTGGTCCAGGACAGCATCTAAAAAGGTGATACTGGAGCTGAGACCTGAATGTTAATGACTCATGCATTCCAAGATGCAAGGGTAAGAGCTCTGAGGCAGACCAGCAAAGCACAAGCCTTAAGGCATGAACAAGATCAGCTTATTTGGGGAACAGAAAGAAAGCCAGCGTGGCTGGAAGGTGGCATGAATCAAGCTGGAAAGGGAGGGAGGGGCCAAAGCATGTAGGAATTTGTGTGCTATGAACTTTGTTCTAGGGGTTATAGGAAACTATTGAAGGATTTTTAAATGGGGCACTGATATAATCTATTGCACGTTTTTGAACTGTTACTCTGAATACAGTTTGAATAATAGGCAATATTGCATTAAGATTAGAAGTAGGAAGACTAGTCAAGAAGCAACTCCAGTAGTTCAAGCAGGAGATGGTGGCAGCAGTGGAGAAGACGAATGGACACACATGGGAGAGGTCGTGCAGGGTGAGTCAATAGGACATGCTGTTGGACTCAGTGGGATAGGGAGATGATGCTGCTAAGGTTTTGAGCACCATGCTTGGCACGTAGAATGTGTTCTTATTCATGATAGCAGTTACTGTCTTTATTTCTTTAATGGCCTGTACACTAAGAGAACAAACTTGAGAAGGAATCTTTAGCCCATTGGAATGACAGCATGGTACCTAGAGTGTACGGGTGACAACAGTGTTAACTCTTCTAGTTTTTTGTTAATAGATAGCAGTTTTAGAGGAAATGGGTGTTGCAGGTATGGTCATGTATTCAGGAGCTAGAAACTGACAGTCGATTTCACTCTACCATCAACTCATTGTATGACTTTTAGTCTCTCTTAGTCTTGGTTTCTTTACATGATGTTATTAAATAACTACAAAATGTTTTGAGCATTTACTGTGTGATAGGTACTATGTCAAGCTCTTTATATATCTGCCAAGTACTTCATATACATTAATCTTATTTAATCCTTGGTAGGTACTACATTGTCCACTATTTCCAAGTATGATCACCGACCTGAAAATCTCACAGCTAGTAAGTGGCAGAGCTGTGATTCAACCCCAGGTGTTTCGAACTCCTAAGTCCATATTCATAACCCGCTGCCATATGAAAAGTACCACTAGGACATTATGGATTGGTATACTTCCAACTTCCTACAACTTCAATTGAAGGTCATCATCATGGGACTGCCAAAGTTACTGAGAACTGTTTTCTGTGTGTGTGTGTGCGCGCGCGCGCGCACCCATGCGTTTGTATCTTTGCCTCTGTATGTGTGTGTATCTGCCTCGCTTGCTCGCTCTCCAACACACACTCATGTGCATGCACACAAACACGGTGTGAGTCTCTATTCAGAGATTAGAAATAAGTGTCAAGTATATTTATTTACTGATCCTTTCTCTTTTTCTCTTTGGTAACTTGTGAGATACAGCAGCTGAGGCAACAGGAAATTTGAAGTCCAGCATTTTACTAAATCTTATCGTATGTTTAAGATTTCTATGGAAGGAAACTGCTTGAGAGAGATTTGGTTTCCATTATACACATGCCAAGAGAAGATGAGGAAACTGTGGGTCAGGTGGATTTCCTGAAGGTACGGGAAGCAGGGAAGGCAAATCCTTGGGCTAATTTCTGCTTCTAACTCTCCACCGCCTGAAATTGCCTGGGCCCTAATAGAGGGTGTAGGAAAGGTTCCTTTCAGACCTCATCACAGGAGATCGCCAGTGATAGAAAATCCAGCAGCACTGGGGGAAGGAAAGGGAGGTTGGGGAAGATCAATGTAAAGGCAAAGAAAAGGAAAAAACTGGCCCCAGGGCATTTTTCTCTTGAAGTTCAACAGGAAACAGTAACGTAGAAGTTATTTTAAAGAGATGGAACAGATAGACACATGCATTCATATATACGCGCACACTGTATCCCATGCCAGGTCATCTCCCTGCAGACACTTTGAAATTGCCCTGCTATTGGCAAGGGTGTGGGGAAAATGGGCATTCCTGTGCCAATGTGAGTAATGACTGTAAATCAATATAAGATTTACCATAGAAAAACCTGACAAGCAATACCTCAGCCAGGTGGTCAAGGCCACCTTCAACAGTGCTGTCATATTGATAGTATCAACCCTTGATATGATGTAATGATAATGGCACCTTACCTCTGTAATTTTCATTCCAAAAGCCCATAACCATAGCCTAATTGTGAGAAAAACATCAGACAATTTCCGATTGAGGGATATTCTGCAAAATACCTGATCACCACCCCTCAAAACTGCCCTCACCATCACAAACAAGAAAAGTCTGAGAAACCATCACAGCCAGGAGGAGCCTATGGAGACTTAATGATGAAATGTGGTATTCTGAGTGAAATCTGGAGCAGAAAAAGGACTTCAGGGAAAAACTAAGGAAATCTCAAAATATGAATTTTACTATTAAGGTATCAGTATTGGTTCTGTGAACCTGAAATATCTGAGACAGGTCTCAGTCAATTTAAAAAGTTTATTTTGCCAAGGTTAAGGACACACCCATGACACAGCCTCAGAAGGTCCTGATGACATGTCCCCAAAGTGGTCAGGTCACAGCTTGGTTTTACACATTTTAGGGAGACATTAGACGTCATCAGTATATGTAAGATATACATTGGTGTGGTCCAGAAAGGCAGGACAACTCGAAGTGGGGAGGGGGGCTTCCAGGTCATAAGTAGATAAAGGACAAATGGTTGCATTCTTTTGAGTTTCTGATTAGCTTTCCACTGAATCAAAGGAAGCAATTGGATATGCATTTGTCTCACGTGAACCGAGGGATGACTTTGAGTGTTGTATGTCCTTTGTGAGGGAGGTATGTAGCTTTTTAATCTTTGTAGGCATCTTATTTAGGAACAGAATGGGGGACAAGTTTGCCAATCACGGTTCCCAGCTTGACTTTTCCCTTTGGCTTAGTGATTTTGGGGTCCCCAAATTTATTTTCCTTTCATAGTTCATTGGCAACAAATATACCATGCAAATATAAGATGTTCATAGTAAGGGAGACTAAGTATGGGAATCCTCTGTACTATCCTTGTAATTTTTTGATAAATCTAAAGCTGTTCTAAAAATTAAAGCTTATAAAACAAATGCAAACATACCTTTGGACCCAGAAGGAAACTCTTGGGAATTTTTCTTTGGAAATAACTAAGGATGATTCATCCACAATGATGTGTGTCACAGAGATGTGGATAATAGTGAAAAAGTAGAAATAATTTAAATGCCCAATATTAGGTATGATAAATCCATACAAATCAATCATGATCATAATCTTATAGAAATATATTTCTTGATATGACATTCATGATTGATAGCTGAGTGGAAAAAGCAGACTGTGAAGGAGGCTGTCAAGTATGAGCTGATTTTGTAAAAGATATTTATTTTTATATATGTATAGAAGGTGTATGGGGAAATATATTTCACTGTGATAATGGTGATTATCCCTGGTGGTAACATAATGGAATTTTTTTTCTTTTTTATGGAACCAATACTTGTTTGTTACAGAAAGTAAAAAGCAACAAAAAAGAAAAAGTTACTCTTTGAATTAAAAAAAAAAAGCTGTAAATGATTCTATTCTAAATCCAGCAGCAGTAAAGGACTCAGTCCTAAAGAAGGAAATTCTGAGAGCAGATGGGACACTGGCACGCTACAAGCCTGCCTGTTACTTCCGTTCAGTCACCTCCCTGTTGCAAGGCACTGCCTGGGCAGGCCTGCTGGCTCCTTTTAATCTTCCATAGAAGTAGGCCATCCCCACACAGGCTCTGCCAAGTGCAAGAAAGACAGCCACCTATAAAAACAGTAAATAGGCTGCAAAGTGCATGGAGATCAATTCAAACTTGGCACTGTGGTCAGTGCCAAGGAGGAAGTAGACAGCTAAGCCTGAAGGCTCTGTAGTGCTAGAACGGAGGGAAGTGCTCAAAAACAAACAAAAAACAGAAAACTCATATTGATGGGGATGTGTCAGTGGAACATAGGAGCCAACTAACAGAGCTTTCAAAGGCCAAAGCTGAGCAGTTTCAGCAACAAAATAGTAATATTGGATTATAACCCAAAGAATAAAATAAACATCCATGAGTCCATACTGATATAAATGATCAAATAAATAAATGAAGAAGAAGAAACAAAACTCATGTTCGGAAAGTATTTCACATAATGTATGTAGATATTCCACCCTCAAGGAGAGGGAACATAACTCCTCACTCTTTAAAAGTATAGGAGGAGTGTGGGCCTGAGGTCATGCGGGAGACCCAAGGCAAGGCTCTCTCAGAGGTCCCTAAATAAGTCTGGAGAGACAGAGTCAGCTGTGAGGGTTGAGACAAATTCAGGTCTGTATTTCTTCTTTTTCTTCTATAGTAATCCTACTCATCTCTGGCATTTTTTCATCTTAAAAAAGCACTTCCTTGTATCTTCCATCTCCTCATGGTAGGTGTTAATATCCCATTTTTTCAGGTGAAAACGTTTTGCCTCAGAAAACTTAAATGGCTACTACTTATCAGCTGGTAACTGGGGATCAGAAAAGACAGGCTCATCTCTTACCCAAGGTCAGTTCATTTCTTGGGGTTCTAGAGTCTGATTGCTTAACCTAGGTCTATTATTTACAAGTCATGTACCTTAAGCAGGTCTTGCAGCCTCTCTGGGCCTCATTTTTCTCATCTGTAGAATGGAGATAATACCAGAAGCTATCAGTGAGTTTATGTATATAGATTTCTTAGCACAGTTTATGGAACATTAAGTAAGCCCTCTGTGAATAGTGGCCATTACTGAAAGAGAGAAGGCTCATAGGATAAAGTAGAATGCGAACTAGAGAGAGAAGAGCCCTTGCCCTTGTGGTTTGAGAAGGAATTGCAGCGAGGCTAGAGCCAAGTCAAACTTTAAGACCCATGATGAAATAAACAATCATGGGACTTTTGCTCATGGCAGAGCTTACTCTTGGGTTTACACTAGGTAATGATCAGGCAGTACTGTGTCCGGAATTTATTCCTTCCGGTGGGTTCTTGGTCTCACTGACTTCAAGAATGAAGCCGCGGACCTTGGTGGTGTTACTGCTCTTAAAGGTGGTGTGTCTGGAGTTTGTTCCTTCATATATTCAGATGTGTCCGGAGTTTCTTCCTTCCAGTGGGTTCATGGTCTCACTGACTTCAAGAATGAAGCCGCAGACCTTCGCGGCGAGTATTACAGCTCTTAAAGGTGGTGTGGACGCAAAGAGTGAGCAGCAGCAAGATTATGAAAAGCGAAAGAACAAACTTCCACAGCGTGGAAGGGGACCCGAGTGGGTTGCCGCTGCTGGCTCAGGTGGCCAGCTTTCATTCCCTTATTTGGCCCCACCCACATCCTGCTGATTGGTCCATTTTATAGAGCACTGATTGGTGTGTTTTTACAGAGGGCTGATTGGTGCATTTACAGTCCTTTAGCTAGACAGAGAGCACTAATTGGTGCATTTTTACAGAGGGCTGATTGGTGTGTTTACAATCCTTTAGCTAGACACAGAAAAGTTCTCCAAGTCCTCACTCGACCCAGGAAGTCCAGATGGCTTCACTTCTCAGTACTGGTCATCAACCCAGTATGTGGGCCCAGCCAGAAAAAGAGGTGAAAGGACTTGGAATATTTAGGCCATCCTTCAGATTGTGGTGACAGGATAGAGAGGGGCACAGGAAGCAAAGAGAGACAGCTGTATAAATGAGAGCAAATTAATTAGTTCAGCAAGTCTGTATGTTGGAGAGAAGCTTTATTAGTTTTTGTCTGGTTTGGAGTTTTCCTAAATTTTGCGTAAAATGCAAGGCATCCTAATTTCCCAGATAAGGATACTGGTCCTAGAGTCACACAGCAGAACCAGGACTAGAACTCTAGTATTTTCATCATGCTTTTCTCGGTTAGCCCAAAATAGACCAAGGACATTTTACTTTATTTTGTAAAGTTCAGATCCTTTAAAGCACAGTAACCTTATTTTCAGCTCAGGCTGTTGGGGCAGGTGAGTGCGGGACAGAGGGGACAAAGAAGGCAACTCTGCTCTGTCTAGTAAAGAAAGGTCCCTGGATCCGATTGTTTAGTCCATCTCCCCAGCGGTGCTGATCGCATATTTACTGCAACTAGGCAACCACTTCCTCAGATACTGAAAGCATGAGACTTCCCAATTAGCTCCTTGTACAATGCCCAGGCAGTGTTTTTTTTGGAGAATATTAAATCTATCTTTTTGAATTTCAACTGAATCTGGCCTTCCTCCCTTGTCAATAACTCTTAATTTCTCCATCCTCCTGAGTTAAATAATCCTTTTACAGCAATAATCAATTAATAAATAACCAAGAACTCAGAAGGCGTGAGTGATGCCAAGTCACATTAAGTTGTACTATATACTTAGGAAAAGAAACTATTAAACTTGCAAAGTCAGAATGCCTGCTATCTGATTTATTAACTCCCCCTTTATACCCCTACAACTCTGGGGACAGAAGCCAAAAAGCTGAGCTGCTTATGTATACAGACTAACTAAAAAATTGTCACTGAAACACTGTAAAATGATTATGATAAAATACGATCATTTTATCAGCAGGTGTTTAGGGTCTGAACATGGGGCTTAAAGTATGCCTCTGACATTTCAGTTTCACAGGCATCACATCAGACAGTGAGCCCAGCTCAGAGAAGGGACACAGCATTCTGCTGACTGGGATGCCTTAGTCTCATTCTGTCACCCCAATCCCTACCCACAACCAAGAAAGTGTTAAATTTCACACCATCCTCCTGGTCAGAATTTAGGAGCTCCCAGTTCCTTTAGCTAAACGTTTTTGTTTTACATCCCCTAAAAGAAATTTAAAAGTATGTGTCTTTTTGCACATTTTTAAAAAATTTTTATTTTATTACTATAAGTTCTAGGGTACATGTGCATAATGTGCAGGTTTGTTACATATGTATACTTGTGCCATGTTGGTGTGCTGCACCCATCAACTCGTCAGCACCCATCAACTCGTCGTTTACATCAGGTGTAACTCCCAATGCAATCCCTCCCCCCTCCCCCTTCCCCATAATAGGCCCCCGGTGTGTGATGTTCCCCTTCCCGAGTCCAAGTGATCTCATTGTTCAGTTCCCACCTATGAGTGAGAACATGCAGTGTTTGGTTTTCTGTTCTTGCGATAGTTTGCTGAGAATGATGGTTTCCAGCTGCATCCATGTCCCTACAAAGGACACAAACTCATCCTTTTTTATGGCTGCATAGTATTCCATGGTGTATATGTGCCACATTTTCTTAATCCAGTCTGTCACTGATGGACATTTGGGTTGATTCCAAGTCTTTGCTATTGTGAATAGTGCCGCAATAAACATACGTGTGCATGTGTCTTTATAGCAGCATGATTTATAATCCTTTGGGTATATACCAAGTAATGGGATGGCTGGGTCATATGGTACTTCTAGTTCTAGATCCTTGAGGAATCGCCATACTGTTTTCCATAATGGTTGAACTAGTTTACAATCCCACCAACAGTGTAAAAGTGCTCCTATTTCTCCACATCCTGTCCAGCGCCTGTTGTTTTGTGACTTTTTAATGATTGATTGCCATTCTAACTGGTGTGAGATGGTATCTCATTGTGGTTTTGATTTGCATTTCTCTGATGGCCAGTGATGATGAGCGTTTTTTCAGCACATTTTTAAATTAATTCCTGAAATCATATATCAAGTGTAAATAGTTGCTAAGGGTGTGATCACTGACATATTGTGTAGTTTTATATGAGTTTTTATATATATTTTTGTCAAAACTTTGGCACTGTGAATTTAGCTTATTAAATTTACAAGCAAGGTACACTATATAATCTAATTGGCAAAGCCAGTTCTGGTGGTCAAACCATCCAGCCAGATCAGACTTGCTTTCTGTCAGATTAAGTCTGATTTCATTTTTTTCAATACAAATAAACATTAGCACACACCTCATGATAGCCATCTCACTTTTGAATTTGAAGTGTTAGATTGATGGATAGATAGATAAAACACACAGCCTTGCCAAGAGTTTCCTGCCTAAATGAAAAAAGAGATTGTCTTCTTTACTATTGCTTGCCGTTCTCTCATAGGACTCCTCTAAGGGAGACATTCTAAAATTGTTACATGCTAAGATTCAGAAGGGTGAGAGCAGCATTTCTGCAGAAGTGTGGGAGTATGGTGATCTGGAAAGTGGAGTGGCTGAAACAAGAACCTTATAGAGCACAGGCATGTTTCTGAGGAGATAAGTTTTAGGAAGCAGTATATATGGAAGTTAAGGATTTGGACATTAATTTTCTTAAAATTACCCAGGCCCAAATACTTCCTGGAAAGTAATTACATACCACAAGGGTATTGGTACCCCAGTTTTAAGGCCACCGCTTTTAGATACAGCAATACCCTCAAACTAGATCAGTGACTGAGCTAAGGCCGGTTAACTAAACTTCAGTCCGTATTTGTTCTCCCCAATGTTTGGCAGGCATGACTTTTCTCGAGACCTGCCACCTAGAAGGGTCAGAGTGATACTCGGCCTTTCTAGTTAGTACCTGTATTTCATTAGGTCTGGGTTGTCATTTAAAAAACTCTCCAAGTGAGCAAAGCAGGATACTGTTGCTCTCCAGATATTTGAAGGGTATTTGGGGATAGGAACACACTTGTTCTGGAATGTTAATGTTTCAGCTGCCAGAACTAGGAACATTTGAGGGAAAGGCAGGAGGAGGCAGGTTTTTATTCAGGATAAGAAGGAAGGTGGGTTGAGGAAGAAGGTTAACATTTTTTATCATTTGTATTGCATAAAATACATAAAGCTTTCACAGTAACCCTGGAAGATAGCATTTTGACGAAACTGAGATTCAGAGACTGTTTATTAGTTCATAACAGGGATTTGAACCTAGTTCAGTCTGGTGACATCAGAGTAATTATGTAATGCTGACTCTGTCATTGGTATTACCTGCTATAGAATGGGCTGTCTGCCTAACACCCTTAGTTTATTTAAAAAAAAAAAAAAAAAAAAAAAGGTGAAACAGCCATTAACATCTGAGTCCCACTCCGGTTGTAAGTCTAAATGTGACTGGTAGGTGTTTCAGAGGAGCGTGGTAAGTGGCTGAGGTAGAAGGCTGTATTACTTCCCTTGCAGAAAGTGAAGACTTTTATAGACTATTTAAGATAAAAAATCTCATGAACAGTCAGGCATGGTAGCTCATGCCTATAATCCCAGCACTTTGGGAGACTGGGGCAGGTGGATCACAAGGTCAGGAGTTCAAGGCAACATGGTGAAACCCCATCTACTAAAAATACAAAAATTAGCTGGGTGTGGTGGTGTGCACCTGTAATCCCAGCTACTCAGGAGGCTGAGGCAGGAGAATCGCTTGAACCCGGGAGGCGGAGATTACAGTGAGCGAAGATCGCACCACTGCACTCTAGCCTGGGTTCCAGAGCAAAATCAAAATAATAAATAAATAAAATGAGATAATCTCATGAACATAGACTAGCTTATATACAAAGTTTATATTATATACAAAGTTTATATACAAAGTGAAGCAAGAACATTCAGGAGAGGAGTTGATGCCTAACACTAATTATATTGTTGAACCCTCCAAGAGAGATGACATACAAGCTGAGCAAAGCTCTGTGTTATAGATTCAGTTATGATCCCTTTTCTTATTCATTATTGTGAAAAGTGGGTTATTATAAAAATAAGATACTTTCTTTAAAGATGCTGTTCTAGGGGGGAAAAAAAATGGTTCTCCCTCTCTCTCCTGAGCCTATATCTCACCTACTAGGCTTTAAAGTCCTAGAGGGCAACTCGTGTGTTCATCTTATTCATTATTGTGCCCAGAATCATGACTGACACATGGTTGACAGTCAACAAATATTTAGCAAATGAAGTAATCAATAAATGATATGCCAGTATCCTAAGATCTCATGTTTTAAACTGTGAGATAAATTTCAGACCCAAGAACAGGTCTTTTTTAAGTTAACGAGAAAAGATTTTATCAGTTCAGACTTCAGACCTTTTCCCCAAGCCACTCTCCAAGTCTTATAGTAAAGAACCTGGCAACTGGAAAAGAGTTTATTTATAATTTGATTATTCCCAATTTGCCAAGAGTTGTTGACTTCTTTGAAAATATGATGAAAAGTATGGCTTCAGAGAGACAAAGGAACACACAGATAAAATTCTGTATACAATTTCATTAGGTCCATGAACATTTAAACTATGTGTCTCAAGTTAAGAATGCTAAAAAGTGAACTGCAACTTAGTGCAGAGTCACCATGCTGCCCTCATATTTGAAATAAAACTGACAAGAGAACAATGAGAGCTTGCTTTGGATATAATACCAAGGGGGAGAATATGGCGCCAGTTCCAGCTCTGCCTTGATTCTGGTGAGAAGCTTTCATAAAAGACCCTTTGTTCCCTTTGGGACAGATGCCATTAAATACTGCTCATTAATGACAGCCCACTGTCCAGCTCTTCCTGGCATGCACCCTTCATCCCATGATTGTATAACCAGCAGGAAAGGGGAGTGGAAACAAGGCAGATTTTGGAATGGTGAAGATTATTGAGTTGGTTCTTTTGGCTCCTAGCATACACTTACCTTAACTTGCAGGACCTGTTTCTTGAAATGTTTTTGCCTTTAGTGGAAGGTCTAGAAATCTGCTGCCTAGGATATTTTCCCTTAAGGTCTTTCCCAAATGGATGCAAAGGAGCACAGGTTTTATATAGATGTAGATAATCCCTTGTGAGATGAAAAATTTCTAGGTAATAGCTGGGAGCTGATGTTCTACAGGCCTCTTCCTTCTCTACCAGCTTGACCACTTCAGACTTTATCCAACTGAAACTAAACCTTGAGTTTTAAGGACACAGACCTTACTATGTGACCCTAGGATTTTATATCTCTCAGAGCTTCACTTTTTTCATCTGGAAAACGGGGGATAATAATAGCCCCTACATAATAGGAAGAATGGGTGAGTAACACACATAACTCGGTGCCCCGGTCCACAGTAAGCACTTGATCATGTTGGCTCTTGTTACTATTTTAAGGACAGTGACCTATGGAAGTGGATGGGGAGAAACTAGGCAAGTTTGCTACTTTTGCCTTTCTGAGTGTGCTCATTCCTGCTTTTTCAGGCTCTGCCTTCTCCTTACCCCTGTCCCAGTACCAACAGTGTTCTCTCCCAGGTCCAAGCCAGAGGTGCTGCAACTCTGAGCAGCTGAGGTACTAGCCATGCCTCTGGGGCTTGACAACTCATTTTTTGGTCACTGAAACATCACTAACATCTGGAATAACCTGGCCAGGGCAGTAATGACTGACCAGTCCCTTCAACTGTGTCCATCCCTCCCTCCCTCCCTTTCTTCCTGTTGTTTGTATTTCACTTCCTTTTTAAAAACAATTATTTATTGAGCCCTTCCATGTGCCTAGCCCAGTGCTAGTGCTAGATATACATAGTTAATAAATAGTATTGCTATTCTTGTATGCTCTAGTCATGGGTAGAGAGAAAAGTAAATCACAAACAAATTATGTAATGTGATAAGGCCTATGAGAGAAATAAGAGAGAATCACCAGGGAGTCCTACTTAGTGGAGTACCTTCTCTGACGAGGTGGCATATGTCCCTATGGCATGAGTTGAAATCTTGGATTTTTTCCAAGTGCAAAATGCCATTGAGAGTGCAGATGATAGTAGCTTCTCCTTGTTTTCTCTCTCCTAACAATAAATGGCTTAAGGCTTAGAGGAAATCACACACCTGATTTTTACCAGCAATTTATTTTGTCAGTTAAGTTTAAAAGAATGATGACTCTCACCTGCTCCTTTAAATAGCTGCTCACTTAACCATATACCAGGTACTGTGCATTTTATATGTATTCTCTTATTTAATTCTCTAGTAACTCAAGAAAGTAAGTTGTATCATCATCCCCCTATGGCCAGATAAATCAGAATTTAGAGAAACTAAGTAACTTGCCTTTGGCCATGTTGCTCAATCATGGTAGTTAAGACTTAAAATCCAGGTATGTCTGACATAAAGTCTGTGCTATCAACCAGTAGACTAGGTTGCCTCCCTTCTTGTGATATCTTAACTCACCTGGTTCTCCTTTTCCTTTGTAGTGGTGCCAGTGAAGAAGAGGACACATGAAGGCTTGCTACCCCCAGTGGAAAATCATCCCCTCCCCTTGTGTGTATGTGACAGTGTGTATGTAACGGCTTCTGACTTCTGTGAAAGCTGCTCAGCAACAAACGTACTTCCACCAGATGTGTCCCCAGATCCACAGCAGGCACATATCTCTCCAAGGGATGACCAGTTTTATGCTTACTGACTGTGTGCTTCTCATCCTCTGGTTGTGGTAGGTCAAGGAAAAGAGCCCGTTTGATCCACCAGGAGCAATTAAGAAGGGTCCTTCAGGTAATCCCTCAGTGGCTGCTTTGAACTTACTCAGGAAAGTCAGCCCCCATAATATTGTATTACCCAACAGTATCGCTTTGTTAGGAAGGATCTGGAATAATCTTGAAGGAAAGTCAGAGTTTTCTCCCTGCCTATTAACAAAAACCCAATTTTGTTCATATTGAAGCGTGAAATAAATGAGAGCAAGGTAGGGCCACATTGACTCATGTGGGCAGTCCCTAAAAGTCCAGTTCTGCATTTGTGAAAATGTAGTGCCATGAATTAAGATGGATGACTGGAAAAAGGTGTTGGAGAAAGAGTTAAAGATTAGGAAGAGATATTTTTAGTATATGAAGTTATCCAGGACTTGAGATTCATAATTCAGTGCTGTGGAAATGAAAAAAAAAAAAAAATGATTGAAGAGGTGGAACGGAAATGACCTTAGGGGGGAAAAAAAGGACCAAAGAAATCTGATTAAAAGTTGAAATCAGTAATTCTGAATTCAAATTGCTTGAATTTCCAAAATAGTCAGTAAAGGATCTAAAAGAACCAGAATTATTTGGGTGAATTCTGCAGGTTTTATGGGCTTGTCACAACATGAAGGGCTGGAATGTATATTACCAAATGGGAATTTTCATTGTAGGTTTTTGCTAGTCCTACCCCCATTTTAGCCTAATTTGGCTTAAATGCAATATGGGGAAGAATTGATGCCACTCCATGTGTTCTGAATTCAGCTCATCTCCCAGCATATAGATATAACCTCCTTTACCTCTGACCAGAACCCTTCTTCCTGTGGCACTCCCCACCCACAGACCTTCAGATCATCTCCAACACCCTGGATCTCGCTCTCCTCTTAGTAACAGAGACATACCTGAAGTTGGACTTCCTTGCTTTTCTCTACTTCCAAATCACAATTTCTTACAACCAAGCTTTGTACTCCCGAGTAAGCAGGGATGTGCTAGGGGAATGTAAAACTGCAAACTTAAAAACCTGCATCTTCTTGAAGCATCAGTTTTACTTACCAAATGGTTTGGAGTCAGGAGATGACCTATTTTTATATAAAAGTTATATTATAGAATAAAATGTTCATACACATAGACTGTTAAGATAAAAAATAGGAATCTTGAAAGGTAATTATTTGCAATTGGGTTATATGTTCACTCTCCTCTGCCTTTATGGTATTTTGGTGTTCACTTATGAAGAATACAACTGGAACCATATCCAAGCAGACTCTGGGTTGCTGCTAACCCAGGGCCTAGACTTCTAGTGCCTCTGAGGCAGAACCAAAGGAGCCTGCACCGGGGGAAATCCCTTTTCCTGCCTGCCTGTGACCTGTGTACCTATTACAGGGCCAGCTGATTATTGTGCTTGCAGGATGGTTTTGAAACAGAAACAATACTTGTTTACTATTAGAGTCCTATTTATATTATTTTTCAGTCCTGTGAATGCTGTGAAATGATTTATTCTTTTGAGGCCAGGAAGCTCCCAGGCATATATGCTTCTAGGTTAGGATTGTCCTAACTCACTAAAGATGCCAGGATATTGGGGCTGAGAGGAGTTTGAGATGTTAAAAAAAAAAAAAAAAAAGCATTTTTCTCTCAAACTGGTGGCCAAGAAATAGCTAAGACAATTTTGGTGCTTTAGCTATCTCTGCAAAGACTGGAGAATTTGGCATACCATTAATTATAACCTCCATTCATATCCAACAAAACTACCCTAAAAGAAGGACCAGTGGCCACTCTTGAAAAAGTTTAAGTATCAGAAGATTAAAAAGATTTTAGGATTTGGAAGCTTGTATTGTCTTTCCCCAATAATCATTGTAGTCATTGTTTGATCTCCAAATAGTAGCCTTATATTAGCAATGGACAGATCATTGGTTCTCTATATCTGATCATATGTTGTTACTTTGAATCAGTATTTGGGAAATTCAAGTATTTATGCAGTGGATATAAATGGAAATATAAAAATATGTGCCAATCTGTCTCACTAACTTATCTCTGATCCTCAAGGAAAGCACTTTTGCTTTTACTTAGAAAGGGTTTCAGATTTGCTTTATAGACTCCTGCTGTCTTCAGCACCTGATAAAACTTTAACCAGGGAAGCATTAAACACAGTGCAGCAGCTTTTGCCCAGGCTCCTAAGTTCCTGCCGGCAGCATTTATCAATGTAAGAAACTAGGATGCTTCCTGCAGTGGCACCACCTTCCCATAGAGCTGTAGCATGCTGCTTGGCCGTAAGCCCCAGCATGATGAGGCTTCCCTCCTGCCAGGTCAGTAAAACGTAGAGAGCTCAGAATTGTGTCTTGCCTGGCTGCAGGTTGCAGGGTTTGCTGAAACCCCTAAAGAGAAGTCACCAAGGGAGGCAGGTAATGAATGTTTCCAGAATCAGTCGGATACTCATAGCAATTTCTGGCTACCTTTCAAATGTTGAATTTCTGGATGCCAAGAGGGACTTTGATTTGATATCATTAAATCCAGGACAGTCCCAAGAAGTGCTTGGAGTCTCCGCTCTGACAGCCCAAGAAGGAAAATAACTTGTATTAAGGAACAACTATGAGCCAGGCCCTGAACTGTCTCTTAGATAATAAAACAGATGGGGAGTGGAAGTCATTTGCTTCAAGTTACACAGCTAGGAAATACTCAAGCCAAATCTTTTTTTTTTTTTTTTTTTTTTTGAGACGGAGTCTCGCTCTGTCACCCAGGCTGGAGTGCAGTGGCCCGATCTCAGCTCACTGCAAGCTCCGCCTCCCGGGCTCACGCCATTCTCCTGCCTCAGCCTCCTGAGTAGCTGGGACTACAGGCACCTGCCACCTCGCCCGGCTAGTTTTTTTGTAGTTTTTAGTAGAGACAGGGTTTCACCGTGTTAGCCAGGATGGTCTTGATCTCCTGACCTCGTGATCCGCCCGTCTCGGCCTCCCAAAGTGCTGGGATTACAGGCTTGAGCCACCGCGCCCGGCCTCAAGCCAAATCTTGAACCCAGCTCCCCCTAATTCTGTGGACAGGCACTTTGTATCACACACTGTGGTCCACCTAAAAACAGAAAGATAAAAAGGCTTCAGGTTTTCCCACTGTGCGCTGACCATCCCAATTTATGAATCTTTTTCAAAATGACATTTCACAGTTATAGTTAGGGCTCAGAAATGGCATTGAGGTAGCCTTATTTCTCCCCTTTAGCCGACGCTTTAAGTATACATTGCTGACTTGAGCCCACCCCCAGGAGTTGGGAGAACATTTCCTTTTTCATGCCGTCTTCCATAAATAAGGTGTTTCTTGGCCTTCAAAGGTATAGAATTTTGCAGCAGTAGTAAAAGTGAAGGGTGTTCTGCTTTCTACTCAACTTTATTTGCAACTGTCTGCAGCTTCACTGCTGTAGAAAAGGAAATCTTCATATTTTAGTAGACTTAGCTGCCAGTGCTCTGTGAGGATGTGGCAATTCAAAGTCCAGTGAATCTGGACTCTCCTTCTGATTCCTGGTTTGTGTGTGTTGGGGGAGTGTGTGCCTACATATAAATGACAAGTGTGATATGTGTGTATATGTATATACATACATGTCCACACACACACACATTTGAGAACTAAGGAAAACTCAAAGCAGCCCCTTCATTATCTTACATACTACTTCAAAGATTTCTGTCAGCCCTAATTACAAGTGTCGCCATATAGTTGGAGCTTAGGTACTTGCTTACAAGAAGAGCAATTCCCTATCAAAGGTCGTTAACTCCTAAGGCACTGAGTCAAAGTGACAGCCCTGAAGGAAATTGCACTCCAGCCCTCCTCCAAGATGTCTAATAACATGGGAAACTTGGATGCCCAGCCATTTTGATGACCTGAGAGTCTAACTACTCCAGTTAGACCTGAGGGTACAAATGCAGAATTCACGACCTTGTAGTAGTGGCAGGGTCTAGGAAGTCCTCTCTCCCCGAGTAGAAAATACTCCCTTGCCATTCTTGAAATTCCACATTCGTCATATGTATTGGCTGTTCAATACATGCTTCTCAGTAAGAAAATTAACTGCATGTTTACTGTGTGCTGATCACATCAGATTGTTATGTTTAAAAAAATCTCATTATGGACTGAGTCCAGCCCAGCCCTAGGAGAAAAAGAATAGGGGAGACTTCAATCTCATTATTATTGCCTTTATCCAACAGGGCTTATGAAGCCCCCTACCCTGTCCCATTCCAGAAACCGTAAGACTCAGGCAGTTCTTGATTCTGGAGACCTGCCTGGTGAGATAAGATAGTATCATTTGGAACTGAGAACATACCGGAAACAGCAGAACAAGGTCCAGAGCAGAAAAATGAAAATAAGTGAAGACACTTATGGATACATTGGTGCAGAAAGAGCCACGGAGCCCATACTAGGCTTGATATGACTTTGAGGGGACAGCAGATTAATACCCAATGAGGATTAAACCTGACCAGTCTTTCTACAGTGACAGGCCACACTGCATGAATGGGGAGAACCAATGAATCCATTGTCCTCTGCCTATTTTCCTGTGCACAGTCACATTCCCTCCTTAGGAATCTTCCCCTTCCACCCTTTACATTGAACAAGGGAACACTGAATCTTTCAACGGAATTACACGTTTGAGTTAATGTTTCAGTATATCATTTTCATACTGTAAATTATTTTGTAAGAGAGATTTACCGCTATCCCAGGATGTTCGGACTTGGCGCCCCTGTGCATTTGGAAATCAATAAACTATTACTGGAAATGCCATTTGTCTCTCAGAGTTGTGCACAAAGGACCCTGCAAGGTGTAAATATTTATGACGATCTGCATACTTCACTGTGGCAATGCTGGAGATAATGGTGTTTTGGTCACTAGATGTGGGAGTCTAATTTACTCCTGACTTTCCCTGAGTGCCTTAGGAGAGATCTCTGGGAAGTGGCAAAAGAACAGACTTAAGATCATTATTATTTAGTGATATGTTTTCTCCTCAAAGTAAAATGATCCAGGCCTAGATTAAATTTTATGAGCAACTTAGATTATAACCTAAAGAATACTTGGTGCCAAATTATGTTTTCAAGTAACATTAAAGTTTTAGAATTTGGATGAACTAGAAGGAAGGTCAAATTGTAATTTTTGCCATCTTTTCTAGAAAAAAAAAAGTCTTTTAGAGCAAATTACAGTTAGGCCAACAAAATATTTGTTTTGTGAAACTTTAGAAATACATATTTGTGCCGGGCGCGGTGGCTCACGCCTGTAATCCCAGCACTTTGGGAGGCCGAGGCGGGCAGATCACAAGGTCAGGAGATCGAGACCACGGTGAAACCTCATCTCTACTAAAAATACAAAAGATTAGCCTGGCGCGGTGGCGGGCGCCTGTAGTCCCAAGCTACTCAGGAAGCTGAGGCAGGAGAATGGCTTGAACCCAGGAGGCGGAGCTTGCAGTGAGCCGAGGTCGCGCCACTGCACTCCAGCCTGGTGGACAGAGCGAGACTCCATCTCGAAAAAAAAAAAAAGAAGTACATATTTGCATGTAATTGATGAAGAAATAGAATGAGTTGTAAATGAAGCAATTCCAATCTGGTTTGAAGGACCAGAGGTTGCATTGAAATCAGAAGTCATATACTCAGAGGCCTTCAGGAGCCAAATGTGAAGACTCAAGATGGTAGACATGGTATGAATTAGAAAATACCAAGCCGTGCCTAAATGCATTAAAATTTAACGTTTAAAAATCCTAAAACCCACCAGCAGGTGTATCTGGAGAGACGGTTTGTGGACTGTCCTCTAAATTTTCTTTTAACACATTTGTCTTCATCAGACCCTTTTAGTTAGCTAGGGACTATGTGAGAACCTTGAGAAAATTGTCCAAGCTAGG
Source organism: Piliocolobus tephrosceles (assembly GCF_002776525.5). Lineage (NCBI taxonomy): Eukaryota > Metazoa > Chordata > Mammalia > Primates > Cercopithecidae > Piliocolobus > Piliocolobus tephrosceles. Next base: position 28,585,139 of record NC_045446.1, on the reverse strand, counting down.
GAGATAAGTCACTCAAGGTCACCCAACAAGCCAGGCTGGTAAAGCCCAGGACAGCAGACTCTCTGTCTCCGGGAGCAATCATTAGGCCCTACTTCCTCTTCCCCAGTTGCGGAGAACACTGCTGCCTGGTGGGGTGGCATTGCCTGCCACTATAGCACTTAGGAGTCTTCAGTGTTTTAACAAACCACAATGTGTTTGGAGGTTTTCTTCCCTGCTTCCTGGTGCCAGTATCTCAACACCACATCCATTGCCCCAGCCCTTTCGTTGTTTATCTTTCCCTCTGAAAGCTACAACTCTTATTTTATTACTCTTTGTTTGGTCCAACATGGCCCCATTTCCTTTATACTCATAAAAAGGTAGAATTTCAGCTTGTCTGGAGTATCTCCTGGCCTTCACAAGGCACCAGAGTTAGAGACACCCAACAGAAAGTCTAATAAGATAAGATGTCACAGAAATAGAAACAAAAGCAAAAGACTGCTTGAAGTCAATAACAGGCTGTACTAAGTGTGCTTGTTAAATATTGTAATCTCCAGGTTTAAATCATTGATTTTTGTTAATAATAAGAGCTGTCACTTAGCTCTTTCTCTGGGCCAGGCACTCTCCTGTTGTTTTTCACATTATCGTAATAGTAACAGCACCAATACTATCATTCCCCACTTTATTGCTCAGGAATCAAATTTAGATAATTAAGTACTGTGACCACAGTTACACCCTAATAAGTGGGAAGCCAGAACTTAAACCCAGGTCTAGCAGACTTCACAGCGTCTTTCCTTAATCTCTTCTCTCCTAGATGCACTGATTCCACCTTGTATTGGTGAATAACAACACTTATCCCCCTACAACTACCCTCATGCATGTACAGTATGGCTTCGGGGCAAAGGAGTTTGCCTTTTGCAAAGAAGGTCTTGCTTTGTATAGCCTGTAAAATGCAATGTACAGTGAGGGAAAGAAATCTACCGGTAGCAGTCAAATCTTCTTCTGGCCTGAAACTGTACTTTTGGAAGAGAAGACTGTTAGACTTGCTTTACTTTCTTTATTCCAAGGCCATAAATAAGGAAATCAACAAGAGAGGCAAAACCATGTCTTCTTTTGCTATAGCCTTAGAATTCTGAAAGTCAGCCAGCTCTGACACTGAGTCTGTTATTTAATTAAACATGTTGAAGGCTCTCCAACAGCCTGACATCAGGCCAGCTTCATATTCTTGGAAAGGGACAACAGCAAAAGGAGCTTATCTGTTTTAAAGTTCACTTACTGAGTTCAGCTGTCATGGCCACAGCATACCATTTGCCTTATAAAAATGGCCCACAACCTTCACAACATTTTAGGATTCATAGCAACTCATTTACCTAGGGCTTAGCCACCTGATAGCTTCACCTGTCCCTATTTCCTGAACACAAAATCTAAACTAGTGGTTTGACAATGAGTAACTGAGACAGAGCTATAAAAATCTAGAACCTCTGCTCAGCCCATCAAAAATGACTGAGAATTAAGAAGTAAGCAAACAAGGCTTCCAACCAATTGAAATAAATCCATGAAGCAAACGCATAAGACAAAGGCCATACATCTAGCCATCAAGCACCTCCTCAGAACCTATTTGCTTTTCCTTCACACATATTTCTAAATGTAAAGGAGAGTAACAGACTTTTAGAGGAAACAAGAAGGAAAAAGGGGGACTGCAATAGAGAAGATGGAAATTTTGAGTAGACTGCAAAACTGAAAAAGCTCTGATATATGGGTTATTTAGTGCCAAAAACAGTCTATAGACATCTCAATCTTTAAGAGCTTCACTGTATCATAGGACAATATTCTGTTTAAAATGATGACCCTGTGCACCATACATAAAAAAAAAAACTATGCTTAGAGGGCAAAAATGTGTATATCAAACATTTTAGAAATATTTACATCCCAATGGTTTTAAAAAAAACAAAAAACTTTCAGGAATTAAAAGGAATAAACCCTTGACCACCCAGAGTGTTTAGCTAAATCAAACAATGTATATCCCCCTAGCTAACTTATTGTTTCATGAGCCTCTGGTGTTTAGAGAGTTTTTTTCACAGCTTTCTAAGTGACTTTCATGCTACAGTGCTTTGCATATAATGGCATGAACAATGGAAGTGCCAAGTTTCCAATGTGATGAATAAAACTAATAACTAGAATACAGATCAAAATATGTTACAACAAATACTGCTACCCATAAAAGTCACTTAAGCATCCCTGTTATTTCTAAGCCCCTGTCGATTGCTCATTTATTTTAGGCAATAGTCATTCAACAAAATTGGAGGATAATAAAAAGAAACTGGACCCTCAGCACAAGTTGGGTGTAACACATTTTAAACTGTAATAACAGATTCTCACTTGTATTTCTCCAGCTCTTTGCTGTAAGAAGAATAAACATTATGTAGATACAATACCAGCATGAAAAGCTTGTGGTTGGTGGTTTCTAGGAGAAGAAAGAATTCAGAAGCAAAAGACACATGAAGTTATGTGGCAATTCCTCACTAGGGAATTTGGTCTGCAGGGCCACTTTTGACCTTAATCCATATTGGAGCCATCAATCAAAGAGGTGCTTGCATCTACCAATGGTGTAATGCCTATACTAAGCCCTGGAACGAAGATAGGATTCATTTCTCATGGATTATTGAGCACTCTGGGGTAACCTGTCCCTGATCTGAAGACGCTAAGATTTAAAAACCCAGACGCATGTGACTGGAACTGTCTTTTCTCCCATGATGCACTGCTTTCAACACTGCATGATTGTAAAAACATGTGCCATGTTGATTATATATAGAGATGATCTAAATTAATCAGCTGCATCCCATTTGGTTCCCAGGCAAGGATTTTTCCATACCTATCTTTTTGCTGGTGGTAATGATGAGCTTGGTCACTTGCTATAACATTCTCTATCTGTCTGTCTTTTTTTCTTTTATGTAAATACTTTTGTGACTTCATTGTAACCAGCATTTTGTAATATTCTTAACAGCAGAGGGGATTAAGTCGTGATTCAATTCTGAACAGTACAATCAGCAGTAGGAAAACGAGGAGGGAGGGAGAGGGAAATTGTCCACCATTTCCCAATGATAATGCCTGGCCCGGGCCCCAGATTCACATCTTACTTGAAGTTCATAAATTCTGGGCACTGCTCAGCTTGAGGAGGCAGGCATTGCTCCTTTATATTTCAGGGTGAGACAAATGCTCTGTTGAAGCCATGCCACTACAGGATACGTTCACCTCTGCTTTCCTTCCTAAGCCAGAGTGTAGTTAAACATTTATATGTCCCAGGCCAGGAGATCAAATTAAGAAGAGGTTAGCTACTTTCCCTGGCTCTTAAAAACATTGAGTCGAAGTATGGTTCTCCAGCTTGAGGGTGGCCATTTGCTGCCTCACTGTTTTTATTAGGACATCTGGAGATTAGAGGTGTTAATTGGAAGTAACTTTTCTGTATTTGGTTTCTCTCCACACATTATGAGACCTTTTAGACCCAGTTGGATGGCTATATCCTAGTATGAAATTCAACTTCTAAGTAGGAAGAACCATGATAGAGGAACAAGATTGCTCTTTGACTTGGTAGTAGTAGTGGCAATAGGGAGTGTCAATAGGGTAGTTTCGGGGGGGAGGATGACAAACCACTGATAACGATAAAAATGGGTATTCCTCAACACTCAAGCCAATGTCCCATTTGATAACAAGTAGGTTCTGATCTATTTTCCCCAAATGAATATTTTCCCTGGAAGATTCTGACCTGTCTGATCAAATAAAGGCATTCTTCTGAGAGTACACCTAGGCCACTTGTGACCAAATTATACTTGACTGTTATGTACTCCAAACAAGCTTGCCTGTTAATCGCTTTCTCTTACCTCTATTACGAGGACAAGACGTGGAAGAAGAATTAGGTCACCGGGGGATCCGCCATCGTGTATATTTAAGTGGTATAAAGAAGCCAGGATTCCTAGAATGGTCTGTCTTTTGCCATTTCTGGGACAATGAGAAAATCCATCTGGAGTGCTTATGCCCCTCTGAATAACCAAGTCATGGGCTTGTTTGCTTTCAGTCACTGCTTTCAGAAAAAGACAATTTCACTATGACTTACTTCTAATAATCACTGAAACAGCCTCATGAGGACATGCAAAACTGCTATCTTCAGGCCTGGCCCATTGTCAAATGGCAGACTTGCAGAGCAAATAAGAGACCTGGCCTAGTTCATAAGGCAGTCAAGTGATCCAAAGTTCAGGCTCCCCCTCCCTTTTGTCCCTCCACCCTGCCTTCACTCCTCCGCCGCCTATTCTTCCGGCATTTCCATCTGGAAACCATGAGCCTCATGGATTCCAGGCACAAATTCTCAGATTTCAGATGTTTGGGAAATTTCTCAGCTTGGGTCATTCTTCAAGAGTAAGAGAATACTTACTGAATTTGGGAGAAAAAAAACCGCTGAGACCCTTCCACAGAAGAGAAAATAAATAAGGTATAGTGTGTATCCATCCTCTTCCCAACTCAGCTCCAAAACCACACACAATGTCTAACTTCAGAAAGAGTATTTAGATCCCCTCTGGGAAGGAACAGAATGGAAAAACAATCTCCACTCATAAAAACACTTTTCTGCCTTCTACAGTATAAACACAACTGGCATCAGATAATACAATGTAATTGATTTTGTGTGTGTGATTGGGGAAGAGAAGGGTCTCTAGAGGGTAGACCTAAGAGTAATGGAATGGAGTGAAAAGTAAAATTTAAACTAAATTGTAGGGAGGAAACTGTTAACATTATGAACCACTTGACTCTAGTGTTGCATCTTCCCAAAAAAGAGCAATGTGCTGTCTTCTGTCTTTGGAAAATGGGACAAGCTTGCTCTTGATACTAGGTTTTAGAAGCAGACAGGCTTGGTTTTAGTAATGGATTTGTCCTTTACTAATTCTGAACAATTAAATGAGCAGATGGTCTACAGGGCTTAGTACAGTGCCTGACACATAGTAAGCACTTAGAAATGGTAGCTTGTGACTGTTGTGCTGGAGTCCTGTTAGGGATTCAGTAGATGGAGCCACCTTCAGGTTGCCCCTCACTGAGCTGCTCTGCTCACCTCTAGATGCTCCCCACAGCTGTTTCATAGCCCTCTGTACCACATCCCCATGTGCTTTTTCATATCAACAGTAAGTACCTCAAATTACTCTATGTATTTACTTGTTCATATGGTTGATGTCTGTAACTCTTTGAAGGTTGTATTATTTGTTTGCTGCTATGTTACTAATGATGACAAAGTTGCCTGACAGAGTAGATATTCAAATTTATGGGCTTAAACTGACTGACATCTTGATAATGTCCATATCCAGAGGTACTCCAGATATTATGTCTTGATGCAGAAAACTGAAAAATACCTTTAGCTACATCTACCCCAGAATGAGTGTCCAAAGCAGGTGGCACCACCAAAAGGGCGCCTTCTTTTCCCACAAGAAGAAGGAAGAGAGTTGAGAAGCCTCACTCCCATCCCTGCCCTGCCACTGACAAGTTGTGAGGCATTTGGCACATCATGTTCTCTTTCTACATGCTCCTAAAATGACAGGTAGGGTCAGAGACATCGAAGGATCTCTCTTTTCTCTTCCGTCTCTAACACTGTAAGATCTTAGCAAAGTAAAAAGGGACAGTGGTAACAGGAAAATTGTTCCTCTAAGAGTCTCAAGTCATCTTTTTTCTCTCCATGTGTGTTAGCATTTGTGTGTGTCCGTGGGTGTGTACGCATGTGTGTGGAAGCTATACAAGGAAAACTGGATCCATATGTAGACTTTGTGGAGAGTAGTACCACTCCAAATGCAATATGGTTTGCCTCTGTGTCCCCACCCAAATCTCATGTTGAAATATAATCCCCAATGCTGGAAGTGGAGCCTGGTGGGAAGATTGGATCATGGGGGAGGTTTCTCATGGTTTAACAACATCCGCCCTTTGTTGTCATGATAGTGAGTTCTTGTGAGATCTGGTTGTTTAAAAATATGTGGCACCTCCTCCAACCTTCCTTCTGCTCTGGCCATGTAAAGTACTCACTCCCTCTTTGCCTTCCACCATGATTGTAAGTTTCCTGAAGCCTCCCTAGAAACTGAGCAGATGCCAGCATCATGCTTCCTGTGCAGCCTGCAGAACTGTGAGCCAATTAAACCTCTTTATAGATTATGCAATCTCAGGTGTTTCTTTATAGCAATGGAAGAACGGACTAATACACCATGAAAAAATAATGTACCACAGTCAAATAAACTGGGAAGCAAAACAGTGGGCCAAAGAAAGTTAAACAGGTTTCTTTCCTGTAGAATTTCTGGGAGCTTTTAATATGTTCGCATGCATTGTAAAGCTTTCATGTAACAATTTTCTAGTTTTCTGGCAGTTCTGTGTAACAATTTTAGGAAACTGATTTAGAGATGAATCTAACTCTTCCTGAGTTAACTGTTGAGAGAACAAAGGCCCAAAGAGATTCAAGGATTTGCTTAAGGTCACCTGGCTATTGGGAAATGTGAGTTCTTATCCAGATTTGACCACTGCATCCCAGAAGAGAATGTCTGTTTAGTGACTCAAGAGCTCACATTAGAACATTCTAGGAGACACCCCAAGGTTTCTCCCTTGATCCTAAAGGGAAGTGTTTGATAGGCTGCAGTTCTCTGTCTCAGGACTTGCACAGACATTAATGTTCAGCATAGTGCAAGCTTCTTCATCAGTGTGGTGCTGTCGGTAACATGGGGTGCAGCTCTGACAAGCTAGTTATCTCTCTCTTCCTCTCTTTCTTCTTCTCTCCCTCCCTCTTGGTTCTCTTCCAGGTTACATTCCAGGCTTACTATTGTCATACTCTTGAGTGATGGTAAAGAATAAAGCAGCACTGACCTGCTTGATTAAGATCTCTACTGCATCGATATACTGAGCACCAGGGCATTCAGGTGCTCAGTAAGCCTTGTGCATGGGAAGCCTCTTGACTCACATGAATGGTGACTGGGAAACTGAGGTGGAAGGCCACTAAAGGTGGCCGTTTTTATCTGGCCATGAACCATTCTCAAATGCCTTCCCTGGAATGTTAGCCTGAGGCATCAGAGGAACCATCAGGTGCCTTGCGGGGTATCAGTGTGTGACAGGCAGCAACATGGGAGTGGGAGGTATAGTAAGAGCAGGCGTGTGTGTACAACACCAGAGGGAAATAGGGCATATCAGGAAGAATAATGACTTGGCACCCCTCCAAACTGCTATTGTTTAGATTTTAGGTCAACATTTATTTAGGGAGGATGGAGGCAGGTGTGGGGTAGGGAGCTGGAGTCTGTATCCCCACCTGCTTACCACACTCACAGAAACAAAAGCCCGGGCCCTCTTTTTAGAAGACCATTTAGGGACCATCTGTTGTTATTCCAACCTAACCTTTTTGGGGTCTCACCCCACCCACTTCCAAATGGCTTTCAAGTTATTTCTTCTAATCCCATACAATTACCTCCCTGAAAGGAGTTCTTGGAAGTGCAGTTTTGTCCATCTTATTAGTGAGGTTTTTGCAGCACCACAATCCCCTCCCCCAAAAACTGGTCATATGTTGTGTGTGTGGTGATCAGGCTGGTGATTTAGTGAGGAGCCCACTCCTCATCTAGAAAGTATGCGTGACACCCAGATCACAACACTCCCCACGTGGTCGCCGGCTGTCTCGTACAGAGTTCATGAACTTCCAAGTTAGAAGAGACACAAGAGTGGTATTTTCTTAGGAGATTATTAGACCCACTAGAAGATAACAAGAGCATTTAGCGATGGTAAAGAATAAATGTCCCCACTTACTGGGACAGCTCTCTTTCCTCTGTCTCTTCCTCATCCCTTTCCTCAGCTTCCTCCTACTCCTCTCCCAGGAATAAAGGAGCTTCACCTAGAAGAGCTCATGGACAACAAACATGCCTGGAAAAAGCTATTGCCTGACTGGCTCCCAGTTCTTACTGTGATGTTTCACACCTATCAAGTGACTTTGTTTTTAGGAAAGCACAACCAAAGTATGACCTTTAATTGGATCAACCCACCATCTCACTTCGCAATACTCAGCCTAACATGACAGAACCATCAAGACAACCAGTTAACTGGAAAAAACATCAGTTCAACCAGTTGTTTGGCAGATGTTAAGTAGAACTGTGTTGATTGAATTATGCATTTTTAAAAGAGGCTACTTAGGTACAGCTGAAGTGAAATCCTTTTGTGACCTTGAACTTGAGTCTTTTATTAATGAAGACTCAAGATTTCCAATAAAAACATTTCCAATTAAGTGTTTCTAGTTCACTCCCTTTCCCAGGTGAAGTGGCCAACTTCACTAAGCCCAGTGGCTGCCTTTTGCCCAAGCTGTCTTTTCTTGAAATAGAGGTAAGTTCTCTTTGAGTGAAATAATGGGAGCATGAACTTCTAGATCAGAATGCCTGGGTCTGGCATTTACTAAGTCACTTTAAACAAGTAACTTATATGCCCTTTGCCTCCATTTCCTCAACTCTAAAATAGGGACCGTAATAGAACTTGTCACACTGGGTTGATGAGAGGATCAAATAAGATAATGGATAAAAAGTGCTTAAAACAGTGCCTGGCACATAGTAAGTTATCAAGAAATAAAAGTTATCAATATTGGCATCATTATCATAACCTGATTGGTGTAGTAATAAAACAGGTTATTGGATGGGAAATTTGGTGGTATCCAACCCCATTTTTAGAAATCTCCCTGAAAGAAATATGACATAAGTACAAAGCTTTTTGTGTAAGAATGATCGTGTAGCATTGCTTTTAAGGGCAAAAATGTGGTAATGACTTCAATATTCATTAACAGGATGGGCTAAGTGTCTGAGAATCTGTCCTTGTAGAAGAACATTCTCTAGAAAATCAAGGGTGGGTTTGTCTCTGCTGACTCAGCCCAGCCAACAGTGCATCCGAAAATCACTGAGGCCTCCAAGTTCAGATTGGCAATCACAGCTTTCCTTCCTGAAATCACATTACATTCTCTGGGAGGCTAATCAGGATGATTTTTTTTTTTTAACTGGGAAGAGTGGATTTGTGTCACTGAAGCCAAACTCTGAAGCGGCACAAGCCCTAATGAGGAAGAGATCAAGGAACATTGTTGAACAATACCCTGGTTCCCAGTATAACCCCATCTCACAACTGTGACCTTCAAGTCATAGGGCCAGTCGGGTAGGTCAAGTGAGTTAAAACCCTAACTTTTGGATTTTGATAACCTTCCTTAGAGCTCTCTACCATGAGAAGAAAAGGTCATCTGCTAGGCCATGTTCAAGCAAAGAAAAGTGGAATTTTTCCCATCTCTCATGATTCCCCAATCCCAATCCTTTAGGGATTGTTTCCCTATTCATATTAACCAAAAACACTGAGTTGGAAGTGGAGCCAAGCCCCTTACCACTCTACCACTCCCTAACCTCGTTCCTGCTATGTCTGATTTCTACCAAACAGGAGCACTAATCGAGATCCCTTTCCCCAAAACAAAAGCTTTGCCCCTTTGAGGCTCTTGTTTTGTTTGGGTCCTTCTTGCTATCCCTGGCTTGCTCTGTGCTTTTCCCTGGGCCCCATTTCATTCCAGTTTCACAAAAGAAGAGGAGAAAGTACAGACCACAAGAAGGAAAAGCATTGTAATTCTGGGTGTTTTTTATACCCACAGACGACGACTCCTAATGTAGTAGCCGCGTGTATCATCGAGCGCTCCATCGTGCCCTTGACCATTCCTAGTCCCGGCTCTTTGTCTTGGAACAACAGAATGAAAAAGCTGAAGGCCCAGGCGCGGTGGCTCACGCCTGTAATTCCAACACTTTGGGAGGCTGAGGCAGGTGGATCACTTGATGCCAGGGGTTGGAGACCGGCCTGGCCAACATGGTAAAACCCCATCTCTACCAAAAATAAAAAAATTAGCTGGGCGTGGTGGCTTATGCCTGTAATCCCAGCTACTTGGGAGGCAGAGGCACGAGAATCGCGTGAACCCGGGAGGCGGAGGTTGCAGTGAGCTGAGATCGCTTCACAGCCCCCTCCAGCCTGGGGAACAGAGTGAGATTCTGTCTCCAGAAACAAACAAACAAACAAACAAACAAAGCTGAGACGAACGCCTCTGCGCCCCCTAGAGGTTGGAGAGTGCAACCAACAATGAATGTGAACACATGGAAAAGCTCAGTGCTAGCCTACAAGCTGTTAGCAATGAAGAGTGAGCTTGTGGGGCAGGCTGATCCAAGCCCCAGCCGCCCTGAAGGGAGATTATAATCCCCAGTTCCTCCTCAAGAAGTTCTCTGTTGTAAGGCAAATCCTACTTTTCTTCTTGCGCTCATATTGGCACCTAGATATCAAGGGAGGCAAAACCAAATCCTTGACGTCTGGGCAATTTGCTTTTGTAAGCCAATTTCCCCACTAATAGTAAGTGGAGATTGTGTTCCCCCGTGCAGTGCCAGACCAGGCCAGCAGGGGTCTAACATTAGTTGCTTTTAACCTACAATGACTGGCTCTCCACCGTAGTGGCTGAGTGAGTGAACTTGAAGAGCTAATAGCCATGGCTGGAGAAAACAGGTATAAATAGTGCATCCATTTTGTAGTAAGACTAAAAACAGCCCAACCCAGAGGATATCGATTTTCCTTATCCACAATGAAGTGCTTGGTTTAATACACTTCCTGTTTACTCTGAAAATGCATTCATAAAGAGAGCTATCTTAATCCAGGATCTTGGACCGTCCAGATTTCTATCTGAAACAATTCACTAATTGCTGTGTGGTCTCTAAAGAGAATGACATGAGGACAAAGGTTATATAATAAAGACAATGTCTCAAAAAGCAAATGTCTCCAACTATAGAAGTCATAGTTTAAAAAACAAAAAAACACATGAGTTTAGTATTTCTGGATCATTCTTAAGGTTGGTATTTGAAACTGTAAGCTCAAATCTTTACATTGTCCTTGAATATATTTTCACTGTGGCTGACTATTAATTACAACAATGATGAAATACCTAAGAAAACTATTGTGCTTTCCAGTTTTCAGTCTTTTTACATACATTACCTCATGTGGTCCTTTAGCACAAGAAAAAAAATTAGTCTTATTTTATGGCCAATGAAATTGAGGCTCAGAGAGGTAAAGAATGTTGCCTGAGATCACACCACTAGTAGTAGCAGAGCTGGCAATTTTCCATGCCAAATGCAGCAATTAAATTACATGCACATTAAAGGACATTTACATGTGCAAACATTTATATAATGCAACTTTATTATGAATAGTATTTTTTGAGCAACTAACCTGATTTTAGTTATTAATATCTATTTATATCTTGTTACTATGATAGAATAATCATACTATAATTTCTTTAGATTATGGAATGCGTGCTTTTGAGTGCACATTCCTTCACTTCACATAGCCCTGTTCTATGTTTGGCTCTTTGATGAGATAGCAGGAAGTGGCAAGAATCCAATCTACCCAGATTCAAAAATTCTCCTTATGTTCAACAGGCCACTCTGTCAGAGAAAATGAAACTATTTTAATCACATAACAACCTGAAGAGCTAGGTACTATTATTTTTCTAGATGAAAGAAGAGGCCCAGAGAGGCTAGCTTGCCCAAATGCAACAACTATGAAGTGCAGGGACTGATTTCTACCCCACTAGACTGAGCCCTACCAGGGTCACAATCACTATGGCACCAGGTGCAAAGACCCTCCAGATGGCACAGAAGAGGTAACAGGACAGACTATAATTTCCCCCAGAAGAGTTTAACGTGGTTGTGAGAACGAAATAAAAAGGGCGATGTTGTTACACCCTGGAGAATAGGGAGAAGCGTTACAGGTTTTTAAAACAGTCAAATGCAATACGGATTTAAAAGGACTTCATAGACATTATGATTTTGATACCAATCACTCTGAGCTGCTTGGGTTGTCTCAGAATCTCCATTTTCTCCCCTCCCTTTTATTTAGAGGTTTAATGACCTTAGATAATATTAAGGAAAGGCACCTTGAGCTTGCCTGTCTGTAGCCGCCAGCACTCCAGAGCCGGCTGTAGCAATCTGCCCAATCCCCACAGGGTGAGTTCCCATGGACTGAGAACCTACTACGTGCAGGCATTTTGCAAACTGCCTCTAGAACAGGCACTTCAGGCTGCCTAACGAATGGGTGTCTACTCCCTCTTCTTGCAGGATTGGGTGCAGGGATTCCTGCTCCCAGGGGCCTCCAGAAACAGGCTCCACCTCCCAGCTCCAGAGGCCCACCTGATTGGTGTAAGGGAAGTCCCACCCTCTTGGTCATGAGTGGTTCAGAAATGAGCATGTGACCTGCGGGGGCTTCCGGAAAGTTTTGTCATGCCTACAAAAGCCCGCCAGAAAGTACCACCTCTCTCGTTTACGCAGATGGTGCCTACATTTGTTCCTGTGGTTTGAGAAGGGAGCTAACCTGGGGCTTCGGAGCAGAAGGTGAGGCAGCTTGAGACAGACTGTGACTTGCTCCCAAAGCTCTAAGACCCTGTGGTCCTCACAGCACCCCCACAAGGGAAGCCTTGTTAAGGCCCTTTTGCAGATGGGGAAACTGAGGCCGAGGGAGGTACAGAGCAAATAACCAAACTGGAATTCAACCAAACCCAGAGATATCTGCCTCCAAAACCTGGGCTCTCCTCCAGCTCACTGATCTGTCCACTTGTCCAGAGTGGGGAAAGTTAGAGCAGGACTCCTTTGATGTGGTGAAACCAGTGGATTCCACCCCACGCATACCTTCTGCTTCCCTCCTCCTCACCTTTCTTAAGGCAATTCCCTCTGCTCAGAACGCCCCTCACTGTCCCCTCCAACCCCTGACATCCTTTCCAGCCTCCACAACCCACCTCAGAGTTGAATTCTACTTCTGTCCACAAAATGCACTCGGTCTGCAGCCTATATCAGGCTTTCAGCTGAACTTCCGACCTCATCACTTGTGCCCTAGGTTTGGCAATTCCCAAGTTCGTGTCATTCCTGGGGGGTTTAATTTATCTACATTTAACTCTCGTTATTGACCATTAGGTCTTCCTGGGACCTATTTCTGGCTTGTACATCTGCATATCTTAAGGAATCAGGTCTGACACCAGCAGCTACTTCTTCCCTGCCAGGAGCTACATTCTGTGTTCCTTTGTTCCCCCCGTTCTCTGTAAGCCAACCTAGGCTCTTCCCAGTCCCACGTATATTGGTTTTACAAACTAGATCTTTTCTCAGGCCATTTTTTTTTATCTGGAATGCTCACCCGTTCATGTCCACCCAGAATTATGTTCAGGTCTTATCTCCTTTAATGACCTGGGGACTTCATGAGGGAAAGACCTTAGTCAGTCTCATCCTGATATCCTCACAGCACCTAACACAGTGCCTGGCCCATAGGAGATATTCCGTAGATGTTTGTGGAATGACAAACGAATGAGTGAATGAATGAGTTTTCCTCTGATATGAGAAGACTGCAGCTAGTATACTCTCAGGACCAAGGATATAACTCTTTCGTGGAACTGGATCCTCCAACAAGGTAGTATTTTGCAGTTGGTGGGATCTCGCACTATTTTAAACTATTTAAATGACTCTCAGTCTCTCATATATTTTAAATAAGACTTTAATTTTGGTTCATGCCCATAGGCAGTGTTGCAAAGCCGCGCATTTTACAATCAGTAACACTGATAAATGGGTGGCAGCTCCATTCACCCCCACTGCACACACACACAAAGTCTCAGACCAGGCTCAGGCAGCCTCCCCCTTCCTGTATCTTCTGGCCTAATTATAGCCACAGACTGGGTTGCAGGTGGAGCGTTCTGGTAGATAATTGAAATCCACGGACACCTGCTTTGCACTTGACAGCTTTGACCTTCTCTTCTGATCAGGTTAATAAGTCAGAAATATAAGGCACTGAAATTTGGCCCCCTCTCCTTGCCTTAACCCCAGCCAGCCCATAGTGCAAAGTCAAGTATTATATACTTACACTCTCAAAAGACACAGAAAGATGGAACAAAGCTCCCACCCACCCACCTCCACCCCTTTCAGCTCCTGAGTTATAATGATACGAATAATAATTATTCGAAATGATCCATATTTTAAGAAAATTCACCTGGGAAGACAGTGGTGCCTCATGGTTAAAAGCACAGGCACTGGAAGCAAGCAGACCTGAGGTCAAGTGCAGATTCTGCCGGTTTCAACTGGGGGCACTGGAGGAGGTTCCTGAGCCTCTCAAAGCACTGGTTTCCTCATCTGTAAAAACCTACCTCACAAGAGTTTGCACCAAAGTTGTAAATGTAAAGATGCTCCATAAACAGCAGCTCTTGGTATCTACACAGACTCTGGCCCGCTTCCTACTGGAATACCATTTTGCAAACAGGGCCGGTGTGGAGACCACCCTCTCTACTCTTGCCTGCCCCACCCTAAGGCAAAGAGAGAAACAACACAGAGAATTTATCCCTACCTTTGGCTCTTTTTCTTTCCCCCTCCAGGAGCCCACTGCCTGTCATATTGCACACATCCTCAGTGGCTCTCATGGTCCTCACTCAGGGCAATCTAGAGGATCTTCTTAGCATGTAGGGTTTGGAGACAGATTGCAGGATTTTGAATTCCAGCTCCATATAGGACGTCCATTTACCCCAGCTTGCCCTGAACTTCCTAGTTTTAGCACCAAAAGTCCTTGGTCCTGGGCATAGCAGGACATTTGGGCCTTCTTGCTCGATGCTGTCATAGGCTGTAAATCCTGGCTAATTTGACCTCTTAATACCTTGGTGATTTGAGCAACTCTAAAATCATCCTTGGTCATTGGAATGGAAGAAGCGAGTGCTTGGGGCATCCTGTCCCAGAGCCTCAGCCAACATTTAGATTCTACCCTAACCCACTGTGTGCACCAAAGGGCCTGTCCCCAGGACCCCTAAGCCCCCACTCTCAGCCTGGCCTGCCCTTGAGAAGCTATCAGCTGCCTAGTCTCAGGGTCATCTTTTCCCTTCGGGTGGGAGGGAACCTTGTCGTGACCACAACTAAGGCAAGCACTCAGCTGTGTTTGAGTCGCCATTAAATCCTGACTCTCCCCAAGCCGGAATGAACCCAAGGACAAAGGAAGCCAGTGGGGTTGAAGGAAATGGAAAATGTTCTCCCTCAGGGACCAAGTGTAGGCTGGAAGTGAGGGGAAGGTGGACAGAAATGGAGCAACTGCTTCTCTTTAATGAGAGCAGGGCCTGTTGTCTTCCCCAGGAGCACATCAACAGCACTAATGAACCTGAAAATCAATCCTTGTTGCTGCTGTGCAGAGGGTTGAGCCAGGTCAGCTGGCAGCTCTGGCGTTATGACTCCACACCCTACAGGGAGCCTTCCAAGCACTCGTCCAGAGTGACATTGACATGAGAGGAGCAGCCACCATGTGCAGTACCCATTGGCTTCTCCCAGGGTGACTTTCTGCTATTATTGCTGAACACTTTACAGTTTGCTGGGTGTTTGGAATTTTGAAAGAATCCTTCAAGGTAGACTATCAATATTTCCACTTTCCAAATGAAAAAAAAAAGAAGTCTAGGCCCAGGAGTCAAAGGGATTTTTCTTCCTTTGACTAATGGAAGAAATGTCTCACAACTAGTGTAAAAGTAGTGATTGAGGCTGAGCACAGTGGCTCACACCTGGAATCCCAGCACTTTGGGAGGCTGAGGTGAGTGGATCACTTGAGATCAGGAGTTCAAGACCAGCCTGGCCAACATAGCAAAACCCAGTCTCTACTAAAAATATAAAAATTAACCGGGCGTGGTGGTGCATGCCTGTAATCCCAGCTACTCGGGAGGCTGAGGCAGGAGAATCACTTGAACCCGGGAGGCAGAGGCTACAGTGAGCCAAGGTCACACCACTGAACTCCAGCCTGGGCAACAAAATGAGACTCTGTCTCAAATAATAATAATAATAATAATAATAATAATAATAAATGTAGTGATTGAAATAATCTTCCATCTTGGAGTCCTGTCAGAAAAATGATTCTGAGCAAATACCTCCAATGTATATGCATAATTTATTTATAAATTACAGCCATGACTATTGTATTGACTATTGTATTAGTATATTAAGTATATTATGAAACATGCAAATGAACATTAATAAGGAATGAGACCATACATATAAATAGAAGGTCCAATACTTGCTTCTTCTGCCCCAACAGACATCTTGGATGAAGTGGGCACTTTGGAGACACAAGCCCAAATGCCTACTGGAGCCAAGCAGTCAACATATGTAAGTGAACTGGGCTGAGCATAAAAGAACCAACAGTCCAGGCAGGATAAGAAGTGGCAACTGATTGTCAGCCTCAGAACTGGAGATAATAAAGAGGAGCAGGGACTGTAGCAGAAATGAGAACAAATACCCTACCTAAAGGGAGATGCTCTTATTCAGTTTCAGCCAATTATTGCCATATAAGAAGGTAGGTCCAGGGCTTCTGACCTTCCAGTTTTTTTCAGTAGAAGTCAGATATCTGTATTTTTTGTTGAAATTGTACAATTTGTATGGTGTTGGCCACTGATTTTAGTTTTTTCAACAAAATTCCTGAGGTCCAAGTGGGTCAAAATCTGCTTGCAGGCTTCCAAAGAACAACCGTTAGAGTAAAGGAAAGAACTTTGCCTTTGTAGCTAGATGGTCTCGATTTTGAATCCTATTTCTACCTTTAACAAGTATTTTAACCTCTCTGTGTTTCAGTTTTCAGGCCAATAAAATGGAAAGAATAGGCTTTTGGAGGGTTAGTGATAAGGTACATGAAGCATTTAACACAGTTTCTGGCACATAGTGGAGGTTCAATAAATAATACCTATTGTTAGTGGGGCCCACCCACTACTCAGCCCTGCTGACAGCTGACCCAGTTCTCTTTCCTTTATGAAGAGGCTTAAACAGAAAATTCACATCCCTGTCACTCAACTTCCAATCCTGCACTTTGCAGAATTCATTCTGCTACAGAAAGGCAGGTCTTTCCCACCCTGGTCTTATCATTCCCAAGAAGAATCCAGAAGCCAAAGAAATGAGCAGGCTGTCATCCTAGAAGGCTGGTATGGCAGGTGGCATGGAACAAGCAGTGGGAGTCAGATGATCTGCACTTTGGTCCAGGCTTTGCCACTAACAAGCCGTGTGAGCTTGGACAAGTGACTGAACTACTCTGGGCCTCTGTTTGCCATTAAAAGTAAGCACAGTAATATCCACCTAAAAGAGTACTCATGAGAAAGTCAAATTATACATTGTGCCAGATTTCCTCCGTCTACCTCCCCACACCTGCCACTCTCCTGACTTGTATTTTTCTCCATGCCCACACTGTACACTGAACACTTGACCAAGTATGGGAGGGAGAGGGTTGTCCTACACCAAGTATTAATAATTCTCCACTTCTTGGTGGGCACCAACTGGGTGTCCTATAACTTAACTCAATTATGACACTATCTACCTGGAGATAACATCTAAATCCTACAAGTTAAGGGCTCGGTCCCATGAGATTGCCCCATTTCAAACATCTATTGCCAGTTAGGTTGTCATCCCATGCTTCTGACTGACTATAAATCAGAGGTTCACATGACCTCCTCAGGTTCAACCATTTGGGCTAGAACAACTCACAGAACTTAGGAAAATAGTTCACTTATTCGATTAATAACTTATTATAAAAGGATAAAACTCAGGAACACATGGCAGACATGCATAGAGCAATGTATGGGGAGTGGGAGGAGCTTCCATTCTGTCTTCCAGGTGCCACCCTCCCAGAACCTCTACCTGTATGCCTTCCTGAGAGCTCTCCAAAATTCATCCTTTTGGGTTTTTATGGAGGCTTCATTACATAGACATGATTGATTAAATCATTGGCCATTGGTGATCAAGTCAGTCTTCAGTCCCTCTGTCCTCCCAGAGGAAATTGGGGGAAGGCTTGAAATTCCAAAAGTCACCTCATTTACATAAACTCAGGTGTGGTTGAAAGGGGCTTATTATGAATAACACAAGACACTCCATTCACCTTTACTACTCCTATCGCTTAGGAGATTCCAAGAGTTTTAGGAGCTCTGTGCTTGAGAATGAGGGCAAAGACCAAATATATATATTTCTTATTATAAGTCACAATATCACACCACTCTTCTCCCCCTAGCTTTGTGCCCTGGAGTTTTATCTCAATGGGCTGCATCAATGGGACCCCTCCCCTCTGGTTTCCAGTAGGGTTCAGCACTGAGATGCATCAACAGGTGACCAGTGGATAGAAAGAAAGGGAGATGGCAGAATTTATTTCCCCAGCTTGTGGCAGTGGCCAGTCTATGCTCCTCTCAATCTCTTATCAAGCAGACCATTTCTACAGCTGCAGTTCCAGATCTCCATTCAGCTGTAGCCACGGATCCAGATGCAGCTATCACTCTTTTTCGCTGGGGATCCACTTCCTCCCCTTACCCTTTCAGCCCAGCAGTGGTAGCAGCTCCCCAGTCTGTCTAGCCCCAGAACTTCACCAACCTTCATTGGTTTCCATTAACCCTGCCACACCTTTGTAATCAGTCTCTTACTAAACTCTCCCCCATTACCCTGATTGTGCCATCTGTTTACTGCAGGACCCTAACTATGACACATATAGCATCTATATATTTTTTTACCTTGGAACCTTAGACCTGGAAGACACTCAAGCAGTGTTGTTGGAATTTGAGATCATCAGCCTTTCTGTTTCATCCTCAGGCTGTCAGAGAATCCAGTTACCCAGAACCCTGATCTCCTGAGTAGCCCAGTCCATTAAGGTCCAAACATGTTGCTGGAACACACATTCATTCACAAATGCTTGTCATGTACCTGTAAGATACCACGTCCTACACTGGGTCCTGAAGATCCAACTGAGATCAAGAAAACAATGTTTGTGTCTTAGTGGAACTTATAGTCCTATGGGGTGATGTGGAAAATATTCCCAGAGAGACAACTTCTTTGCAGGCCATTAGGAGGCCAGCTACCTGGCCAGAGTTCCCATGGCCATGAAGACCTGAGAATGCTCCCTCAAGACTATATGAATTTGTATTTATTGTTTGTAGCCAACCCTGTAGATTGGCTAACCCAACACCCATCCAGAGCTCCTAGTCACCAGTTATATGGCCATGAGGCACACTTCTGGCTAAGGAGATGTAAGCATAAATCTTTAGGTTGGGGCTTCTAGCAAAGCCCTTGCTTCCCTTTTAAATCAGCACAGACTCTGTTGGTGTCAACCTTCATTCTCTTTTTGCCCTTTCCCTTTATCTGCATAGAACAAAGATGTAATGCTTGGAGGTGCAGTGACCATGAGACAACAAGCCAATCCTCTTAAGTGTGGCAAAGCGGGAAAAAGAAATAGCTTGGGTCATACAGAATCATTAAGCTGCCACATCAGTCCTGGACTGCTTAACTCTGAATTTGTATAAAATAAACCCCTTTCTGTTTAAGCCACAGGTAGGTAAATAGTCTATTACATACATTCAAGAGAATTTGTATCTGGAGGGAACCCTTGGATTGTCTGTTCCAACTTATTGCCATGTATATGACGAAACTAAGGCACAGAGAGGGAAGAAACTTGCTCCAAATCACACAGCCCAACTAGAGCTTCCATCTCCCAGCCAGCCCTAGTCCTCACTTACAAGCTCCTACAACTCATGCAAGGATTAAGCTCTGGGTGTTTCAGCTATTTACCTAGTTAACAGGTCCTTTGGAAACACAGCTAATTTCACTCAGTCCTGAGTGGTCCCCTTAAAAAAAAAAAAAAAAAGCCTAGCTGATGCTCAAGCATAATCCTGTTGAGCCTCTAGTAGGTCTAGTCTGGCTAACCCTGCACTGGGTGATTTTCAGAGCTGTGAAG
The DNA here is from genome assembly GCF_002776525.5 of Piliocolobus tephrosceles. Taxonomy (NCBI): domain Eukaryota; kingdom Metazoa; phylum Chordata; class Mammalia; order Primates; family Cercopithecidae; genus Piliocolobus; species Piliocolobus tephrosceles. The sequence continues at coordinate 28,565,384 of NC_045446.1, read as the reverse complement.
AAGCACTTTGTGCCAACCAAAGGCATTTGTGAGAACAAATTGAGAAAAATAGAGGCTCTCTGCCTCTTCTCTGTCTCTTGGCATGGAATTTTTGTGGATTGTGTTTAACCCTATCTCTAAAGCTATCTTTGGCAGTGCCACTCCAAAAGTACTCCTGATCGGAGGCAGAGATCTGTTTCTGTCCCTTACCCTAAGTAGTCCCCTCTCTCCTTCCCCACCTTCATCTACCACCATGCATATGCACACATATACACATACACACACACACACACACACACACACACACATGCTGGAGATTTTGCTGTTAGTGAGTCACTACTTTAGGAAGTAATTTCTCTCTTCCCAAGAATGCTGAGAGGAGGAAAAGCCATAGAAAAAGGGACTCCAGAATCCCACAAAAAGGCTCATCAGCCTTATCAGAAGTTGCAGTGGACTGAATGTTTATGTCTAAAATTTATATGTTGAAATTCTAACCCCCAGCATCACGGTATTAGGAAGTGGGGCTTTGAGTATGTGATTAGCTCATAAGGGTGGAGCCCTCATGAATGGGATTAGCGCCCTTATAAAAGAGGCCCTGGAGGCCAGGCAAGATGGCTCACCCCTGTAATCCCAGCACTTTGGGAGGCTGAGACAGGCGGATCACAAAGTCAGGAGTTCAAGACCCGCCTGACCAACATGGTGAAACTCCGTCTGTACTAAAAATACAAAAATTAGCCAAGCTTGGTGGCACATGCCTGTAATCCCAGCTACTCTGGAGACTGAGGCAGGAGAATCGCTTGAACCCAGGAAGTGGAGGTTGCAGTGAGCCAAGGTTGTGCCACTGCACTCCAGCCTAGATGAAAAAGCAAGACTCCACCTCAAAACAAACAAACAAAAAAGGAGGCCCTGCAGAGCCCCCTTACCTCTTCTGGCAACTATCAGTGGACCAGGAGGCAGGCCTTTGCCAGATGTGGAATCTGCCAGTGCCTTGATCTAGGACTTTCCAGCCTCCAGAACTTTGAGAACTAAATTTCTGTTGTTCTTAAGCCACCCAGTCTAGGGTACTTTGTTATAGTAGCCCAAATGGATAAAGACAGGGACCTCCTGCATGCCAGGAGTACCACATGCTGCAACCTGTTCACTTTCCTCCAGGACATTCTGCATATTCGTTGGGAAGCCTGCAGTCACTGCTGTAGGATAAATTCAGAATTCTCAGCAGCTAATAACACCCACCTGTCAGCCTTTTCCTTAGGTCCATCTCCTGCACTGCAGTCTGATGAGGGCCACCTAGGGGAAGCTGGAACCCACCACTCTGCATGCTCATGGTTTTGAGCAGGAGTTAGCTGATTCTGAAGCTGGAAATGCTCAGCTTGAGAGATGCGGATGAACAGTACTTTCCTGCTCTTCTGGCTGTTCAAGAGCCCCACTCTTGGGAGGATGGGGCCCAGGAGCCCTGTGGCTTGGCTTTCTCCAGGGTATAAAACTGTCAACACTATCATCACTACCACTACTACAATGAGGATGGTACCTAACATGTGTAAATTGATTACAGAAATGGCCCCAATTCATCTTCCCTCCCTCATCCACATCATTTACAATGTGTCTTTGCAGTTCTTCTCATCCAATACTTGACTGTTTCCCCACGCTTTGAATCTGGATTAACTTGTGGCTTGCTTTGGCCATTTGAACACATCAGAAGTGACATGGGGCCAATTCTAAGCTTAGGCCTCAAGAAGCCACACTCTCCACTGGGACCCTGCCACCAACATGTGAGTAAACCCAGGTTAGCTTGTTGTATGAGGAGCAACACATGACCTTTTTACCCCCTTGTTCCAGCTTACAGCCTACCAATCTCCAAACATGTGGGTGAGGTCATCCTAGACTAGCAAGCTCTCAGCCAACCTGCCCACTGACCGCTGACACAAAATCAGCCAAGCCTGGCCAGATCAGCAGAGCTTCCAAGCTGACATGTAGACTCATGAGCAATAATAATACATGATTCTTAAGCCAACGAGTTGTGGGTGGGGGTTTGGCTGTTGCATAGTCATTTTTTTGATCATTTACTATAGGCCAAGCTCTATGCCAAGAGCTTTTCACAGAGTGCTTCATTAAATTCATACAGCAGCTCCAGGAAGTAGAAATTATCATCTTCATTCTCCAGAGGAAGAAACTGAGATTTAAAAAAATTAAATAACCTGCCCTCAGTCACACAGTAAGAAGTGGATCTAGATTTGAAGCCAAGTATTCCGACTCTACAACCATATTAGAATCTTTCTTCTAGTAGCCTTTCCATGCCCCCCCACCCCGCCCCACCACCCCCAGACATGTTTGGCTCCAAAATTTTAGGAGTTTTTCTTTTTAGATTCCTGTCATAGTACCTACAGCAGGGGTCACCAGTCCCCAGGCCATGGACCAGTACCAGTCCGTGGCAGGAAGTGAGTGGCGAGCAAGCATTGCCTCCTGAGCTTACCTCCTGTTAGATCCGCGGTGGCATTAGATTCTCATAGGAGTGTGAACCCTATTGTGAATTGTGCATGTGAGGGATCTAGATTGCGTACTCCTTATGAGAATCTAAACAATGTCTAATGATCAAGGTGGAACAGTTTCATCCTGAAACCATCCCCCCACACCACCCCATCTGTGGAAAAATTGTCTTCCATGAAAGCAGTCCCTGGTGCCAAAAAGGTTGGAGACCGCTGACCTACAGTCTCTTTGGGGTCAGGGCATGAGTGATTTTGGCCCGTGCCTGAGTGCACATTCTGAATAAGGCTAACCATCACATCAGCTCTAATTTCTGTCTTTCCTACATGTAATCCATCAGCAAATCCTGTCGACTCTGCCTTCAAAATCCATCTGAACTCTTGTCACTTCTCATCTGTGTCACTACCAGTCTAGTCCAACCCACCATCCCCTTTGACCCAGTTGAGTGAAGCAGGTTTCTAACTGGTCTCCCTGACTATTCTTCTCCACTACAATCTTCTTCTTAGATCAGTTATAGTGATCATTTGAAAATTAAAGTTAGATTATGGCAATCTACTGTGCAATTGTAGATTGCCATAATCTAACTTTAATTTTAAGTTTAACCCTTTCACGGTTTCCCAGAACACTTAGAATAGAATCTCAAATCACTAGCACATCCTCTAAGGTTTCATGATCTGGGCCCTGGCCATTTCTACAACTTTATCTCCCTCCACCTTCCCCCTGCTCACTGCTGTCTGGTCATGCTGGTCTCCTGGCTCCTCATATCCAAAGCATGCTCCTGCCTTTGCATTAGAATGTTCCTCTACCTAGAATGTTCCTCTCCCCTCAAATATCTACGAAGTCTTACTCTTACATTGTCAACCCAAATATTACCTCCATAGTGCTCTATCTCCTTACCATGCTTTATTTGTATTTGGAACACCTACTACTACCTACCATTATGTCATATTTTCTTATTGTTTAGTTTCCTTTTTTTTTTTTTGTTTGGAGACAGAGTCTCGCTTTGTCACCCAGGCTGGAGTGCAGTGGTGCCATCTCCACTCACTACAACCTCTGCCTCCTGGGTTTAATGTCTCCTGGGTTTAAGTGATTCTCATGCCTCAGCCCCCCGAGTAGCTGGGACCACAGGCATGCCTAGCTAATTTTTGTATTTTTAGTGGAGATAGGGTTTCACCATGTTGGCCAGGCTGGTCTCAACTACTGAGCTCAGGCAATCTCTCCCAAGTTGTCATCACCTGATCCCACATGCAAGAACCCAGAAACTTGCAAGGGTTTCTGCACATGTATCCTCTGTCTTATCTTCAACTGACAGCTCCAAGCAAGGATGCACCTCAGGACTTCAACAATGAAATAAGTAAGAAACTAGTATGCAAATAGATCCTTTTATTGTGGGGAAAGAAATTCAGATCATTTGAGTATGGAAAAATGGCCCATTGCAATTTTGAGTTGACCCACCTCTTTGGCCCTAGTGGCAGTTTCTGGAATTGCAGGCAAGGAAGAGCCCGTGGAAGGTAAAGAGAAACATTTTGTTTATTCAAAAGGTATTTCCTCCGGGTGCATTTGCTCATGCCTGTAATCCTAGCTCTTTCGGAAGCCGAGGTGGACGGATCACCTGAGGTCAGGAGTTCGAGGCCAGCCTGGCCAACATGGTAAAACCTTGTCTTTACTAAGAATACAAAAATTATCCAGGCATGGTGGCGGGCACCTGTAATCCCAGCTACTCAAGAGGCTGAGGCAAGAGAATCAGTTGAGCCCAGGAGGCAGAGGTTGCAGCAAACAGAGATGATGCCACTGCACTCCAGCCTGGGCAACAGAGCAGGAATCCATCAAAAAAAAAAAAAAAAAAAAAGCAGTTATTTCACTAGACTCAAGACATGGCTGCCTCCCCTTTGGGAAATCAAACCCCAGTCTCTAGCAAAATAGCATCTAGCAGTACCACTGTCCAGGGGTATTGCTGATACCTTCTCTGTTCTGGTCTGTAGAACATTTGGCGGGGAGAGTCTATTTGAATCCTCGCAACAGACGTGCTAAAGAGGTCTACCCCGTTATTAACAAGGAAACTAGGCTGTGAAGTATTACTAGAGCTAAAAAGGAAAAGAATTGGAACCTGTCAGGCTGATTCTCAACCCTGTGATCTTCCTCGTACTGACCAAAGGGGATAAACTTTGCAAATTCAACTCATTGCATACCACATCAAACTTCCCAAGTCTCTGAAATTTTAACTTCCCTGCCAGTTATAGTCTCATTAATTCAACAGCCTTCATTGATTGCCTCCTGCGTGCCAGGAACTGTGCTTTGCCCAGTGGCTTCCAGAGAATGACAAGTGAACAATGATAATGACATAATTTATGTGGCAAAAATGCAACTCCTAAGGAGTGCCTCTCTCAAATTGAGTTACTTTTTCACTATTGAATAAATTGTCATTTGAAAGGCCAGTAAAAGTGCCCTCTTTTGGTGAGCCAAGCCAATCAATATGTGCCATTTTAAATGCTTCATTCTGCTTTTCTCCTATTCAGGCAGACTGGAGAAAAAGCGAGTATTTGAAGGCTGAGATTACTGGGTTAGGTTTCTTAATAGAATGAGGTGGGGTTTTTTTGGGTTTTTTTTTTTTTTTTTTTTTGAGTGATTTGTTTCTGAAGAATAGGCAGCCTAGGGCTGCAGGCTAAGTGGACTGCTTTCCTGGACCCTCACCCCCCAACCCCCACTCCCCCAGACCATGGGGGCTTGCCTGTCTACTGGTCATGGGGGCAGGGTGAGGGGGATAGGGAATAGCCTCTGCCGAAATTTTCTGGGAGGTGCAGATACTCTGATGGCCCCAGGGGACCATCCCTGGCAGCTATCATCAATAGTGATCAACCACAAAACAGATTCTAGAACAGCAGGTACTTGTTACAGAATGCACGCATACATATACAAAACCTGGGAACTTTGGCTCTAAAATCTTAGAAGGGGTTATTTCTGCCTTGCAGGACTGTGAGTGGGTATTTTTTTCTTGTTGTATCTCTGCAATGCCTGGTTTTTCTCTGTAGATCTGTATCACCTATAATCAACAGGTGCCAATGGGCCGCTCCACCCCGCTTTCACTCTCCACACTCCCTCCACCCTTCCTAGCCCCTCCCATTCTCTTTTCAGAGTGTTTTTTTTTTTAATTCTCTCTCCCCGCCTTACAGAGATGAGGAAAATCCTCTCTCTGCCCTCTCCGCCTGCCTACTTCCACCTTCTTCAAGCCTAAGAATGCAGAGGGTTCAGGAATCTAAAAGCAATTTCTTCTGTCCTCAGCAGTATGCCTGTCAGTCAACTTCCCCCAGCTGTTTCCCTTGGAAAGGAACTGGCTATGGGCCCAAGCGAGGATGGCAGGAGTAAGGATGGTACAGGAACATAAGGCCACAAATCTGTCCAGTGCAATTTCTTTTTCCTGAGCTCCAGGAAGGGTCAGGCTACATCCAGTGACCTGGGCCACAGATCCATAGTGTGACCTTCAAGGCACAGAGATGTGTGGGGACTTGCCAGTTCCCTCGCTTGTCAAGTGGAAAGAATAATGCCTTCTGCCTCACAGGTGTGTAAGGAGGGTCAGAGGAAATTATGACTACAAACGTGTTCCAAAGGTTGAGAGCCCTGCAAAATCAATCACCAAGCCCCAGAAAGCCTTTCTCCTTAATTTCTTTCCCATCTGTCTTCTCCTTTCCACTCCCCCGAATCTCCCTCTTTGTGGCCTTCACGCCCCTCCCCTGCTCTCGGGGCCTCCCTGTCTTCTCTCTTTCCTTGTCTCAGTCCCAGTTCCACACTCAGGCCCAGTCATCTCTGTAAAACCCAGTACTCAGCAAGGCACATCCCTCTGTAACACCTCCAGTAACAATACTTTACCAACACAAAAAGCAGAACTCTCAGCTGGGCGGGGACAGGCAGAATTATAAGTATGACCCCATGACACTCATCCGCGTATATATAATATGTTTCCTTTTGAGTGTGGGTGGAACCTATTAATAGGTTGAGTGTCATGTCCATAATTATGTTATACAGCAAAGGGGAGATTATCTAGGTGGACCTAATTTAATCAGACAAGCCCTTTAAAAGTATAGAGGGTTCTTCAGCTGGTGGCAGAAGAGGAATTCAGAAATTAGAAGTACGAGAAACATTCAATAGCAGCCAGCCAGGAAACAAGAATCTACAAACCACAAGCAACTGAATTGGGTCAGGAACTGGGATGAGCTTGAAAGCCGATTTTCTCCCCTAGAGCCTCCAGATAAGAGCCCAGTCTGGCAACACCTTGATTTGGGCCTATGAGACCCTAAAGAAACATCCAAATGGTCCTGCCTGGACTTTTGACCTATAGAACTATGACATAATACATGGGTGTCGTTTTAAGCTTCTAAATTTGTGGCAATAGAAAATGAATACACCTGATATTTCAAAGCCTTAAGAATTCTTATTCAGCCTACTTCTCCAATCCCACTCTCAAACATAAGCTCTGAGCGATTTTGGGGTTCACATCTGGCCTCTACCACTTGCTGGCAAGTTATGTGGCATCTGTGTTTTTCCATCCCTTCATCTATATATTTAGGATAATTCTAGAACCTTCCTCATGAGACTGTTCGGAGGATTAAAATGAGATAATGCAGCAAAGCCCTCAGTATAGTATCCCGCATAAAATAAATGCTGGATAAATGATTTTCTTTGTAGTATTATATTCTCTGCAGAAGTTCCCGTTAAGTCAAATGGGTGTATTTATTAACTCAGGAAAATGCACTCTTGTGCTTGGCTCACTTCATGGCCATTGCCAGGCATGCCTTCTGCCTGCTACTGTGCCTCTCAAATGCCCATCTGTATTAGTCGATTTTCACATTGCTATAAAGATACTACCTGAGACTGGGTAATTTATAAAGAAGTTTAGGCCGGGTGCAGTGGCTCGTGCTTGTAATTCCCCAGCACTTTGGGAGGCCAAGGCGGGCGGATCACCTGAGGTCAGGAGTCTGAGACCAGCCTGGCCATTATGGTGAAACCCCCTTTCTACTGAAAATAAAAAAATTAGCCAGGCGTGGCGGCGCATGCCTGCAATTCCAGCTACTTGGGAGGATGAGGCAGGAGACTCGTTTGAACCCCGGAGGCAGAGATTGCGGTGAGCCAAGATCGTGCCATTGCACTCCAGCATGGGTAACAGAGTAAGACTCCATCTCAAAAAAAAAAAAAAAAAAAAAAAAAACCAGAAAGGTTTAATTGACAGCTCCGCATGCGTGAGGAGGCCTCAGGAAACTTAAAATCAATGGTGGAAAGTGAAGGGGAAGGAAGGCATGTCTTACATAGCAGCAGAAGTAGGGGAGGGGAACTACCAAACGCTTTTAAACCATCAGATCATGTGAGAACTCACTGTCATCAGAACAGCATGGGGGGAAATTGCCCCCATGATTCAATCACCTCCCACCAGGTCCCTTCCTCAACACAGAGGGATTACAATTCAAGATGAGATATGGGTGGGGACACAGAGCCAAACCATATCACTATCCTTTCAGGCCTTGCTGAGATTGCTCCCTGCTTTGTGAAACCTTCCCTGGCCTCTCCAGCTCATGGTGGTCTAGCCCTTATACTAATTTCTACAGTACTAGAGAATGACGTAAATACTGAGACTGTCTCATACCAAATCATGTAAAATTATGCTTTTTATTACAAAATAAATGCCTGTTTGTTAGAGATAATTGGGAAAATCCATAAAAGTTCAAGGTAGGAAATGAGTTGATATTTCCAAAGTTGTTAATATTTTGGTGTATTTCCTTCCAGTCTTCTTGGTTTTGTTATTTGTGTAAATGTAAATATGTATGTAAACAGTTGCCTTTCTGAGCATAAACCTTTCTGCCCAAGGCATTCATCTGTCTGAGATTAGGATTTGTTCACAGAAAGAATTCAAAGAGAAGGAACAACATGATATTCAGCTGTAGTCATGCAAAATAGGATTATGCAGGAAACCAAGGCATTAAGAGTTGTTTTAGCTGAGGTTCATGTACTAGTTTCTTATTGCCACTGAAATGAATTACCATAAACATAGTAGCTTAAAACAACACAATTTTATCCTTTTGTGGTTCTGGAGGTCAGAAGTCTAAAATGAGCCTTATGGGACTCAAGGTATTTTTAAGATTTCCTTCAGGAGACCCCAGGAGAAACCATTCCTTTCTTCCAGCTTCTAGAAGCTGCCCACATTCCTTGGCTCACGGGTGCACCACTCCAATCTCTGCCTCCATCGTCACATCTTCTAGCTTTGACCTTTTGTTTCCCTCTCACAGGGACTTGTGATTACATTACTTGTAATTACAACCACCTCCCCACCTCCATGTCAAGATCATCATGGTTCCTCACTGCTTAGTGTCACAGAACCAAATTAACTCTGCAAACAGGAAAATTAAGCAGCAATTCAGTGGAGGGGAGAGGAGCTCCTTAAGGGCTGCTGTGAGCAGCCATGGTGTTTGGAGGGCTCCCAAGGACAGGAAGCTGCTAGGAAAGCCATTCTCAGAATTAGTATAGAAATAGCTACCATTTGTTGAGTATCTATGTGCCAGGAACTATACGAGGCTGTCTTTTAAAATAGTTGATAGGAAAAACAACATTGAAATAGCCACAGAATATGAGATAAAAATTGCCCACACTCCAGTCACCTAATTAAATCAATATTTTAATTTTTACACACACATACATAGATTTTTCATATTCATTATATCATAGATATAACTTAGAATGTTAATTTCCACATTTCCACTTTAATTTTTACCATAAATAATATTTCCACTTGGCAAAAATCACAGTTTTTCTCTCTCTTTCCAGTGTTTTTCTCCTGCCACACTACAACCAGTATTAACAGCCTGAGAACATCTCTCTACATATTTATCTATGTTCACTGAAAACAATAATAACAGTACACAAAAGGTCTTAATGCTTTTTATAATACAGACCTGTTTTCATATATTACCTACTATAGCTCACTTAATCCTCCAAACAACCTTATGAGAGAAGTACTATTGTTATCTGCCATTTACACATGAAGAAACTGGGGCCCAACATACACGGAGTATTCAAAAATGTAAACAAATCTGTAGACACCATAAAGGAAGGCTTTTTGGTCATTTAAGAAATATAGAGAAAGCCAGGCATGGTGGTACATGCCTATAGTCTCTGCTACTCGGGACACTGAGGCAGGAGGATCTCTTGAGCCCAGAAGTTCAAGGCTGCAGTGCACTATAATCACATCTATGAATAGCCACCATACTCCAGCCTGAGCAACATAGTGAGATCCTGTTTCTAAAAATAGAGAGAAAGAGAGAAAAAGAGGAACACATTACATAGTTCACAGTGGTAGCTTTTGAAGTACAGTATATCTTGCCATGTCTCCAGGGCAACAGATCCAGCTCTAGTTCATTTTTAAGGAGCAGTAAAAAATGCCCCATTGTATGAATGTACCATCATTTATTGCACCTATTGATAAGCATTTATGTTACTTCCTTTTTTTGCCACTACAAATGATGTTACAATAAATATCACAGAATATAAATTCTTAGGTCCTAGAGCTCTTATTTTGATAAGGTAGTGTCTACAGACTTTAGTGCTGACTTCGGAAACTTCCATATGAAATGAGAAACACAGCCATAAGTTGAGCCAAAGCGTAAGACTTGCTTGAAATATGTGGGCTCCACCTAGGTCAGGCAGAGAAGATACACCATTTATATGGCCAAAGGAATGGTAGCCAAAGAAGACACACAGCTAGGGAGGCCTGAGCTGGCACAGGAGGAGGCCAGACAGTGCCCAGCCTCTGTACATAGCCCAGTCAATTCCACAATTCCCTTGGACATCTCTGGAGCAGACAGAGCTACAGCACACACACTGCCCAGTAAAAAGGCATCCACCTTCTAGTCTCCACATGCTCATTCCAAAGGAAGAATGGAGAAACAATATATAAAACCACTCTTATTACCTTTCTGCTTCCCCTAGGAACTCTTTTTGTGCACAGGGTGTGGGGGTGGGGGGTGGGGAGGGAGGCATTAGACTGTGGCTCAGAACCTACTTTTATTTTTAAATTAAATTCAATTTTTTTTGAGATGGAGTCTGGCTCTGTTGCCTAAGATGGAGTGCAGTGGCGCAGTCTCAGCTCACTGCAACTCCGCCTCCTGGGTTCAAGCGATTCTCCTGCCTTAGCCGCCTGAGTAGCTGGGATTACAGGCATGCACCACCACACCTGACTAATTTTTGTATTTTTAGTAGAAACCGGGTATCACCATGTTGACCAAGCTGGTCTCGAACTCCTGACCTCAGGTGATCTGCCCACCTTGGTCTCCCAAAATGCTGGGATTACAGGTGTGAGCCACCACACCTGGCCAAAAGCCTACTTTTAGATAGTTGAATCACTGGTTAATGATAACATCATGGTGAGAAAAAAAATGAAGAAAATATAAGAGATAAATGAGAAGGAGAGAGGTGACCGGTAGAGATTAGAGAGAAAGAATAGATATTCTTGACCTGCTAGTGGAAGAGAAGAACATCTAAATAAATATTTATAATAGCTTGATATGTTTAAAAACAGATATATATCATGTAGGAAAGCATCTTCAAGGAACAAAAACGAACAAAAAACTGACCACCGTCAGTCTAAGGGTTCATTTTTCTTGCGTGACAAGAAGTCTAGAGGTGGCTACTGCCGGTTCAGCAGCTCAACAATGTCAAGTCCAGGGTCTCTGTGGGGTTGCTGCATCAAAGGGAAGATGCATTAGTAATTCTGCTAGATATTCCCAAATTCCCCTGCCCATGCCATGGGATTGCGCCATTTTGCATTATCTGAAATACAGCTTATAAACTAAGGATCAATATTCCCAATGGATAAAGAGCTTCTAAAAATTGAGAAAAAAATCAGCAACGACCCTACAGAAAAATGAGAATTTATGAGCTGTTTGCAGGAGGGAAATGCAAATGATCATTAAACGTATGGCAAGAAACTCAGCTTCCTTAGGATAGGAAAAAGGCAAGTTAAAAGTACACAGAAATATCACTTTTCCCCATTAGACTGGCAAAAATCCAAAGGCTGACTACCTACTCTTGATAAGGCTGTTGGAAAAGAGATTCTCTCATAAGTTGCTGGCAGAAATGCAAAAGAAAAACCATTATGGAGGGAAATTGGAACTGTCTAGCAAAATTACAAATTCATCTAACCTTTGACACGGCAATACCACTTCTAGGAATCGATCTCAAAAATAAGCTGGCAAAAATATGAAATGACATATATGCAAGGATATCCATTGCCAATAATTATAGTAAAAGAACAGAAACAGTCCAAATGTCTATCAGTAGAGGACTGGTTAGATCCATTATGGTGCATCCATACAATGGAGTATTAAACAGCTATAAAAATGAATAGGAAGGATTTCTATTTCTATATATACTTATATTTCCAGATATATTGCTAACTAAGAAAGGCAAGGGACAGGAAAGTGTTTCTGGTATGCTCTCTTTTTTGAAGAAAGGGGAGTCATGAATAAAAATATATATTTGCTTATATTACCAAAAGATAGTAATAGAAGGATAAACCAAAAACAGTTAAGATGGAGACCTATAAGGAAAGGGAAAGAAGACCCTGGAGAGACAGAGATGGACCCTAGACTTAACTGTACTGTAGTTTGTTGTATATTTTAACTTTGGAACAGTGTCAGTGTTTCAAACAAAAACACAAACGTAAATAAAGATGAAAAGGAGGGAGAGTGTCATAGTTCACATCTGTAATCTCAGCACTTAGGGAGGTCGAGGTGGGAGGATCATTTGAGGCCAGGAGTTTGAGACCAGGCTAGGCAACATAGGGAGACCCCCATCTCTACAAAAAATAAAATAAAATAAAATAAAACAAAGAAGCTAGGCATGGTAACACATGCCTGTAGTCCCAGCTACCCAGGAGGCTGAAGTGGGGGTATCACTTGAGCCCAGGAGGTCAAGGCTACAGTGAGCCATGATTACACCATTGCACTTAGCCTGGGCGAAAAAGCAAGACCCTGTCTCAAAAAATAAAACATAAATAAAAGAGAAAAAAGAAATTAATACAAGTTGGAAAAATGGAAACAAGTGATAATGATTATGTATTAGATTGGTGATTTAGCTACATAAAGAAGAATTACTGCAAATGACTCTAAAAACAATAGTATTTTGACAGTATATCCTTAATGGGATGTATATCCTAAGGACTAGAAAGAACCATGAAGAAATACTAAACTGCATTCAATGCTCTATAAATCAAGATAGACTAGGTCATGTTATGTTATAATAACAAATAAATCCAAATCAAAGTGCCTTCAACAACAAAAGTTCTTTTCTCCCATGCTACATACATGTTTATTGTATGTAGCTACAGCTCTGGTCCATGTTGTCTTCTCTCCGTGACTCAAGCTGAGGGAAGAGCACCTGTCTGAAATATCGTGATAGTCATTGAAGCAGAGAAAAAAGGTACTGAGGCTCTTAGACCTTCTTCCTGTAAATGACCAATGTTACTCTTATTCCACTCTCATTTTATCAGCCAAAGACAGACACACAGCCTGAGTCCAACAGAACAAAGATGTACAATCCCCTACAGGGATTGGCACCAAACATGAGTGAGCAAAGATAGTCTCATACAGAGCGGAAACTATTGGTATTGTCATTATGAAACTATCCAATGCGTATTTCAGGATCAGCAAATATGTGCTTTTATTATGAACCAAGATGTTTTAGCCCAAAAGACGAGAGACAAGTAAAAACTCAAACGAGTTAAGACTCTGTAATCTAAGGTTTTAATTGGAAATACTGATATGAACTCATAATTTATCTTTCCCCCAGAGAGAACTATTTGCCTTTTGCCAGGGTAACTTTGAACAGGGGAAAGTCCATGAATCCACCCCTTGTTTATTTCTCTGGTTCTCAATAACTCTGGCTAGAATGCATAGTTGGGATGGATATAATTAACAGATAACAGATCCCTCACACTGGCTCCCTGGCTTACAAGTTTAAAGTCATTTTGATAGGAGGGGCCATATGGAAACTACCCTTTGTCCTGGCCAAGGTAGTAACTCAGAAGCAATACTTCATTTTAAGAGGAATTACAGGGATTACTGCTACTTTTGAGGACTTAAAGGGTGCAGGGATAGTGGCTCCCATCACACTTCTATTCAATGCACATTTTTAGCCTTTGCAGAAACCGGACACATCATGGAGGATGGTGGTAGATTACTGTCAACTTCACCAGGAGGTAGCCCCAGTGGCAGCACAGCTGCTCTGCCACTGGTGGTACCTCTGACATTTGATACATGGCTGTTGATATGGTGAATTATTGCTTTTCCTTATTCTCTCATAACAGGGAGGTCAAAAGCAGCTCTCCTTTGTATGGCAAGGAAAGCAATAGACCTCTCCATTATCCTTCTGTTGAGAGATGCATTGGTGCAAAAGGGGTAGATGCCATGGGAGTCTGGGCCACCTGTTCGTGTCATTTGCTTGTGCCTTCTGTATTTGGTCAGGCCACATCTTGACTGTATACATATATTTCTCTTTAGACGGAGTCTCACTCTGTCACCAGGCTGGAGTGCAGTGGAGCAATCTTGGTTCACTGCAACCTCTGCCTCGCAGGTTCAAGCAATTCTCCTGCCTCAGCCTCCCAAGTTAGCTGGGACTACAGGTGCGTGCCACGACGCCCAGCTAAAATTTTTTTTTTTTTTTTTTTTTAGTACAGATGGAGTTTCACCATGTTGGCCAGGATGGTCTCCATCTCCTGACCTGTGATCCACCTCAGTCTCCCAAAGTGCTGGGATTACAAGCGTGAGCCACCATACCCAGCCCTGACTGTATCATTTTTATTGTGCAATGGATTACTGCTCTATCCACCCAACCTTATGACTCATTGGATTCATAGTACTCAGATCACAGTGAACATCTGTGGTGCCATGTAATCATTTGGTGTCCCATGGTCCGGCATTTAGTCTCTGGCAGGGCTTGAGAGCACACCAGACTCAATGCATGGCCTTGCTGAAGAACCCTAGAGGTCCGCTACACCTCTCTTGCTGAAGTTTATTAAAACTCCTGCAGCATTATCATCTGCATGGATACCTCTAGTACTATGGGATCTGCTGGGTCATACCTCCTAAGTGGCAGGGAAACTTGTACTGCTGCTTGGACATTCTGGGGAGTCCTTTTTACCCTCTGAGCCCCACTGTCCCACTTGAAACTGATATCCTTCTGAACCACTCAATAGGGCTTGGTTATATTCATGATCTACTGGCATTAATACAAAGTTGGCCCTAGCCGGAAATGGACTGTGCCATATTACAGCCTCACACAGAAGCAGCCCTAGCGGTAGAGGGAAATCCACTCTGTGGACAGAGCTGCTAGCAGTACGCTGCTTACTGGGTGGAAGTGTGGACTCCGTGGCGGTAGGGAATGGCTCTGCTTGTTGGTCAGGGGTCTGGAAGGAAAAAGGCAACAGTCCATGTACCACCTCCAGTGTCCCAACCCTGCAAGATGTCCCTGAGCTGGCCTTTTAGCTGAGACTTCCCCCAAGTCATTCTGCCATATTTTTCTCTTGCAGGTTGTCTCTGGGTGATGAGGTGCATGGAAGACGACTTTATCTTGTGGCTTTGAGCCCAATGTGTCATATCTTTTTTTTTCCTACAGTGCTTCTGCCAGCACCACCATCTGAGGGTGGACAGAATGCCCCATCTGTTGACACGATACCCTACATTAGATTGTCACAGACCAAAGAGCACATTTTGCTACCAGCCAGGAGTGACACAGTGGGATCAAAACCACAGGATATAATAGTCTGCCGTGTACCTCGTCACCCAGAGACAGCCGGCTTTATAGAAAAAGGTGTGATGGGCTGATATAGTCTCAGCCGAAGGGCCAGCTTGGGACAAATGCAGGGTCACCGCATTGGATGTGACACCCACGCTGAACTGGAACTGATATACGGTGCTGATATGCATGGGTTCAGAAACCAAGTGCTGAAAGTACAGTTGTCCTCCTCACTAACACTCCCAGTGAAGACATGCAGAATTTTAGCTGCTTATTCCCGCCAGCCTAGATTCTGTTGGATTGGAGGTCTTGGTACTTAAGTGGGAACACTTTCACCTAGGTACCTAGCAAGGATTCCACTTAACTGGAAGTTGCAGAACAACATGAGCAGTGTAGGAGTGAGATGATGAATATAGATTTTGGCCATTGGACCAGCAGCAGCAGCGGGGACTGTGGCTTTGTTTGCTAAACATTTTTAGATCTCTTGAGGAGACTGCAACTGGCCATCATCTGGAAGAACTAGGCTTGTACCTCCCCTCTAAAGAAAGACGTATGGGTGATTTTTCCCACATGAGATCTGAATACTGCAAAAGGATCTGAGGATGTCTAAAAGCCTCAGAGGCAGTAGGGGTGGATGTACCCATTCATGTAGTCCTCCAGGTCCACTTGGTCACCCTGTACCAATGGGCCTTGGCCATGTGCCTTGCTTCCAGGTCAGTGCAACCCTAAGCATCACTCGCACTGTTGTCTTGGTTATAAAGCTGTGCCCAGAGCCACTGCCGCCAGCACACACTGAGGCGTCCCCACACACAACAGTGAGTGCCAAGAGAGCCACCTTGACAACATGCTGGCTGCACAGGCCACGTGGAGATGCTGGCTTCCCCTGTAGCCACGATAGGAGCAAAGAAATACAACTCAGGGATGCAGAGGAGACAACAGCACGTGGGATGCCACATGGCAGACTGTGCTGAGATGCAGTCTTTCCATGCCTCCTGTGTCAAGAGGCTGTGAGCATCCGAGCAATTGGCTGCTTATTAGGAAGCTGTGGCCACCCGGGAACATCTCCCTTTGTACTTCATCCTCCCCTCTGCCTCACTTCCCATTTCTTTTAAACCTCCCTGCTTCCCTGGGATTGCACTCTTCCCAGTAAACTGGCACTTACACTTTTGCCTCAACCTGTTTTCTAGTGAGCCGGGACCAAGGCACAGGGCTGATGACTGCTCTGGAGAAAGAACTGCACAAAATGAGCTTGGGCCATCTTATTGCACCTGATAGCAAGGAAATGATGAAATATTAATGATGTCAAGTCAAAAGGACGCAAAAGCTAATCTGAAGGGGCTCCCACTGGCCCAAGATGTCACAATTTGGCATCAAAGGAAATACTGACTGCAATGGATTTAAACACCTTAAATATATGTTTAAATTATGAGTTCTTAATAATACTAAGAAAAAAATCATTGGCAGCTAGTTCACTTAGTATTCTGAAAGATGATAATGAAAAAGACATGTATATGTATTATGTCTTTTCTGTAATAATTATTTCAGGGTTACAAACAGTTGATAAGAGAAAATTCTTCTCTGTAGAAAAATTCTACCTAATAAATGCAGAAGGAATGATAGACTTGGAAAATCAGCATTTTGCAAACCTGAATGAGATAGTGGACCAGGCAATGATCATCAATAAAAACTAACACCATTAGATAAAAGTTTAACGGAGAACTTGATAATGGCAAGAGGAAGCTAACATCTCTGAACCCACAGATCATTCTCAACATTACAGAAAGTGGGAGAAGCAGATAGTCTGTTTCTGCAAAGTGATGCAAGAGAAGGCATCGCCCATGAATCTAATCAAGCCAAAATCTAACTATCAGTTTGCAGGAAATTCAGGAGACAGAAGAACAAGTTCAACAACAACTCAGTGATGCCAACAGCCAAATCCAGAATGTGAGAAAATTCTTCAGAGGGACAAATGCCTCCGTTTTGTCAACACATGAATGTGATGCATGAACTTTGTTTAGCTCCTGATTATAACAGACCAACTGTTAAAAGATATTTTTGAAGCAATGGGGACATTTGAGAATAGACTAGTATGAGACGTTTTTAGGGAATTTCTGTTAATTTTATTGGGTATTGGCGTTATTGTCATTTTTAACAGTTCTTATTTATTATAGATGCATACTAAAGTATTTTTGGGTGAAACAATATGGTTTCTGGGATTTGCCTTAAAATACTCCAGAAAAAAAATTAGAGAGCGATGAAACAAGAATGGAAAAATATTGGTAATTGTTGGAGTTGGGTGATGGGTACCCTTCTCCCTACTTTCTTGTGTATGCCCTGGTTCTTCCACTTTTGCCCCCAGGTCCATTCTCTGCCCTTCTGTGTCTTGCTCTGAGGCCTGGGAAGCCACCTTTATTGATGGAAACAGCCAGACAACTTTGTTGCCTGGTTTCTGGTGAGTTGAGCTAATAGTGGTCACCAGAAGTAGATCAGGAGTGGGAGAAGGAACAGTCAGGGAATTTATCCTCCATGTGCCCTCTCTGCCTTCCTGTGGTCTGATAGTAGTTTTGTTCCACTATAGCAGTTACATTAGTTTGCTGGGGCTGCCATAACAAAGTAGCACAGTGTGGCTTAAACAACATAAATTTATTTCTCACAATTCTGGAGACTAGAAATCCAAGATACAGGCGTGAGCAGGGTTGGTATCTTCTAAGGCCTCTCGCATTGATTGGCACATGCCATCTTCTCTCTGCACCTTCACATGGTCCTCCCTTTGTGCATGTCTGTGCCCTAATCTCTTTTTATTAGGACACTAGTGGTTCATACCTATAATCCCAGTACTTTGAGAGGCTGAGGCAGGCGGATTGCTTGAGCCCAGGAGTTCAAGACATCCCTGGGCAACATGGTGAAACCCCATCTCTACCAAAAAATAAACAAATAAACAAAATTAGCCAGGCATGGTGGCACACACCTGTAGTCCCAGCTACCCAGGAGGCTGAGGTGGGAGGATTTCTTTTTCTTTTCTTTTTTTTTTTTTTTTTTTTTGAGATGGAGTCTCGTTCTGTAACCGAGACTAGAGTGCAGTGGCGCAATCTTGGCTCACTACAAGCTCCGCCTCCTGGGTTCGTGCCATTCTCCTGCCTCAGCCTCCCAAGTAGCTGGGACTACAGGCGCCCGCCACCGCACCTGGCTAATTTTTTGTATTTTTATAGAGATGGGGTTTCACCGTGGTCTCGATCTCCTGACCTTGTGATCCACCCGCCTCGGCCTCCCAAAGTGCTGGAATTACAGGTGTGAGCCACCGCGCCCAGCCAATGGGAGGATTTCTTGAGCCTGGGAGGTCATGGCTGCAGTAAGCTGAGATCACGCCACTGTACTCCAGCCTGGGCAACAGACCAAGACCTTGTCTCAAAAAAACAAAAACAAGAAAAATAAAAAAGCCAGACACCAGTAATATTTGATTAGGGCTCACCTTAATGGCTTCATTGTAATTTAATTACTTCTTTAAAGACCCAATCTTCAATTACAGTCACATTCTGAGGTACTGGCATTAGGACTTCAATGTACGGATTTTGGGGGTTATACTGGCCATAACAGCAGTGATCAGCAAACTTTTTCTGGCAAAGCGTAAGACAGCAAATATTTTCGGCTTTGTGGGTAACACAGTCTGTCACCAGTGCTCAGATCTGCTGTTGTAGCACAAAGCAGCTATAGGTAATATGTAAATGAATGGACATAGCTGTCTTCCAGTAAAACTTGATCTATAAAACAGGGGGCAGACCCCTGGGCCGTAGTTCCCCGGCCCCTGCTTCTGGTGGTTAGCCCCGTTTCCATGTGTTCATTTCTCCCCGGTCTCTGCACCTTCAGCAGAGGTGGTAACAGCTCCCCACTCTTGCTAATCCTTGGATGTCACACTTTCCCTTTTCGGTTCCGTTAACCCTGATGACGCCTTCTTTGGTCCCTTCATTCAGTTCTCCTTGGGTAAATGCCTTTTGAGTGTTTCCTCTCTTTCTGGTTTGGACACTGTCTAATATTTTATATTCGAAATTCTAAGCTTGAAATTGCCCATAAAAGAATCAGAATGAGGCCAGGCACGGTGGCTGATACCTGTAATCCCGGCACTTTGGGAAGCCGAGACGGGCAGATCACTTGAAGCCAGGAGTTCGAGATCAGCCTGACCAACATGGCAAAACCCCATCTCTACCAAAAATACAAAAAATTAGCCGGGCGTGGTGGCCATGCCTGTAATCACAGCTACTCAGGAGGCTGAGGCATGAGAATTGCTCAGAATTGACAGAAGTTGCAGTGAGCCAAGGTCGTACCACTGTACTCCAGCCTGGGCAACAGAGTGAGACCTTGTCTGTCTCAAATAATAATAACAATAATAATGAAAGGAAAGGACTGATTTAGAAGGTAAACTTGGTATGAGCTGCCTCTTGTCCCTTGAGAGTGCCCCAGCCAGGGAGGGGCTAAGATGGAGAAGACAATAGGTGCTCACAGGTGAGAACCAAGAGGGAGTTTGGGTAGGGAACGTGTCCAGGACCTGATCTAGCCAAGAGAGGGACCAGATCACATGGGACGCAAGTCACAGGCTTCAGTGGCCCCCACCTGGGGGCCAGCTTGGACCACTCCACCTCAGCAGGCCCAGGGCAAGGAGCAGCCCAGACCAGCAAGGATCCAAAGGCCACCATCCCCCTCTGCCTCCACACATGCAGGCCACAGTCCTTCTCCACACACCCGGGCACCATCTCACGGAGGGGCAGGAGGGAAAATATGAGGGACTGGGATTTTTTGTTTGTTTGTTTTACTTAAAGAGGCTAACCATGACTTCTAAAAACCTGCATCAAATTAGGTTTACAGGATTGGACTAAAAGTGTTTTATCCAGCAGCCAGGTCCTGTGCGGAAAATCAAAGTAATTATAAACAAATAAAGGAATGACATTCTCTCTGCACCCCCAAGAGAAGTGTGGGGAATTTTGAGAGTGCCTACACCTGTGTTAGCCTGGCAGCCCCACACTAGCTAGAAAAAGGAAGCCGAGCTTCAGGGGCTGAAACAGGCTCTCAGGGATTTTAGATGCAAACGTGTTCTCAGGTAAAGTCCTGAGAACCACAAAAGCTAAGGCAAGCTTCATCAAAAGATAAAGAGATGTTTCTGCCACCCACCCAAACTCAGTCAGTCCTCAGTTCTCACCCACAACACTCACAGCCAGAGGGCCTGGGAACCTTGCTCAATCCCATTTCACTCCTTCTCTGCTGGCTGCTGGAGTCCCCAGGAAATGAAGCCAGGAGGCTGCCAGCCGGCCTCAGCACTCCTCCTTCCTCTTTCTTCGCTCTCCTCCTGTGCTACTCAGGAAATTGCACACATATCCCCTGCCTTTGGTGCTGGCCAGCAGCGCAGATGTCTGCCCCATTCACCTGGCACCTGAGGCCACCGGGTAGGAAATGAGGAGGGCGAGCTCATGGGAAGGGAAAGCAAACTCAGGGTGACAGCAGAGCCACAGGGCACAGGGATGGGGAGAACCCATTTATTTAGATGAGATTGTGGGCCCCTGCCTTATTTAGGGATCCCAATCCTAGATACGCTAATAAATCGGTATCAAAAATGCCTTCATTCATCCAGAACAATCTGGAGGGGAAAGTACTCTGCTGGCTGGATAGTAAGAAGGATGCAGAAGAAATTGTTAAAAGTAACAGACATTGTTTCAATCATTCATTCAACCGGCCGTTGTCAAGTGCCTGATTTGAGCGGGTGGGTATTTTAGGCACTGGGGATAGGGTGATGAATAAGACGACAGTGTAGAAGGAAGGCAAGAAACTAATACACATGGCACGTATGTATACACACGCACATGCAAGTACTGTACACCTATGTGCATGTCTACATACAAAATACATGTCTGTTATACACAGATATGTATACATACAACACATATGTAGCACAAAGTAGGGATGAGTAATATGAAGAAAAGCGAAGCCAGGTTAGGGGGGACAGAGGGTCAGGGAGGTCCCCTGAAGAGGCCCCTCTAAGGCAGAAGGGCCAGCATGTTTGGAAAAGGCCTGTCTGTTCTCCAAGGGCTCTCCTTAGGCCTTACCAGATCCTCTCCCTCAGGCCTCACATCAGTCCTATTGTCAAGTCAGGGAAACTCAGGACTAGAAAGATTAGTCAGGATTTGAATCTTTATCTCTGCGCTGCCCTTCCCTCCCCCCGCCCCCCAAGATGGAGTCTCCCTCTATTACCCAGGATGGAGTGCAGTGGCACAGTCTCGGCTCACGGCAACCTCTGCCTCCTTGGTTCAAGTGATTCTCCTGCCTCAGCTTCCCGAGTAGCTGGGACTACAGGCGCGTGCCACCACGTCTGGCCAGTTTTTTTTTTTTTTTTTTTTTTTTTTGTATTTTTAGTAGAAACGGGGTTTCACCACATCAGCCAGGCTGGTCTCGAACTCCTAACTTCGTGATCCACCCGCCTCAGCCTCCCAAAGTGCTGGGATTACAGGCGTGAGCCACCACGCCCAGCTGCCCTGACTCTTAAATACTCTGAAGGCTGGGCACCATGGCTCATGCCTCTAATCCCAACACTTTGGGAGGTGGAAGTGTGTGGATCATCTGAGGTCAGGAGTTCAAGACCAGCCTAGTCAACAGGGTAAAACCCCATCTCTCCTAAAAATACAAAAATTAGCTGGGCATGGTGGTGGGCGCATGTAATCCCAGCTACTCAGGAGGCTGAGGCAGGAGAATCGCTTGAACCCAGGAGGCGGAGGTTGCAGTGAGTCAAGATCATGCCACTTGCACTCCAGCCTGGGTGACAGAGCAAGACTTCATCTTAAAAACAAACAAACAAAAAAAGCTATGAAGCCCCAAGTCTTCCAGAAACTCCCATCTCATCAGAAAGGCCCCAAACAAGGAAGCAATGAAATGAGGGGGTTGTGGGCACAGCCAGGAGAGCAGATCCCCTGGGTTCCTGGGTCAGCTAGTGGGAGGCAGTAACAGAAGTAGAGGCCGGAGTGTGAGGGCGGAGCAGCCAGGGTTTTCATGCCCTTGCCCCCTCTGTCTCCTGCCTTGGTAGTAGCTCGTTCTGCTATAGCAGCAGTCAGGACGCTTTTTCTGTCAAGGGCCAGATGGTAAATATTTTAGGCTTTGCGGACCATATGGTCTCTGTTACCACTACTCCATCCTAACTATCCCACTCACTGGGGCTTTGGGGAAATTATTTCACCCTCCCACCTTGCCTCTACTTCCTCAGTTATAAAATGGGAATTGAAAGAATTCCTACTTCGGGGATTATGGAGAGTATTACATGAAGTAACATCTGTAAAACGCTTGGCACAAAATAAGCATCAAGAGCTGCCACTGCTGTTGTACAGCGGGCCTTCTGCTTCGTTGGGTTCCACATCCACCAATCACAGATGGAAGATATACAAAGCACTAAATAACAACAATGCAACAAAAATAGTCCAAATAAAAAACAATCTAGTATAACAACTATTTATGTAGTGTATTTATGAGGTATCATAAATAATCTAGAGATGACTGAAGGTATACAAAAGGATGTGCCTAGGTCATATGCAAATACTACACCATTTTATATAAGGGACTTGAGAATTCTTGGATTTTTTTATCTGCGGGGAGGCCTAGAACGAATCCCCTGTGAATACTGAGGGACTGCTGTATTTACCTCTCCCCTTGCAAATCAGCAGTGATTAAGGACTGGCGGGTCACCTGTTCTACCCTCACACCTGATCCCAGCTGTAAAGACCTCTCTCTCTTTGGTCTCTCTATCAGGAGAGGCCCAACCGCAGATTGACTGAGCTCAGACAGAAGCAGCCCCTTGGAGGTGAAGTCAGGCCCTTGCACAAACATTACCTTAATTTATCTTGCTGAATTTCTCACAGCAATTCTGTCCATTTGATAGAAAGGAAGACTGAGAGTATGGATGATAAGAACTGCTCAGTTTATGACACCGTCCTGTTCTGATGCACCATTTCCTCACGATGGGGAGGTGTTCAGCTGAAAAAGTAGCAGACCAAATGAATGGTCTAGAGGTGAGAGGAAAGGCATCCACTGCTTCTTTTCCATTCCTTCCCCAGCCTTCAAACTGTCCCCAAGGTGCCACAGGATCATGCTTCTCTCCCATGTTCCTTCCCAGCAGCGTCTATGCAGACCTCCCCTTGGCTCCATCAAAATCCATCAAGACCTACCCTCCCTGTGTTCCATACTCTCTGGGCCTCCTAATCTCACAAATACATTTGAATAATAATAAAAGCTGATTTGACAGTGGGATGAACTCCCAGAGAGCATATACATTTTAGCAAAGTTTTAATTCCTTGAGGGAGGACTAGTCATGGTGGTGTTGTCAGGTACCTTGGCAGACCCTTTGAAGATATTTTCATTTGGTTGGGAAAGGAGATATGGAAGCTTTGTGCCATTTGACAGATGAAAAAATTGAAGCTCAAAGCATGTATATCTAGTAATGCCCTCCTACTTAGATCATGCTGGGATATCTGCCATGGAAATCAGAAATATAAATGCTATCACATAGATCAAGAATTTAGCACAGTAAGTATTAGTTATCTGACCTTCTCCCTTTCCAATCCTCTAACCTCAGGCTGGAGGAGATATTTAGGTAAAACATTTAGGTAAAGTAAGGAAGGACAATGGAAGCCAGATATTAAGGAAGAAGAGTTCCAACTGGATATAGAGAAGGAGAAAGTGAAAAGGGGTTATTTACAGAGACACATTGCACATTCATCCAATCACAATTTAAAATTTGCCAAACCTAACCCATTTTCCATAAATCCATTTACTGACATCTAGAAACCCCACTGAGAAATCTATTTCTGATCTCCTTTTGAAGAGTTATTTAATTCCCAGGGAGCCTGGCCCAGTGGCAAGATATTTCCAAGAAAAGGGAGGAGAATCTAATTCTCTATTTGGTTTAATTTTGTTCTGGAACACTTATGAAGGCTCAAATCCAAGGGGAGAAAAAATACACTCCTACTTCAGGCTGCACAGCAAGGACATAAAGAGAAAGCAAAAAATTCCCTGTAAAGAGAGGTAGGCACAACCTCACTTGTATTTGCACTACTTTACAAACATAATTTGCCTGAATTTGGAGGGAAGCAGAACTTCTAAGACCAAGGGCAGGTGGAGAAAATGGAACAAAAATGAATATTTCCATCTTGTAAAGGTTTCAGAGGGAGTGTACTTTAACAGTGGAAGAGGAATGGATGGATGGATGGATGGATGGATGGATGGATGGATGGATGGATGAAAGGATATGTGGGTAGAAAGATTAGTGGGGTGGATGTATGGCTGTATATGTTTATGGGTAGATAGATAGGATGGATGGATGGATGGATGGATGGATGGATAGATGGATGGATGGATAGATGTGTATATAAGTGTAGGTGGGGGGGGTGTATGGTTGGAAAGTGGGCAGATGGATAGATGGATGAATGGATAGATGGGTGCATGGATAGATTAGTGGGTAGATGTATGGTTATGTATGTGGATGGAAGGAGTGTGCATGGATGAATGGACAAATGGATGGATGTGTATATGGGTGGGTGAATGGATGGTTGGATGGGTAGGTGGGTAATGAATGGGAAGGTAGGAGAACCAGGTGGCTAGCTAAATCCTGCTTATGCTTGAATTTTGTTTGGCCTGCATGAAGTTTTGAAAACATTTGAATTAGTTGCTTTCATTTAAAGCAGAGAAAATTTTACCTAAAACCTTGATTTCTGGCTTCTCTTGAAAAATCAAGGGAGCTGGCAAAACTGAGACCACATTTCTTCATGGCAACAATTAACTAGAGCTGAGTAATGACTGTCCCTTTAAACAGGACACACATGCTTCAGTCCCCCAGAGTCCCTGCGGATGCACATTGGCTCTAACACCTGTCAACTTCACTCTGTCACAGTATCTGCCTGACCAGGAGGCATTCGTTCATGCAATAAAGGACCTAGTAAACACAGGCCCCATCCTAGTCCATTCAGGTTGCTATAACAAAATACCTTACACTAGATAATTTATGAATAATAGAAATGTATTGCTCACAGTTCTGGAGGCTGGGAAGTCCATGAACCAGGCACTAGCAGATCTGGTGTCTGGTGAAGGCTCATAGATCTTCATAGATGATGCCTCTTGCTGCATCCTCACATGGTAGAAGGGACCTGGGAACTCCCTTCAACCTCTTTACCTAGGTGACTAATCTTATTCATGAAGGCTCTGTCTTCATAACTTAATCATCTCTTAAAGCCTCCATCTCTTAATACTATCACATTGGTAATTAAGCTTCAACATATAAATTCTGGGGGAACATATTCAGACCATAGCAGACCTTTCAGTAAGCAGACACATAGCAAGATGGAGGTTCCATGGATTACACAAGACCTCGATTCTTGCCCCTCCATATACCTCCAGTATGGAGATCTAACCTCTTAGCGAAACACTTAAAGCCTTTCCAGATCCAAGTTCCCACATGCCTGCTAAACTCTACATTCTATGCCACTGCAAACTCAAATATCTAAACTGGCTTTCCTGTTAGGCAGGACATGAACCAGCAGTTCTTTGCCTTTGTTTGTGTTATTTCTTCTTCCAGAAATGGGCCCTCTCACCGCTTTTGATCTGTCTGGTTAACTCTTCATCTTTCAGCCTTAGCTCAAGTATCACCTTCTTGCTGAAGTCTTCTCTGACCACTCTCTCCAGACAGAATGAAATACTCCCTTCTCTCTGTCCCTACAACTTGGACAATTATATGAACACAGCCCCCTGTGACTGTCTCTCCCAAGAACCACAGCACCTTGCCTGATCCTCGGGGCTCAGTCCTGTTCCTGGTTGGTTTTCAGACACATTTGTTGTTGCATGAGTCATTAGCTGTGCTGTACCCATCTAGCCATTGAGATATCAAGGAAATGCTTTACTGCTATGGTCAGTCAGGTTCTGCACCACACCACTGAAGGAAGCACCATAGACATAGATCAAAATAGGAATGGAGCCCCCCCAGATTGTACAGTACGCCAGCAGGATAGGTGGAGGACCTGCCCATGGCCCATCCTGGCCTTGGATGATGTGGTCCTTCCTCATAATCATATCCAGTTACAGTTGCCTTCTACTGAGTGTCACCCAGTCCAGAGGCCCTCACTGAGTGAAAGGGACATCTATTATTCTACAATTAATCTATTCAGTACACAGCCTCATCTTCCTTATAATCTTTCTCTCCCTCTGTCTTTTGATGCTAGGCCTTAGTTCCTGACAGCCCCTATGAAGGTATCTATAAGTTCTTTTCAACTCTGATTCCAGGGGTGGAACTTACCAAACTATTTTCCATGCTACATGTCCCTCCTGCCTTCCTTCTTACCTGCTCCTGAAGCTGAAGGCCATGCCCCTCCCATCTCGGCTCATTCCTTCTTTCTAGGAGTTGGACCAACAGTTGGTGAGCTGCACTAATCAGGTTGTCCAGGTTAAAGGACCTCCTCTTCACTACTCTTTGCAAAAGATCCTGTGTTTATTTTTTGTTTTGTTTTGTTTTGTTTTCTCTGAAGCCTGTATTATTTGAAGTAGTTCCTCATACTCTACCCCCAAGCTAGGTAAGACTATCCTGGCAGCCAATCTGTTATTGACCTAGAGTCCTCTGGGTCACCTGACCTTTCCTGGTAGTCTTCAGGTGAGGACAGTGATTGCTCTGCACTCGTTCATCTCCACCGCACCCCATCTCCATTTCTTGAATTGTCGTATGATCTACAGCCTAAGAATGTGCCCAAGGGTGCCAGGGAAGTGGGCCTAACCTACCTTCCAAAGGTTCCCCATGCTGCCCTGAGTGAAGCCCTTGTGAATTAGAGGGGCAGGGGGCTTAGAGCTTAGAAAAGGATTAGACAATATGAGGAAGTCCAGTTTTCCAGTGGAGATGGGCTGCTTTGTAAGTGCTGATACTTACAAAATAAGTTTGCAACTCTCTGTGGAGTTTGCCATTTTTTCCAACATGGGGAGGATCTGTGTCTGTACTTCCTTTCCCATCGTGCCTAGAACAGGGTGGATTACTAAATGTCGACGGCTGATGCGTAGGTCTAATATGGCCATCACTGCTCTTAACCTCTCCCTCTGGTAGCACTAACTACTGCAATGAGTTACTCCTCCATTTCATTTGATTCATGGGGGCTGCCTGCCTGGCCACTGGTCTTGACATGTGACCTAAGCCAGATAATCAAATACCCATCCCCCTGGCCATAGTAACTTGCCAAGAGAAGGATGGCATGTGACCCACACTGACCAATTAGGGGTTTTCCCAGGATTTTATATATGGGCTCCAGGAAAGAGGAACTCTTTTCTTCCACTGGAATTTCCAACTAGAGTGATGTAAGCCTACAGCTTACGTAGTTTGGGACCAGGCCTCCCTCCCACTCTTCATCTTTTGCCTCTGGAATGTATGAAGTCTGGAATGTCTCATACATTGAGAGAAGCAGACTTGGAGGTGGGAAGAGAAAACGATGGCCAAAAAGAACTGGGGAGAAAAGGAGAGAAAGAACAGTGGAGGGAAGAGAGAGGTCCTCTGGGATCCAGTACATTTTTTAATTTTTTAAGACAGGGTCTCTGTCACCCAGGCTGAAGTGCTGTGGGGCGGTCTCAGCTCACTGCAGCCTCAACCTCCAAGGCTCAAGCAATCCTCCTACCTCAGCCTCCTGAGTAGCTGGGACTACAGGTTTGTGCCACTGTCCTGGCTATTTTATTTTATTTATTTATTTATTTATTTATTTATTTATTTATTTATTTATTTTGACCTCTGAACTTTTTTCTTTTTCTTTTTGAGACAGAGTCTTGCTCTGTCACCCAGGCTGGAGTGCAATGGCATGAATTCGGCTCACTGCAACCTCTGCCTCCCGGGTTCAAGCAATTCTTCTGCCCCAGCCTCCCAAGTAGCTAGGATTACAGGCACCTGCCATCATGCCCAGTTAATTTTTGTATTTTCATAGAGACGGGGTTTCACCATGTTGGCCAGGCTGCTGACCTCAGGTGATCTGCCCGCCTCGGCCTCCCAGAGTGCTGGGATTACACGTGTGAGCCATTGCACCCAGCCTGACCTCTGAACTTTTTATTGGTCTCCTGCTCCCCAAAGAGTACCCTGCTTCTCCTGGCTTAATGTCTCAGAACTTTGGTGTCATTGGTCTCAGACACCACTTTGCCATCCACTATCCAGTGGGGGGTGGTCTTCTGGATGGTTTGCATGGAGTTGCTGACGTCCAGAGCATCACCAAGATTGAAGTCCTCGCTGCAGTAGGTGGAGATCTCAACCTCCAGCTTGACCTTGATGTTCGACAGGGCCTCGTACTCCTGGGCCTGACGCTGTCCCTCTGCCCGGGTCTGTGCCAGCTCTGACTTCAGGTGCAGCACGATCCCATTGAGCTGCTCCATCTGCAGGGTGTAGCAGGCCTCCACCTCCCTCAGGCTGTTCTCCAGTCTGGCCTTCAGATTTCTCATTGAGTCCAGGTCGATCTCCAAGGACTAAACCGTACGTCTCAGCTCCGTGAGTGTCATCTCAGCAGCTCCAACCTCGGTGGACTGTGTGGTGACCACTGTGGTGCTCTCCTCAGTCTGCTGAGAGTACTACTTGTCTAGCTCCTGTAGGTTCTTCCGAGCCAGCTCATCAAATTGGGCCACAATGTCTGCCATGATCTTGGCAAGGTCCTGAGATTTGGGGGCTCCTACCTCCACAGTCAACCCAGAGCTGGCAATCTGGGCTTGCAGGCCTTTTACTTCCTCTTCATGGCTCTTCTTCATGAAAAGCAGCTCCTCCTTGAGAGCCTCAATCTGTCTCCACCTGCAGCCGAGTGACATTGGTGTCATCAATGACTTTGCGGAGTTTATGGATGTCACTCTCCCCAGACTGGTGCATGGTCAGCTCTGTCTCATACCTGACTCTAAAGTCATCAGCAGTAAGACAGGCATTGTCAATCTGCAGAACGATGTGGGCATCGTCCACAGTATTTGCGAAGATCTGAGCCCTTAGGTCCTCGATGATCTTGAAGCAATGGCTCCAGTCTCTGACCTGGAGTCCCTTCTTCTCCAGGTGCTCCCGGATTTTGCTCTGCAGTTTCCGTTCTCAGCCTCCAGGCTCCTCACTCTGTCCAGGTAGGAGGCCAGGCAGTCGTTCAGGCTTTGCATGGTCTCCTTCTTGTTCTGCATGCCTCCCATTCCTGCCAGACCCTCAACCATCCCCGCAGCTTGCCCCCGGACCCCATGCCACCCTGGAAGCTGGTGGAGTGGGACAAAGAGATCTGGGAACCAGAGCCCCCAGCGCCTGCAGAGAGCGCCTGCATAGATGCTGGCCGCCCTGCTGACTGGCTGGGTGCCATAGCTGGGCACCTGGACAGAGTCCAGGGACTGGCAGTTGGTGGAGAAGGTGGAGCGAGTGGTGAAACTCATCCCATCTGGGGAGGAGAGCGAGAGGACAGGACTCAGACTTTGCCCTTATTTTTTGTAGAGACGGGTTCTGCCTACATTGCCCAGGCTGGTCTTGAACTCCTGGGCTTGAGCGACCCTCCTGCCTCGGCCTCCCAAAGTGCTGAGATTGCAGGTGTGAGTTGCCAAAACCATTCCCAGCACATTCTTGTGGCCAGTTACCTGTTTACCTCTCATCAGCCTTCAGCTGCTCTCTGTCTCTGCCTTTCTTTGTGCCTTTAGCTTTAACTCATGCCACCAAGCACATAAATCCCCACATTTTGGGGTCTGTGAGGGGATCTGAATGGCTCAGATAGTTACCCTTGTCCCAGTTAGACCCAACTTGTGCCCAGCACCACTTCATGTGTTGGTGATCAGTGTATGGATTGGCTGTCCTTAGGTGACAGACCAACTCCCTATGACCAGGGAGATGGGAGTCAAAAGGCACCATCGGTCAGTGTAGGAGAAGAAGCCCCAGAAAAGAAGCTGAGGCACGGCAGCAACTGGCACTGTGCCCACCCAGATCCACCAACCATCCAGAATTGGATTCTTTAATATTTAATATTTATTAATAGGTAGAAAATACTGAGTTGACTGTTTGTAACTAACTCACACAGAATCCCAAAAATTAAATAAAAGGGAAGGAGGCATGGGAGGCAAAAAGCAATTTCCTCAAAAAATTCAATTTGTTTTGTTCTCTGTGTCTGATTTCCTTTGGGTTGGCCCTGCTTTCCTTAAGATCTCCAAAACCCCAGACTCGGCTTGCGTCTGGAACCAAGGCAAGACAGGGGCCATTTCTCCAGCCCAGGCCCAGGCCCAGGCCCAAGCCCTGACAATAACAGAGAGGCTGGCTCAACAGTGAGGTCTCCCCAGGATACATTAACTACCGCCTCAGTGTGAAAGATGATCAGCTATGAGCTTAATTTCTCATAAAATATCACTCAGGCCAGAGCAGGTTAGCTAAATATGTGGTCCTAAGAATTAAACAGAGTTTCCCTTGTAGCTTCAACAAAGAGGGGAAAGGCAGGGCTGCAGGGGTATAATTTTGTAGGAGCCTTCAGGGCTGCTCCTGGGCTGGCTGCTAAGTTGCTTGAGGGCAACATCATTGCAATGATAGGGTTAACATTTTCTCATCTCCCGCTGGTCCAGCCCTCCCCCTACTAACCATGCACGTTCCTTCAGTGCAAGTGGACATCAGTAGAAATCTAAAGGTTCTCTCCCTCCTTCCCTAGTCACAAAACCCAGCCTCCAATCTCTATAGACTTTACAGAAAGATGCCAGGAATATAAAGTATGGTGAATGTGCTTTGTCAGAGGTAAGACATCAGTGTATGTATAGCATTGGTTATACACGTTTTAATTTCATCACAAAAGGAAGTATATGATATTCGCTACTTTCCCCCGTATGGCCTTTGATCTAGCTATGCTGGTTTCCTCAGTATTCTTTGAACACAGCTGACACCACTCCTGCTCAGGACCTCTGAACTGGCTTTTTCCTCTGCTTGGAATACTTTTCTCCTAGATAACTCTGTGGCATGCTCCCTTAATGTCACCTTTTCCATGAAACTCTCTCTGGTCACTACATCCAAAGCCACTTCAAATTGCTGCTTTTCTTCCTTGCTCTGCTTTTCCCTACTTAGCCTTATTATTTACACTTGATATGTTTTACTGTTTAAATTGTTTGATCTGTTTCCACTTATATAATGTAAGCTTCATGAAGGCAGGCATTTTTTTTTAAGTTCAGGGGTACAAGTGCAGGTTTGTTACATAGGTAAACTTATGTCATGGGGGCTTGTTGTACAGATTATTTCATCACCCAGGTATTAAGCCTAGTATCCATTAGTTGTTTGTCTTGATCCTCTCCCTCCTCCAACCCTCCACCCTCTAAAAGGCCCCTGTGTGCGGTGTTACCCCCGTGTGTCCATGTGTTCTTATCATTTAGCTCCTACTTATAAGTGAGAACATGAGGTATTTGGTTTTCTGTTCCTGTGTTAGTTTGCTGAGGATAATGGCTTCCAGCTCCATCCATGTCCCTGCAAAGGACATGATCTCATTCTTTTTTATGGCTGCATAGTATTCCATGGTGTGTGTATGTACCACATTTTCGTTATTTTTCTTTATCCAGTCTGTCATTGATGGGTATTTAGGTTGATTCCATGTCTTTGATACTGTGAATCGTGCTGCAATGAACATACGCATGCATGTGTCTCTATAGTAGAATAATTTCTATTCCTTTGGGTATATACCCACTAATGGGATTGCTGGGTTGAATGGTGGCTCCGCTTTTAGCTCTTTGACAAATCGCCACACTGTCTTCCACAATAGCTGAACTAATTGACACTCTCACCGACAGTGTATAAGCGTTCCTTTTTCCCCACAACCTCGCCAACATGTTATTTTTTTACTTTTTAATAATAGCTATTCTGACCGGTGTGAGGTAGTATATCATTGTGGTTATAATTTGCATTTCTCTAATGATCACTGATACTGAGGTTTTTTTTCATATGCTTGTTGGCCACATGTATGAGGTCAGAGATTTTCATCTATTTGATTTACTGCCTCATCTCCAGCAATTAAAACAATGCCTGACCTATAATAGATGCTCAATAAACATTTGTTGCATTCATGAATGTGTCAGAATGAGCCCATATTTGGGGTTAGATATGAGTTCAGATGTGTCCACAGCCAGTTATGAACAGTGAGACCGGGTACATGACTTCACCTCTCAGAGTCTCAATTTTCTTATCTGAAAGTTGGATATGACATCTATTTCATAAGGTCCTGGGAAATGTCAACAGGGTAATGCATATAAAGGGTTGAACACATTGTCTGGCTGGGAAATAAGTAACTGACAAGTTGTATTACTACTGCAAGAAGAGTAAGTGGTTGCTGCTTCCGAGGTGCTTGAGAACATTTCAACAGAAACACAAAGAAAAATAAAAAGCATCCCAAAGGATTATAAATCATGCTGCTATAAAGATACATACACACGTATGTTTATTGTGGCACCATTCACAATAGCAAAGACTTAAACCAACCCAAATGTCCATCAATGAAACACTATGCAGCCATAAAAAAGGATGAGTCCATGTCCTTTGTAGGGACATGGATGAAGCTGGAAACCGTCATTCTCAGCAAACTATCACAAGGACAGAAAACCAAACACCACATGTTCTCACTCATAGGTGGGAACTGAACAAAGGGATCATTTGGACACAGGATGGGGAACATCACACACCAGGGCCTGTCATGGGGTGGGGGGAGGAGGGAAGGATAGCATTAGGAGATATACCTAATGTAAATGACGAGTTAATGGGTGCAGCACACCAACATGGCACATGTATACATATGTAACAAACCTGCACATTGTGTACATGTACCCTAGAACCTAAAGTATTTTTAAAAAAAAAAGCATCCAAATCTGCCTGGATTGGGAACAGGGCAAATGAATCTCGTGCACAAGGAGAACTTGATATGTAAACATCTGTATGTGTGTGTGTTTGCTTGTGCACATGTTCAGGTACCTCCCATTCATATAGAAGGCAGACTTTCATGGGTTTTCATTCCCATGGCAGTGTTTCCAAGTTTCATATTTGTATTTCTGCACATACACAAGCGTTGTGAACACGACACACTTGCAAAAGCATGCACATGCACGAATACACATGCACACACACGTGTGCACACATGAGCACGTGTGCATACATGAGCCCATGTGCCCACATGTTCCTCCACCCCAACCCCTAACCCAAGGGGTGAGGCTCTCTGGTAGGGCAGCTACTTCACTATTCCTGGCTTGCAGGATTTATGTCCTTACAGCCATGTTGCATTGAAGTTCCTTGCTAGACACTGCACCTGCTCCAAGCATGGCTCTCTGTTCCTCTTCCCCAACCCTCTTGCTAGCTCAGACTGTACTTTCTAAGTCCCTTCTTGAAAGGATACCTCCTTTCAAGACTCAGAAACCTCTAGTGATCTGACTGCAAAGGAGCGTGAGGACACTAGATAAACAAATACCAGTTCTGGCCCCAGGTGTCACTGAGAGAAGCCACAACACTGAGCCAGAGTTTAAAATGGCAATGGCTTTCTGGAGGACTTCCCTATGTGGCAAGGCATGCTGAGGTCTAGACTGGGGGCAGCTTTCAGGGTAGAACCAGCACCTGCTGGAAACAGTTCGTGTCATTATATAGCCCCTAGCCCCTTCATCCTACCCCATCTGCCCTCTCTGCCATAGTGAAAGTAGAGTCCTGGTAAACACTAACTTTAGAATTAGGTGGTTTGGGGATTAGAATCTCAGGTCCAATACTTGATAGCTGTGAGAAGTTCAACCAGTTTCTTATTCTCTCTGAACCATGATTTCATCATCTGTTGAATGATCTGAACTCCTTAGAATTACTGGAAGGATTTAAATCAGAGTCACCATGTATTGCTGCTCAGGTTGTGCACTGCACAGTTCCAGGGAGCCATCATTGATATGGGCTATAAAATAAATGACAGCCCTTGGATTGTGCAGGACATAGCCCATACCAACTTACGTGATAATACATGTATGAAATAACATGTTAAAAGCACCTGGTCCAAGGCCTGGCACCTAGTAGGTGCTAAATAAATGGTGGCCAAAAATTAGGTTTATTAATCATGCCTTTAATTCACAGAAAGGCACCCATTGGCCGGGTGCCGTGGCTCATGCACGTGATCCCAGCACTCTGGGAGGCTGAGGCAGGCAGATAACTTGAGGCCAGGAGTTTGAGACCAGCCTGGGCAACAGGGCAAAACCCCATCTCTTTAAAACAAAAACAAAAACAAAAACAGCTAGGCTTGGTGGCACACACCTGTAACCCCAGCTACCTGAGAGGCCTGAGGCATGAGACTCGCTTCAACCCAGGAGGTGGAGCTTGCAGTGAGCCGAGATTGCACCACTGCACTCCAGCTTGGGCAACAAAACGACACTCTGTCTCAAAAAAAAGAAAGGCACCCATACAGCCTTCATTGCCTGCTGACATAATGGCTGAGGGTAGGAAGTTTTCGCCATGGTAATATACAAGGCAACTTCAGTGGTGATGGGATATGATGTCCTCGGGACATCCATTTTTATTGTTCTTTAGATTCCAGAGTTTAAGAGTTTGCTCATGGCTTTTGCTCACCTTAAGTTTTCTTGGTGAACAATCAGATATCTTGCAATACTAGGATGTGTGTGCTCTTGGAATCATTTGGTCTTAATGAGGTGGGATTTGCTTTAAGTGGAGTGTAATTGCCCTCCCCCATTAAAATATTTTCTTTTAAATCAAAACATTATGTATGATGTCCTTTTAAACATAGCTGACCTTTAAAAAGGAGAATCTAGATGCTCAGACCTCCAACCTCAATCCTTGTGGTCTGGTAACTACCCCTTCTATACCCAGGCAGAGATAGGAACTTTACTTTCTGGTGAGGTCAACTCGTAGATGTGGCGTAAACCTGAGAGAGGTAGAAGATGCCTACTACACACAGGATTTACATTGTGAAAAGTTGGATTGTCAAATATGGTGCCCCTACCTGGGTCCCATAAAGCTACAGCCAAACCTAAACCACCCCACCCCAGGTAGGAGGCTGGAGGGTTCTAATCAGCCCAGATAATTGGCTTAAAAATATGAACAACAAGGATTCCCAAGTGAAACAGCCAGGTCCCACTCAGTCAGCCTATAGTGAAGTTCACCAGCTGCTAAGCCACACTAACAAGCCAAGAACCTCCAATCGGCAGTTTAGAGCCTCTCTCCTAGAGGTTCATCAGATACTGAGGGACTGATTTTGACATGAAAGATAGAGACTAAAAATAACAATCATAAAGAGCACAAGAAAGGGAGAAAGAGATGAGAAAAGAAAGGAAGAAAGGAGGGAGGGAGGGAGGGAAGAAGGAAGTAATTGACACAATTAATACAAAGCAGGGGCAAAATAATACTGACCAACATAGTGAAACCCTGTCTGTACTAAAAATACAAAAATTAGCCGTGTGTGGTGGCACGCACCTATAGTCCCAGCTATTCAGGAGGCTGAGGAAGAAGAATTGCTTGAACCTGGGAGGTGGAAGTTGTAGTGGGCCAAGATCACCCCAATGCACTTCAGCGTGGGCAACAGAGTGAGACTTCATCTCAAAAAAAAAAAAAAAGAAAAAAATATATATATATATACACACACATATATATGGGCTGGGTGCGGTGGCTGACACCTGTAATTACAGCACTTTGGGAGGCCAAGGCGGGTGGATCATGAGATCAGGAGATCAAGACCATCCTTGCTAAAAGGGTGAAACCCCGTCTCTACTAAAAATACAAAAAATTAGCTGGGTGTGGTGGTTGGCACCTGTAGTCCCAGATACTCAGGAGGCTGAGGCAGAAGAACGGCATGAACCCAGGAGGCGGAGCTTGCAGTGAGCCAAGATCACGCCACTGCACTCCAGCCTGGGCGAAAGTGTGAGACTCTGTCTCAAAAAATATATATATATATATATGATTAGTAGTCATGATGAGAGAAGATATTGCAACTATAAAATAAGAATGAAGATCATAAAAAGAGAAGAACAAGAACGAACTCATAGAAATGAAAAATGTGAGAGCCGAAATAAAAATGCAACAGATGGATGGGAAGATACAGTTGAGGACATTCCCCAGAAACTCTAACATTACAACAGAAATGGCAAATGAGAGAAAGTGAGATCTGTCTGGAGATCCAAAGTCTAAATAACCAAGAGAGACAATGGAGGAGGGGAAACATCAAAGAAAGAAATAGAAGAACTTTAATGAATGGAGGAATCTAAGTTTCTAGATTAAGGAGGACTTCAAAGAGCCTAGCATAATGTAGGAATTCTCAAATCAAAGTCTGTCATTCCAAAACTTTAGGTCACCAGAAATGAATAAAAGCTCTCAGGGAAAAATAGACATCAAAATGTCATCAAACTAGAAAATAACAGAACAGTGCTTTTAAAATTCAGAAGGAAAGTTATTTCTAACTTTGAATTCTTTAGCCTGCCAAACTATCAGTCAGAAGTGAATATAGAATAGAGACATTTTTAGAAAATGCAGGGTCTTTAAAAAATTACCTCCCCTATACCTTTCTTAAAAAGTTACTGAAGGATATGCTCCATCAAAATAAAGGAGTAAACTGAAGAAAAGGAATGGGATCAACAGGTAATCCAGCACAGGTGAGAAGAGACCGGGAATTTTCAGGAGAATGGAAAAGAAAAGGCCAAGAAAACAGCTGTAGAGCAATTCAAAAGGAAAACTAATCCAGAGTAGAGCAGGAGAAGAGAGATATCTAGAAAGTGTCTCTGGGGATAAAAAATAAAAGTGGTAGATTATCTGACATGTTTTGTTATGTAGAGAGGCATTCTATAGCTGTACAAAGATTTCACCAGAAATTTGACAAACACCAAACATTTAAAAAAAAAAAACAATTAAATATAAGAAAAATAAAACATTCTGTAATTACCTCATATAAGGACTCTTAAATTTTCCTCTCCATAATATATCTTGAAAAACTATTATTTGTCTTTTATTTTTGTTTTGGGGATAACAAATTTTTACCCAGAAGCACACTAAATATATGTGCTGTAAGACATGATAATTTGACATTACAATTTCATGCAATGACATACCTACTAACTGATTCAACATTTCCATTCATAGACTAGCATACTGGGCAAATTTGAGTTACTTGCCACGCATAGATGAGCCCCAAGTGCTTTGTTACGCAAGAAGTGCCAGATAAGAAAGACTTTCTACAACACTTTAGTCTTTTGGGTGTGCATACTGTTTCCACGTTTTGAGGTACTCTCATATTTAGCTTTTATTTAGCCTTACAGGTGTAGTTCCATATTGTTTTTAAGTGCAGCTTGAGCAAATGGTAACTATGACCCCCAAAAGTTGATGAATACAATGGTGCAACAAGAACATACCTTCCAGAGAATGACTCCCTCTTCCATCACACACTCAAGTCTCCTCCTCCTCCTTTGGTGAATAAAGTCAAGTCTTTATTATAACAACTCATTGTGTATTATTTATTTAAGCTTGTTTTTATTGTTCATTTGATATTTTTTCCTATCTGTGAAAGTTGAGCATCTTGGGTTGGGATGCATTAATACTTTCTCCAGTTAATATTCATGAGTTTTGTTTTCTTCCATTTAACAGGTCTTCACTTAGTGGCAGGGTTTTCAGGGTCAAATTAAAGTCCTTAAAAGAAATAGGTGTCAGGAAAGGAAATGTAATTACATGACCTGGATCAGCAGTAAATAACACATGGACCAAGTCATAAAAAAAACAAATACAAATTGAATAAAAATAAGAATTGGGCCGGGCGTGGTGTAAGTGACTTAAGCCATGTTCGGAAGATGAACAAAGAATTGTATTCAAAGGGTGCTGTAACATAATTGTCTTCGTACTCCTTATTAGAAAGTCAATGTGTAATATATAAATTTGAAGTATCAAGAATAGCAATATAAACTTGTTATTTAGAAAAATGGAAGTAAATACTTAAAAAAACATCTCAAGCATTGAACATGCTTGCCTCTGGAAATGAGGACTAGGGTGAAGAGAGAGACAGGATACTCCTTTTCATTGTGTTTTATAGGACTGTTTGACTTTCTAAAGTAATAACTAATAAAAATTAAAATTACATTTAAAAAGGCAATATATATTCATTAGAGAAAACTTGGAAAATACAAAAAGGGAAAGAGAATAAAATAAAAGTCATTCATAACATATCTACTCAGAAAAGCCGCTGATGAAACAATTGTAGGCTAGTTTCGAGTTTTTCTACTATACATACGTACATCCACGTTTTTAAAATAAAAGTGAGATTGTATTATAAATATTGTTTTGCAACCTGCATTTTTTTCCTTAAGGTAATTGTGGCAAATTTTCCTATATTAATATTCACCTACTATATCCTTTTAAGGGCTGTATATTCCCCATTATACAAATATACTATAATTTATTTAATTCAACCCAATATTTACCATTAATTATTCAACCAGCATAATTATTCCAGCAAACAAATGCAACTTTTGATTCTTTTGAAAAGATAGTAGAAAGGAATTTTCTCTATCCTTTGTTCAATTGTTGTCAATAATTTCTATTTTGCTTTACTAGCAAGGCTGAGATATTTGACTTGCTCTGAGATTTTCCCCTGACAATTCACACTCTTTTAAAAATTCTCTCTCCCTTTAAAATTGTAAAAGGAATGTGTATGTGGCAAATAGATGTTCTTGCCTGATAGTGACCATTTTCTCATCGTTAGGGAATAGCACCTCGGTTTTTCTTCCTAGAATCCCTCCTCCCTCTCAGGCAATGGCTCAGCCTATCTGGTTTGGGTGAAACTGAACCCACCTCTGGTCCAGGGTGACCATATGATCTCACCTGGTCCCTCAGCCTAATTCATCTTTCCAGGCTCCATAAATGGTCCAGGGATGGATGTATGACCAGAAAGGACGCAACAGAGTCAACACCACAGCTTTCAGTGGAAATTTTAGGGAAAAAGATTTCTCTTTCTTTTCACAGGGATGGCTGAGCTGATAAAAGTTTAAGTCTGGGGTGACTGGTGACCATTTGCTACTGCAAAGGGAAAGCCTGCCTGAGGATCCAGCCAAAGAGGAAGAAAGATGACCAAGAGATTTAAAAAGGCAGAATCATGACGACACCTTTTGAGTACCTGGATCCAGCACTGCCCAATGCTCCTAGCCAGTTGCAGGAACTAATACATTTCCTTTTCTCCTTAGTCTCTTTTGAGTTGGGGTGCTGTCATCTGCAAGTGAGTATATATGTTAATAATATATACTCAAAGTCAAATAACTCAAAAAGCGTTGGTAAAAAGTGAAAACTAAAACTTCCTCTTTTCTTCCCCAAATTCTCAGTCCAAACACCCCGGAGACAATCACTTCTCAGTTTCTTAACTATGCTCCAAAATGTGTCTGTGCGCTTACAAATATACCAATTTCCAATTTTTGAAATATACAAACACGATTATACTACCTATACTATCTTGTAGCTTGTGTTTTTAGTTTACTATGAGGAAAGAAGATACCTTGCCTTGTACAAATCTAGATGTTTACTTCATTTTTTCCTAAGACTTTTTTTTCTTAAGATGAAGTCACACTCTGTTGTGGGCTGGAGTGCAGTGGCATGATCTCAGCTCACTGCAACCTCCGCCTCCTGGGTTCAAGTGATTCTCCTACCTCAGCCTCCCAAGTGGCTGGGATTTCAGGCACACGCCACCATGCCTAGCTTTTTTTTTTTTTTTTAAGTAGAGACGGGATTTTACCATGTTGAGCAGGCTGGTCTTGAACTCCCAACCTCAAGTGATCTGCCCACCTTGGCCTCCCAAACAGCTGGGATTACAGGCGTGAGTCACTGCACCCGGCCATTTTTTCTAAGACATTTACTTACATGTTTTCATTTTGCAAAGGAGTGTGTTATATGGACATCCCATATTCTAACCAGTCCTGTACTGATGACCATTTAGGTTTACCCAGTTTTTCATCATTAAAAACAGGCTGTGATGGGCATCATTCTTTTATCATTTTGTGCAGCATATCCACAAAGCCAAAGAAGTTTATGCTTCTGGCGCCTCATTGTCCAGGCCCCTTCCAGGGAGCTGCCATTTCATTTACTGTCACAGGATTCAGGTAAGTGAATGCCAGCTGCACAACATAAGAGTGACGTCCAGTAATAGTACTACTGTCCCGTGCCAACTCACAGGGGTCAAGATCCAAAGTTACAGGACCCTGGGCCATGTCTCAGTAAAAACATGCCCGAGGACAACAGGTACAGAATTTTACAGAAGTGGAAGAGACCTGGTTTGAAATGTACAGAACCAGAAGCTAGTCTGGGGAAAGTTCCAATTGTCAGACATATGAAAAGGATTTTGATTCTCACAAAAGTCTACCAGAAACATAATAATTCAGCATGTACAACAAAAAATGGACCATATGGTTTTTTTCTTTTTTGACTAGAACCCGGGAGAATAAAATTTATCAAGATTCTGTCTTTGTAGGACCAAATCTGCAGTAATACCAGAAGCAGCAAGTATATGTCTGTATGAAGTGGCATGTTTTCTCATCTTGACTATCAATAATAAAGAACAGGCCAGGCGCAGTGGCTCAAGCCTGTAATCCCAGCACTTTGGGAGGCTGAGACGGGCGGATCACGAGGTCAGCAGATCGAGACCATCCTGGCTAACACGGTGAAACCCCGTCTCTACTAAAAAAAAAAAAAAAAAAAAAAATACAAAAAAACTAGCCGGGCGAGGTGGCGGGCGCCTGTAGTCCCAGCCACTCGGGAGGCTGAGGCAGGAGAATGGCGTGAACCCGGGAGGCGGAGCTTGCAGTGAGCCGAGATCTGGCCACTGCACTCCAGCCTGGGTGACAGAGCGAGACTCCGTCTCAAAAGAAAAAATAATAATAATAATAATGAACAAATTTCCATTTGCTGTGCCATAGGAAAGACTGAACTATCTTCCTACTCTCTTTATGAAAAGTGATATTTCAAAATTGTTGTCATATGAATCAGAAGCAAAGAGTATGCAGCCAAAAATTATAGGAAAGAAGGCATTGTAAAAGCACATGAAGCAGTAAATTAATAAGAACATTGTTATTTTTCTGAATTTTGTGATTATGGTATTTGGTAGCTTTTTAAAATGTGTGACTTCTGTAGTTTATTTTCTCTTTGCAAATAAATATTCATTGTGTGCCTAACTTGTATGTGTAATTTTGTGTCTTTTTATGAGGCTCTCTAGAATTGTCTGAAACACAGGCTCTGAAAACTTGCTTCTGCACCTGTGTAGAGGATGAACACACATGATCTGCAGCCAGACCTCCCAGCTTCAGATCTCAGTGGGGCCATCTGCCAGCTTTATAATGCTGGGTGGTTTACTTTGCCTTTCTATGCCTCAGTTTTCTCATCTATGAAGTGGGGATAATAACTTCAAAGGGTTTTTCGTAGGGTTAAATGAGTTAATACATATAAAGAACCCAGAAGCTGGCTATCATTAATCATCAATAACAATTATGTTTGTTTGTTTGTTTGTTTGTTTGTTTGTTTTTGAGACAGAGTCTCACTCTGTTGACCGGGTTGGAGTGCAGTGGCATGATCTCAGCTCAATGCAATCTCCGCCTCCCAGGTTCAAGCAATTCTCCTGCCTCAGCCTCCCGAGTAGCTAGGATCACAGGCACCCATCACCATGCCTGGCTAATTTTTGTATTTTTGGTAGAGACAGGGTTTCACCATCTTGGCAGGCTTAGTCTCGAACTTCTGACCTCGTGATCCACCCGCCTCGGCCTCCCAAAGTGCTGGGATTACAGACGTGAGCCACCGTGCCCAGCCACAACTATGTTTATCTCTTACGCACATGTGCAGGTATTTCCGCAGGATGCTTTCCCTGGTACAAGGGTATACACTTGATGGATTTTAATAGAGAATGCCAAATACTCTTCAGAAAGCTGGGCTAACTTACCACCACCCTACTGTGTACATAGTGACATACCTCAGAACCGAGGAGTCAGGAGTCCATCCTGGGTGACTCTAAGGCTTGGGTTCTTACTTCATTCCAGACTAGCCCCAGTTCCCTGAACATGTCCAGGTCAAGTTGGTTTGGTGGCTACGGGGAATTGCAGGCCGTGCTCCCAGCTGACGCTCCTGTCAATCTTGGCAGCACCTTACATTTACAACATGCCTTACCTTTTATTGAGCACAGTGGCCCTGTAGGTTAGGCAGGTCAGGGCTGTGATTAATAATTTATGGAAGAAGAAATTATGTCT
Source organism: Piliocolobus tephrosceles (assembly GCF_002776525.5). Taxonomy (NCBI): domain Eukaryota; kingdom Metazoa; phylum Chordata; class Mammalia; order Primates; family Cercopithecidae; genus Piliocolobus; species Piliocolobus tephrosceles. The sequence goes on along the minus strand of NC_045446.1, from coordinate 28,522,946 downwards.
CACATCAGCAAGAGACCTATGCAAGATTACTCCAACTGGTAAGTATTAGTTGGGGCAAAAGAAATTGCAGTTTTTGCCATTAAAAGTAATGGCAGGCCGGGTGCAGTGGCTCACGCCTGTAATCCTAACACTTTAGGAGGCCAAAGTGGGCAGATCATCTGAGGTTAGGAGTTTGAGAACAGCCTGGCCAACATGGTGAAACCCTGTGTCTACTAAAAATACAAAAATGACCCAGGCATGGTGGCGGGTGCCTGTAATCCCACCTACTCAGGAGGCTGAGGCAGGAGAATTGCTTGAACCCAGGAGGCGGAGGTTACAGTGAGCTGAGATTGCGCCATTGCACTCCACCCTGGGCAACTAGAGCAAAACTCCGTCTCCAAAAAAAAAAAAAAAAAAAAAAAAGTAATGGCAAAAACCACAATTACTATTACCTCAACCTAACAGGAGGTAGAGGACCAAGAACCCAGGGCTCATGCCTGTAATTTTAAAGGAAACTGGTGTGTTTCCTTGTGGTACCTCATTGTCTCTCAAAATTCTATTAAAATGAAATATACTTTTTAAAATGGCATATATTCACAATGAAATATACCCTTTTCTCCAAGTCAGTAGTGAAAAGCAGGCATTAAGGCTATATAATATACTAAAAGGGCACCTCTTAGAAAAATAAATTTAATTGCAGCCTCTTGATTCAAATGAAACTCACTCTGTTTTAAACTTTCAATTATAGTAAGATAAAGCTGCTGAGAATGTGCTTTCCATCCTAATTTGAGACTTCAGATGGCAGCTCCTTTTGTACTTCTATCTTTAAAAAACTGCCTCCCCCAGCCCCCAATCTTGTTATCTTCTCTTTGACTTGCCAAACAAATCTAGTCCAAAAAAATAAAACTGATTAAATGCCTAAGGGAAGGAAGTGAAGAGCTTAAAATCGGTGGAATCTGTTACCACATGTTCAGGTTAACTTTGCTCACATGACAAATTAGAAAGGAAAAGGAAAATTTGCATACAAGGACAATTAAGAATAAACTAGAGGTGTCAATTGTCCCAAATTAGGACAGAATCCCATAATTTGTTTTTCCACTGAAAGACTACTTTCTGGCAGGCAGGGACTACTGGGTGCATGCTTTTCTTCTCTGATGTCACGAGCAAGTGGGCGCTTCATCACAAAGGAAGTGATGCCTTTGTGCCTCAGGCCTCCTCTTCAGCAAGCCAGGCTAACCACATGGTAGTGTTTCCGTGCTCTAGCTGTTTAGCTTATATAAAATGTGAACATGCCTGGGGTCTGTGAAAGTGCATCCAGGTCTGGTGGCAGATAGACAATAGGTAGATGGATGACTGATGGAAAGATTCATATACAGATTGATCCATAGATAGACAGCAAGGGGATTTATTTTATGTAACATGGTGGCTCCCAGGCCACCTTCCAGCCTGCCTGCCCTGGTGATTTTCACATACTATGTCTGTCCTCAAAGCTCTAAGAATACTCAAAAGACCCCCTCTGTAAGTATAATAATGAGGATAAATTTTTAATGTACAGGACATAGTATTCAGTAGCCACTTTGTTATTCCAGCTGCCACAGGAAGTTTCTCTCTCTCCTTAGCAAAGAAAAGATGTATGCACTTAGAAATGCCCAGCTGCTGACAGTCTTGAATTATCCAGAGATTTGTCTTTTAAAATGAGCTTTACGGCTGGGTGCGGTGGCTCACACCTGTAATCCCAGCACTTTGGGAGGCCAAGGCGGGCAGATCACGAGGTCAGGAGATCAAGACCATCTTGCTAAACATAGTGAAACCCCATCTCTACTAAAAATATTTTTAAAAATTAGCCAGGCGTGGTGATACCCACCTGTAGTCCCAGCTACTTGGGAGGCTGAGGCAGGAGAATCACTTGAACCTGGGAGGCAGAGGTTGCAGCGAGCCGAGATCACGGCATTGCACTCTAGCCTGGGTGACAGAGTGAGACTCCATCTCAAAAAAAAAAGGAGGTTTACAGAGTTCAAAGGCCAACTAACCCAAAATAGGAGCTGGCAAACTTCTTACCCCCTCACTGGTGGACCCGAAGGATAGATATAGAGTGGGCTCTGAAGTTGTTGAGCATCTGGTTGTGGTGTCAGTGATGGTATTTTTTATTTGTTTGCTTATTTTCTTAAAAAGTAACAGACATGAGATCTGGTGAATTTAATAAAAACAAAATGCAAGAATTTATCAAAAGGCTGCATGAGAGCATAGCAAATTCTAGGAAAAGCTAAGCCAGCAGTAGGAACCCCAGTAGCTCTGGGAGTCTGGGTAGAAGAAACTAATAATGGGCAGTTACAGCAAATAACTGCCTTTGAGAAAAGTCTGCAAATGATTTTCCTATCAGGTTGCTCCACCTGATTCCTAACTGGGTGAGAGCATCTGATTAGCTCAATGTTAACCCAAGGCAGGGGATACAGGATGCAGGGACAGAAATCTGTATACCTGATTCATACCACTGGGTGAGGACGTCTGATTAGCAGGGGCAGAAGCCTGTATACAGTGGTAAAGGAGTGATTCCCCAAAGACCAGCTGCTGCTATATATATTTTTAAAAGGCCAAAGGGATGTGGGCAAGCGAAAGCAACAGATATCCATCACACTCTAGTTTCTGCCTGTAACCTAAAGAAAGAGGTGTGTTTTCTCACTTGGAGTTGGGCCCTTCCAAGGGTTTCCAGCCCAAAGCATGAAATACCCAGTACTCTATTTCAGGAAACTGAAGATTGTACTCAGGAACAAAATTTCCCCATCCTTACCTCACATACCAAGGACAAGCTCACCTAAACCTTCAAAGGAGATAACGGGTCCAGGGTACAGACAAGTGAACATCCAAGCACAAAGTAGTGTAGCAAGAGCTATGACAGGGAGGTGCAGAGTCCTACAGGAACACACAGCACGACACCTGGCCTAACCTGGACTCAGAAAGAGTCAAGGAGTTGTTGAGGGTAAGTGAGGTGGCAATCTACAAAGAAGTGTCAGATGTCCAAAGGTAGGAAGAGGAGCAGGTGACACCCTGGAGGAGGTGAACCTGGTGGGTCAGACAGGAGTACATGGGGGTGGCAGTAGATTAAGCTATTGACTCCAGTTCTTCACCACTCCCTGCAGCCTCAACTTTGCTGTGGACAGGATGAGGAGAGCCTCTCTCCCCATTTACTTGGGCTTGGCCATGAGATCTGGTAGGTATGTCTCTATGCCAATCCTATGAGGCATTTTCATAGCTTAGGTCTTAGGCATTGGGCGTTCCATGTGCCCCCATAAGCCACTGCCATGAGAAGAATGTGCCCCACCTAGCTTGATGGGCCAAGAAGGATGAGAGACACATGGAGAAGGGCCACAGAAATACAACTAGAAGTGGAGCAGACCCAGTCTAGTTCACCCAAACCCCAATCATGAAGGGCCTTGTATACCTGTTAAGTTGAACTTGATTCTAAGGGCAATGGACTCTATTGAGGTATTTGGGAAGTGACACCTAGATCAGCTTTTTTAAAAGCTCACTCTGATTGGTCCGTTAGGGCGGTGGGGAGACAGATTCCCTGAAGTTCACAACCTTACTTTTTCAATGTTTTTGGCTTACAAGCATATCTTATAAGCATGCTTTTATTAATTAATAAGAAATTAACATTGCATATTCATTATAAATTCAACTATAGGCATAGAAAACATAGAACATATATAAATAGAAAAAACATATGTCTAAAGGTTTACAATGATTATCTCTGGATGGGATTATGGCTATTTTCTTTTCTATAATTGTATGATTTTCTACAATGTCACATGTCTTATTATTATAAAATAGGCTGAGTGCAGTGGCACATGCCTGTAATCCCAGCATTTTAAGAGTCTAAGGCTGGTGGATTACTTGGGGCCAGGAGTTCAAGACCAGCCTGGGCAACATGGTGAAACCTCATTGATATGGTTAGGCTTTGTGTCCCTACCCAAATCTCATCTTGAATTGTAATCCCCAGGAGTTTAGGGAGAGACCTGGTAGGAAGTTATCAGATTATAGGGCAGTTTACCCCATGCTGTTCTCCTGATAGTGAACTCTCACGAGATCCGATGGTTTTATAAATGGTAGTTTTTCATGCGCTGACACAGGCATTCTCTCTCACCTGCCACCATGTAAGATCTGCCTCTTCCCCCACCACCATGACTGTAAGTTTCTTGAGGCCTCCCCAGCCATGCAGAACTGTGAGTCAATTTAAACCTCTTTCTTTATACATTACCCAGTCTCAGGTATGTCTTTCTAGCAGTGTGAAAATGGACTAATACATTTGTCTCTGCAAAACTTTAGCTGGGTGTGGTGGCTTGCGCCTGTGGTTCCAGCTATTTGGGAGGCTTAGGTGGGGGGATTGCTTGAGCCCCAGAGGCAGAAGATGCGGTGAGCTGTGATTATGCCACTGAACTTCAGCCTGGGTGACAGGGTGAGACCTTCCTTGTCTCAAAAAGATAATAAAATAAAATAAAACCACAATTTAGTGGGCATTTATTACACTGTATGTGCTTATAAATTATTCTATTTCATTATCACCTCCCTTTTTACAGCTGAGGAGACTGGATTTTAAGAAGAATATTTTCCCAAGGTCAGCCCACTAATATGCAGCACTGTCAGAACTTGAAACTTGCTCCATCTGACATGAAAGCCTGAGCCATGATGCTAGTTTTCGTGTTCGTTTTGATTTTTGAGGGCATGCTCAGATGTTAAGCGTAAAGTCTGACAGCTTCTAACAGATGCATATACTTCAGTAACCCATACCCTGAACAAGACCTAGAGCATTTCCATGACCCTAAAGTTCTCTCTTCCCCATCTTTATCCTCAGCCTTCAGCAAGTACTGTTGTGACTTCTTTATAAATGGAATTATACAAAACGTATTCTTTGGTTCCATCTTCTTTCATTCCACATCACATTTTTGAGATCATAGTGTGTGTCTGCTGTTGTTTATTGCTGAGTAGTACTCCATTTCTCTGAATATGCTGAAATTTGTTTGTTCATTCTCCTATTACAGGTACTTGATTATTTCCACTTCGGGACCATTATGGACAAAGCTACAATGCACATCACACACAAGTCTTTGTGTTCAGATATGTATTTTCCTTTCTCTTGAGTAAATACTGAAAAATTGGAAACGCTGGGTCATAGAGTATATGCATAGCTAATTTTATAAGAAACTAAATGTGGCATCATAAAAAAATATTATGTTTGGTTTCTACCCCCAGGTTTTGGACACAGAGCTTCTAAAACTTTTGCAATTTTCTTTAAGATAGAAGTGCTAGGAGCATCTTTTAAAAATATATTTGGTCTTTAACACTGGTTCCCGACACAGATCTGCTAATTGCCTTGGAATTTCCTGAGTGATAAGAGCATCTCTTTTTCTAATAAGGTGACTCTTGGTGTGGCTCCTAGATGGCTTCAGAATGGGGGCTGGTCGCCAGAAACACACCAAGCCATCATGAGAAGCTTGGAACTTTCAGCCCCATCCCCCATCGTCCTTGGATGGTAGGGAGGATAAAATTGAGTTAATAATTGATCATGCCTACATGAAGCCTCTATTTAAAAAAAAAAAAAAAAACCCTAAAAGACGGAGAGCAGAGACCTCCAAGTTGGTAAACACACCCACGTGCCAGGAGAGTGGCACACCTCTGTTACCCAGGTCTATGCATCTCTTCATCTGGCTGTTCATTCATTCCGGATATCCTTCATCATATTCTTTATAATAAACCAGTACATGTAAGTAAGCATTTCCCTGCATTCTGTGAGTCCTAAAAAAAATTTTGAGTCTGAATCTGAGGAGGAGATTGGGTTGTGTGAACCCCCACTTTGTATAGCAAGTTGAGGCCGGGTGCGGTGGCTCAAGCCTGTAATCCCAACACTTTGGGAGGCCGAGACGGGCGGATCACGAGGTCAGGAGATCGAGACAATCCTGGCTAACACGGTGAAACCCCGTCTCTACTAAAAATACAAAAA
>NC_045446.1:28488754-28516572 GCF_002776525.5 Piliocolobus tephrosceles | reverse complement strand
AAAAAAAAAAAAAAAAAAAAAAAAAAAAAAAAGCCGGGCAAGGTGGCGGGCGCCTGTAGTCCCAGCTACTCTGGAGGCTGAGGCAGGAGGATGGCGTAAACCCGGGAGGCGGAGCTTGCAGTGAGCTGAGATCTGGCCACAGCACTCCAGCCTGGGCGACAGAGCAATACTCCGTCTCAAAAAAAAAACAAAACAAAACAAAAAAACAACAACAAAGCAAGCTGATCAGAAGTATAGGTGACAACCTGAGACTTGCAATTGGCATCTGAAGCGGAGGCAGTCTTGTCGGACTGAGCCCTTAATCTGTGGAGTCCGATGCCAGCCCTAAGTAGATGATGTCACAATTTAGGTGAATTGTGGGACACCCAGGGGGTGTTTGGAGGCATAAAGAATTTTTTGTTGATGTGGAGAAAGCCCACACATTTAATGTCAGAAGTGAAGTGTTGTGAGAGTAGAGAAAAATACTGATTTTTCCTCTTTTAATAACAGTTTTCCAAAGTGTGTGTACCATTTTACGCACTTACCAGAAATGTATCACAGTTCCACTTATGCCACAATTTTACCAATACTAGGTATTGTCAAACTTTTTAACTGGAGTCATTCTGGTGGCGGTATAATAGTACCTCGTTATGGTTTTAATTTACTTTTAATTGATTACTAATGATGTTGAGACCTTTTTCATGTGCGCATTGGCTATTTCTGTATCTTTGAGAAGTGGCTATTCACGTCTTTTGGCCATTATTCATAGTTGATTGTCTTCTTAATGTTGAGTTGTAAAAGTTCTCAATATATTTTGAACTCTCAGAATGTGTATGCAAATGTTTTCTTTCGGTGTGTGGGCTGCTTACTGATTTTTTAAAAAATATCTTCAATGAGCAAAAGTTTTTAATTTTATAAGACACCATTTATTGATTTTTTTCTTTTATGGCTAATGTCTTCTATGTCTTTTCTTTTGTGTGTGTTGTGTGTGTGTGTGTGTGTGTGTGTGTGTGTGTGTGTGTGTGTGTGTTTTGAGACAGAGTCTCACTTTGTCACCCAGGCTGGAGTGCAGTGGCGCAATTTCGGCTCACCGCAACCTCCACCTCCCAGGTTCAAACGATTCTCCTGCCTCAGCCTCCCAAGCAGCTGGAACTACAGGCACGCACCACGCACGGCTAATTTTTATATTTTTAGTAGAGACAGGGTTTCGCCACATTGGCCAGGCTGGTGCGAACTCCTGACCTCGTGATCCGCCTGCCTCAGCCTCCCACGGCGCTGGGATTACAGGAATGAGCCACCATGCCCAGCCCTTCTGTGTCTTTTCTAAGTGTTGTCTATCTCAAATTAGGAATGACATTTTTGTATGTTTCTTCTAGAAGTTGTATAGTTTTAGCTTTTAAATTTAGGTCTATGATCTATATTGAACTAATATTTGGATATGGTACAAGGTGGAGTTAAGAGTCTTTTTTTTCCCCACATGGATACCCAGTTATTCTAGCACCTTAATTTTACTTTTCCTTTCACCATTAAATTGCCTTAGCTCTCAAATTAAAACCCCACATATATGAACTTATTTCTGGATTTAGTAATCTGTTTCATTGATCAATTTATCTGCTTTTGCACCAATACTATGCTCTCCTGATTACTGTAGCTTTCTATTCAGGAGGCTGAGGCAGGAGAATCGCTTGAACCCAGGAGGCAGAGGTTGTGGTGAGCCGAGATCACGCCACTGCACTCCAGCCCAGGCAACAGAGCATGACTCCATCTCAGGGGGGAAAAAAAAAAAAAAAAAAGGAAAGATTTGGAATCAGGTGGTTTATAAGTCATCTAACTAGGTACTTTTTCAAGATTATGTGACTATTCTAGGACTTCACATTTCTATATTAATCTTAGAATCAGCTTGTCAATTTCTTACAAAGAAGGGTCTGCTCTATGATAACTGTGATGTTCCTGCAGAATAATCTGGGGAGAAATGACATGTTAACAATGTTGAATCTTTCCACCCTTGAACATGAAATATCTATTTATGAAGGTCTTTAATATTTCTCAGCAGTTTTGTACTTATTAACATGGAGATCTTAAATATCTTTCATTAACTTTGTCCCTAAGTATTTCATTTTTGGGATGCTATGGTAAATGATATTGAGTCTTTGATTTCATTTTCCAACTGTTTGTTTTGCTCTGTAATATAAATGCAATTGATTTTTGCATACTGACCTAATATTGTGCAAACTTTCTAAAGTTAAATCTTACATAACTAGGACACACTCTATTTGGTAATGATGAATTATTTCCTTCTAAAATATTCAATTTCTCCAGTATTTAAGAAATGTTGTATATAGGCCAGAAGGGATATTGGTCCATAATTCTTTTCTTGTAATATCCTTAGTATTAGGATTACGCACACCTCATAAGTCAGAAAGTGTTTATTCTCCACTATTTTCTGAAAAAGATTGTGTAATATTGGCATTATTTCTTCCTTAAATGTCTGATAGAATTTATCAGTGAAGTCATGTGGCCCTGAATTTTTCCTGTGGCAAGGCTTTTAATTATAAATTTAATTTTTTAAACAGATATAGAGTTATTCATATTTATGCTTGATATTTTGTGAGTTTCATAATTTGTGCCTTTTAAAGAATTTGTCAGTTTTATCTAAATATTGTAATTTATTGATATGAGATTGTTAGAAATAGTCTTTTATTTGTTTAACAACTGTAGAAACCGGCAGTGGTCTCCCATCTTTCATTCTTGATATTTGTAATTTGTGTTCTCTTTTTTTCTTGATCAGTGTAGCTAGAGGTCTATCAATATTATTACTCCTTTCAAAGAATGAACTTTTGGTTTTGTGGATTTCCTAATCTACTTTTTATTTCACTGATTTATACTGTTTATTATTTCCTTGTGATGTATTAGAGGTATAATTTATGTTTCCTAGTTTCTTAAGATGAAGAATTAGATCATTGATTTTAAGACTTCTTTTCAAAATTTTTCCCCAGCTTAAATAAGGTATAATTTATAAATAGAAATTGTATATATTTATGGTGTACAATGTGATGCATTGATTGATGTACACATTGAGAAGTGATTAATTCAACATAATTAACAGCCATCATCTCACATACTTATTTTTTTGTAGTGAGAACATTTAAGATCTACTCTTTCAGCAATATTCAAGTATGCAGTACCTGATTATAAACTATGGCTACCAGTCTAGAATAAGGTCTCCAAAACTTATTCATCCTGTCTCACTGAAACTTTGTACCCTTTGACAAACATTTTGGCACCTCAAGCACTTTCCCTCCCTCCAGCCCCTGGTAACCACCATTCTACTCTGCTTCTGAGTTCAACTTTTTCAGATATCACAAATAAGTGACATCATGCAGTAGTTTTCTTTCTGCATATGGCTTATTTCACTTAGCGTTATATCCTCCAGATTTATCCATGTTGTCATAAATGACAGGATTTTCTTTTTAAAAGCGGAATAGTATTTGATTGTGTGTGCATATATACATACACACCATATTTATTTTATCCATCAATAATCACTTTGGCTGTTTATGTATCTTGGCTATTATGAATAATGCTGCAACGAGCATGGGTGCAGTTATCTTTTTTTTTTTTTTTTTTTAGATGGAGTCTTGCTTGTCACCCAGACTGGAGTGCAGTGGCACGATCTCTGTTCACTGCAAGCTCTGCCTCCTGGGTTCACACCATTCTCCTGCCTCAGCCTCCCAAGTAGCTGGAACAACAGGTGCCCGCCACCATGCCCAGCTAACTTTTTGTATATTTAGTAGAGACGGGGTTTCACCGTGTTAGCCAGGACGGTCTCGATCTCCTGACCTTGTGATCCACCTGCCTAGGCCTCCCAAAGTGCTGGGATTACAGACATGAGCTACCATGCCCAGCTGGGTGCAATTATGTTTTTATATCTCTCCATATCTCTATTCCTTTGGACATATAACCAAAAGTGAGATTGCTGGATTAGATGGTAGTTTTATTTTTAATGTTTTGGGAAAACTCCATACTGTTTTTCTTAATGGCTGTGCTAATTTACATGCCTACCAATAGTGTGCAAGTGTTCCTTCTTCTCCACATCTTTGTCAACGCTTGTTATCTTTTGTCTTTTGTGTGCGTGTGTGTGAGATGGAGTCTCGCTCTGTCACCCAGGCTGGAGTGCAGTGGCAGGAGCTCGGCTCACTGTAGCCTCTGCCTCCCAGGTTCAAGCAATTCTCCTGCCTCAGCCTCCCAAGTAGCTGGGATTATAGGCGTGCACCCCACACCTGGCTAATTTTTGTATTTTTAGTAGAGATGGGGTTTCACAATGTTGGCCAGGCTGGTCTCGAACTCCTGATCTCAGTTGATCCACCCTCCTCGGCCTCCTAAAGGGCTGGGATTACAGGCGTGAGCCACCACACCTGGCCTTCTTTTGTCTTTTTGATAATAGCCATTCTCACAGGTGTGAGGTGATATCTCATTGTGGTTTTAATTTGCATTTCTCTGATGATTGTTGATACTGAACATTTTTTCATGTACCTATTGACCATTCATATGCCTTTTTTTTTGAACAATATCTATTCAAGTCCTTTACCCATTTTTGAATCTGGTTATTTGTTTTCTTGTTATTGAGCTTTTTGAGATCCTTTTACATTTTGGGTATTAACCCCTTATAGGCTGTATGGTTTGCAAAATGCTTTCTTGCATTCCAGCGATTGTCTCCTTGCTTTGTCAATTGTTTCCTTTGCTGTGCAGAAGCTTTTCAGTTTGATGTAATTTCATTTGTCCATTTTTGCTTTTGTTGCCTGGGCTTTTCAGGACGTATCCAAAAAAATGTTGCCTAGACAAATGTCAAGAAGTTTTTGCCATTTTCTCCTAGGAGACTTGCAATTTGGAGTCTTTATGTTTAAGTCTTTAATCCATTTGTGTTGATTTTTTGTCTATGGTGTGAGATAAGGGTTCGATTTCATTCTTCTGTTTATGGATGTCCAGTTTTCCCAACACCATTTATTGAAGAGACTGTCCTTTCTCCATTGTGTGTTCTTGGCACCTTTGTTGGCAATTGGTTGACCATAAATGCATGGATTTACTTCTGTAAGCCTTCTTTTTCTCTGATATAAATATTTAAAACCATAACTTTTACTCCAAATGCTTCATTAACTGAATCTCACAAATTTGGATATGCTATGGTTTTATCAGGACAAAAGATTTTAAAATTTTTCTTGTGATTTATTTGATTCATGGGTTATTTCGCAATGTGGTTTAATTTCAAAATATTTGGATTTGCCAAAGTTTTTTTTATCTTGATTTTTATTTTAATTCTGTTGTTATTAAAGAATATATTCTTGGCTGGGTGTGGTGGCTCACGCCTGTAATCCCAGCACTTTGGGAGGCTGATGCAGGTGGATCACAAGGTCAGGAGTTTAAGACCAGCCTGGCCAAGATGGTGAGACTCCATCTCTACTAAAAATACAAAAAAATTTGCGAGTCATGCTGGTAGGCACCTGTAATCCCAGCTACTTGGGAGGCTGAGGCAGAGAATTGCTTGAACCTGGGAGGTGGAGGTTGCAGTGAGCCAAGATGGTGCCACTGCACTCCAGCCTGGGAGACAGAGCAAGACTCCATCTCAAAAAAAAAAAAAAAAAGAAAGAAAGAATATATTCTTTATTATTTCAGTCCTTTGAAATGTACTGAGACACATTTTATGGCCCAGTTTATTGTCTATTTTGGTGAATAAAGTACATAAATGTAAACATAAAAAGTAAAGTACATAAACATAAATGTACATGTGAATACAATATATATTCTGTAATTGTTCAGTAATGTTTGATAAAATTTCAATTAGGAGGCCAGGTGCAGTGGCTCACGCCTGTAATCCTAGCACTTTGGGAGGCCATGGTGGGCAGATAACCTGAGCTTGGGAGTTTGAGACCAGCCTGGGCAAAACCCCATCTCTACTGAAAATACGAAAAAATTAGCTGGGCTGGTAGTGCACCCTTGTAGTCCCAGCTACTCAAGAGGCTGAGGCAGGAGAATCACTTGAACCCGGGAGGCAGAGGTTGCAGTGAGCTGAGATCACACCACTGCAGTCCAGCCTGGGTGACAGAGTGAGACTCTGTCTCCAAAAAACAAAAATAAAAAAAGGCCAATTAGGTTATGTCCGTTTAGAGTTATTCATATCCTCTGTATGTTTTCTTATTTTTTGTTTATATGTTGTATCAATTACTGAGAGAGGGTAAATCTCTTCAACTCTTATGAATTTATCTATTTATCCTTTCAATTCTATCAGTTTTGCATTCATATACATTGAAGTTTGTTAGCAAGTATTCAGGAATTGTATGTCTTCTCAATGAATTGATTCTTTTGTCATTATGTAATGTCACTCTCTATCCCTGGTAATTCTCCTTGTCTTTGTCTGATAGCAATATAGCCACTCCTGTGTTTTTACAATTAATCAGTACACGGTTCTCTTTTCTATTCTCTTAAGTTGCATGTATCTTCATATTTAAAGTGTGTCCTTATAAACATCATATAGTTGAATCTCACTTTTTAAAATCTAGTCTAGCACTCTTGCTCTTTTCATTAGACGGTTTAGTCAAGCTAGATAGAATGTAATTAGTAATTTGATTGGGTTTGATTCTATCATCTTGCTATTTGTTTTCTCTTTGTCCCCTTGTCCTTCGTTTCTTATTTTCCTTTTCCTGTCTTCTTTTGGATCAATTGGGTGTTTTCTTGTATTTCATTCTATCTTCTCTATTTGCTTTTTAGCTATGCCTAACTTTTAGTGGGTGCTTTGGGGATTAAAATAAACATTTTATCACTGTCTACCTTGAATTAACTTTATGCCACTTCACATAAATGTAAGAACTTTACAACAATATACTTTCATTTATCCACCCTCATCTTTTGTGCAAGTGTCATACATTTTGCTTCTGCATGGATTATACACCTCACAGTACTTTGTTACTATTTTTGGTTTAAGCACTTGACTTTTTTTTTAAAGAAACTAAGAAATAAGAAGAAATGTCTTTTATATTTATGCCCCACATATTTTCCATTTCTGGTAGTCTTTTTAATGCAGATCTGATATCATGTGGAATCATTTTCTTCCTGCCTGGAGCACTTCCTTTAACATTTCTTGAAATGCATGTATGTTAATGATTCATCCAGCTTTTACTTATCTGGAAATGCCTTTAGTCTACTTTTTAAGACTACTTTTTTTCCGGATATAGATTTATGGGTTGACTAGGGTTTTTTAGTATAGTTTTGTTTGGTTTTATTTAATCACTTCAAAGATGCTGCCCCATTATCTTCTGACTAGTTTTATGTCTGATAAAAAAAAAAAAAAATAGGAATATTTCTCATTATTCCTTTTTGAGTAACCTACCTTTTTTCCCTGGCTACTTTTTAATTTTTCTCTATCTTCAGTTTTTAGCAATTTGATTATGATATGCCTAGATGTGGCTTTCTTTGTGCTTCTCCTAAATAAGTTTTATTGAATTTATTGGATTTGTATGTTGACATTTTTTCATCAGATTTTGGGGAAAGTGGCCAAACTTTTTTTCCTGTCTCACTTTTTTCTCTCTTCTATTGTGACTCTACTTACGCATACATTATACTGCTTGATGTTTTCTCACGGATCACTGAGTCTTTATTTTTTTTAAATCCTTTTTTTCTCTGTGCTTCAGTTTAGATAATTTCTGTTGACCTGTTTTCAAGCTCACTGATTTTTTTCTTATGCATTGTTCAATCTATTGTTAAGCATTAAATACAGTGAATTTTTAATTCATGAAGTAGCTTTCTAGTACTGTAATTTCCACTTGTCTCTTTTTAAGGTTTCTCTTTCTCCATTGAGATTTCTATATTAATGTGTCCATCCTTCCTTTTAGTTCTTGAACTTATTTCTACTGGCTGTTTTAAAGTCTTTGTCTGGTACTGCCAACATCTGTGGCATCTCTAGTCCTATTTCTACTGACTTTATTCTCTGGGTTGTGGGTCACATTTTCTTACCACTTTGTATGTCTAGTAATTTTTTTATTGAATGCTGGGTCTTATGAATGCTACAATGTTGAGTTTGGATTACGTTGTTTTCCTTTAGGGTGCTGAGTATTGCTAAGGCAATCATTTAATTTACGTAAGGTTCAGCTTGATCCTGTTGAGGCTTGTTTCTAAGCTTTGTTAAAGTAGGCCAGGAATAGCCCATAGGCTAGGACTAGAGTAGTCCTATTTCTAAGGATTGGTCTTTCTGGGATCTCAATTGAATGCCCAGAGTGTTCAGTGATACAGTTGAACTATGATTGGCTAGAAATCCAATGTCTGCCATTGCTGTGTAACCTCGAGAATCTCCAGCCAGAGCACAGTCCCTCAATAGGTACCCTCTGCCAGGCTACGCAGGATCCTGTTGCACATGTGCAGCTTTGTATTTGGCCAAAGACTGAAGGGGACCCATAGGCAGATTTCTAGGGCATCTTCCCTGTTTGGCTCTTTCTTCTTTGATATCCTGCCATAGAAATTCCAGCCACTGGCTGGGTGCGGTGGCTCATGCCTGTAATCCCAGCACTTTGGGAGGCCAAGGCAGGCAGATCACGAGGTCAAGACCATCTTGGCCAACATGGTGAAACCCCGTCTCTACTAAAAATACAAAAATTAGCTGGGCGTGGTGGCACATGCCTGTAATCCCAGCTACTCGGGAGGCTGAGGCAGGAGAATTGCTTGAACCAGGAAGTCAGAGGTTGCCGTGAGCTGAGATCCCGTCACTGCACTCCAGCCTGGGCGACGGAGTGAGACTCCATTTCAAAAAAAGAAAAAGGAAATTCCAGCCCCTTCCACAGCCTGAAGTCTGAACTCTGTTGACTCCACCCAGTGAAACTAGTACCGTCTTGTGGGATTTACTTCCTTGTGTTGCCACTTGGAAAGTGTCCCTGGCAGAAAGCTAACTTGAATGTGGAGCTTAGCACATGTGTTTCCTTTGCTCAGGATTTACTGGCCAGGTTTTGGTAAATCTTTACAAGCAATGAGCAAAGCTCTTGGCAAATATTAGGTGCTTAGTAAGGTGTTTTTCACGGAGGAAGGTGTGATGAATTTAGTTCACTTCTGGAAATACCCATAAGGCTATTCAAATGGCCTGTCCAGAGAATCAGTCTCCATTTCCCCCATTCACTTCCAGCTTCCCCTTTCTTCGGAAGCTGACAAGCAGTTTTCTGTGCATTTGGGTTACTCAGTTTGTCAAGCTTTGAGCATTTAGATAATGATCAGAATTGCATTCATCCACAGTTAAGATACACACTGTTTTCTGGGGGATTTGATATACTTTTTCCAAATCAGCTAAATACTCTCTGGAAGAATTATTGGTGGGGAGGGGAGGCTAAACGACTTAGCATAAATCATCATTCAGAATGTGTCCTTGAAGCCCTGCATATAGTTTCTCGTGTTACCAAGAAAAGAACTTCCGAGTCTGTTTAAAGAAAGCAGCAGCAGCCAGCTCCAGTGTCCTCTTCAAGGAGAACGCTCCAGGTTTAGGAAGTTCTTGGGTGAAAGAAATCCCCAACAAACCTCCTGGCTGCTTGTATTCACCTCAAACACCAGCTCGGCCTTATCTTCCCAGGGCCCATTTTCTGGACCAGTGAACCAAATAAAGACAGGCCATTTTCTTTTGTTTGCATCTTCACTGGGAAGACCAGGTCTCCAAAGGAAGGATTATTTCGAGTTGCTTTGGGATTATTTGAGTATTTCACACTTTATCCTTATCTACTGCCTGTCCCCCTACTGCCATCACCCTGCAACATAAACACACTATATATAATCAACACCATCTTCTCTCCTGTGAAAGATGTGTCATTTGCCTTTGGGGCCCAATCACCCCATTCTTGCCTTGGAGACACCGGATGGGTTATTTGAGTTCAGAATTCCTATAGTTCGGCCAGTAGATCTAACCCTTCAACTAAGATTTCCTCTTCATCAATAAGCACTAACTTTCCCCGTGCCTGAGTTTTGATTCAAAAATACAAGACAAACAAAGGATTGAAAAGATTAAATGTGTGAGGGTTTAATTTTCCTCAGGGGAGAAAAGACAAGTTATGATTTTCTTCTAAGCAAACAAACCATTTTCCATATGCCTCTAAGAGAAAACTGCTTTTCTGTTATTCTGCACATTCCACAGATAAGTCCAGTGGGGATGGGGGTGCCTAGGAAGCAGCACGTTTTCTTATGTTGTAGAAAAAATGTATTTTCCAACTCATAGTCTCTAAGCTCTAGTATAATAATTAGGTTTGAGGAGCAACTCTGCTTTTGAAAGGGAGCCAGGGAGCATGGAAGAGCCAGGGCTTACTTTCTGCATGCTGTGGGGGCCTCTGGGTGGGAGTCTAGGGAGACCTGACTTCATGGCCTGAGGCAGCTGGTGCACCATGCGCCTGACCCCATGGTAGGACACTTGCCCCTCACCACGAGATGGGGCTGGGAGGCTGTGCAACCTACAGAAAGATTGTCCAGAAATACCTTCTGCAGTGTTACCTTCCGGATTCTAGCTCCTGGGGCATATATAACCCCCATTCTCAAACCTTAGAGGGGAACCTAGGGTGGCCCTTCACATCCTTGCTAGAACTTCAAAGACTTTGGTACCTGGCCTTGTCATTCCCCCACTTCAGTCGCCCCCCAATCTTTTTGGCACCAAGGACCGGTTTCGTGGAAGCCAATTTTTCCATGAATGGTGGGGGGATGGTTCTGGGATGAAACTGTTCCACCACAGATCATCAGGCATTAGATTCTCATAGACAGCACACAACCTAGGTCCCTCGCATGCGCAGTTTGCAATAGGGTTCACGCTCATATAAGAATCTAATGCTGCGGCTGATCTGACAGTAGGCGGAGCTCAGGCAGTAATGCTCACTCCCCTGCCGCTCACCTCCTGCTGTACCGATACCAGTTCATGGCCCTGGGGTTGGGGACCCCTACCTTACTTCATTACCTTCAATAGTTCCCCATTGTTTTTATGATGAAGTTTCTATTCCTTAGATTTTCTCACAAGTTTTTGTTTGTTTTTTGTTTTGAGATAGGGTCTCACTATGTCACCCAGCTGACTACAATGGTACAAACACAGCTCATGGCAGCCTTGACTCCTGGGCTCAAGCGATCTTTCCGTCTCACTATGCCTGGCTAATTTTTTATTTTATTTTATTTTTTTAGAGACATTGTCTGGCTATAGTGCCCAGGCTGGTCTTGAAATCCTGGGCTCAAGTGTTCCTCCTGCCTCAGCCTCCCAAAGTGCTGGGATTACAGGGATGAACCACTGTGTCCTGCTGGTAAGTAAGTCCTTAATAACCTGATCCTGCTGTATCTTTCCCTTATCTTTCACTCCTCCCTCTGCAATCCTCCCTCTACTCTCCTAATGACACCCTCCACCAACCCCTGCCTCTCTCCTCCAGCATATGGAAGTCTTTGCAACCCCTTGGATGCACTGGACTCTCTTCCAGCTTGGAATGCTGTACCTGGAGGGTGGGAACAACACTCCCTTGCTGCATCCTGCTAGCTTCTGTTCACACCTTAAATCTCAACACAGTATTGCTTCCTCCAGGAAGGCCTCCTTCAAGGCTGACTTGGGCATCCCTCCTGCTTGCTGCCATAGTTCACTGTGCTTACCTCATTACAGTTATTCATTCACAAGTATTTATTGAGTGTTTCCATATAGCAGCCACTGGGCTAGGTCCTAGGAATACAGTGGAAGAAACAGTAATAAATAAGTAAAATAAACAAACACCTGAGAAAATCCTATTTGTGATAATTTCTGGGAAAGAAAAGGATATAGACATGGAAAATAGGGGGCAAGGTAAAGACCACCTTATCCTATTCTTATGTTCTCTTCATTACTCTCTCCACCAGATAGCAGGCACCCCAAGAGCAGAGATTTATGTTACTCTTCGCTTTACTTCTAATGCCCAAGTAGGACGCAGCATAATGATGGTATTTGATAAGTTTGTGGTATGAGCCATAATCATTTTCTCTTCCTTCCATTTCCGGGCCTTAACATTGTTGGAAACTGGAAATTTCAAATCTCTTTCCAGGAAGGGTCAACTGGACAGAGAACAAAGGACATTGAACGAAGACACTCTGAATTAAAAGGACAGAGAAAACAGACCCTGGCTCATTTGGAACTCAACCTCCTTCCCTAATCTGCCAAGTATTTAATATCTATCATTATTGATATTTTAAATATGACCTCAAATTCTTTGACAATGCTTCCTCTTGAATGTGGGCTGGTCCTAATGACTAGCTTCCAATGAGTAGAAATTGCAGAGATGATGTGTTAATTTGGAGGCTACATCATAAAAGACAAAGATAATGCAGCTTCCATCTCAGTCCCTCTTCCGTCTTGCTCTGTGGGAAGCTGGCTTCCATTTTGTAAGGACATTCCAATAGCCTAAGAAGTGATGCCCATGGTTAGGAACCGAGACCTCCCGCCAAATGACAAATGAGTGACCATCTCAGGAACCAAGCCAAGCCTTCAGAGGACTGCAGCTCCAGCCAAAACCTTAGCTGCAACCGCATGAGAGAGCCTGAGTCAGCCTCTCAACTGAAGTGTTCCCAGACTCCGGACCTACAGAAATCCACAGATAATAAAAGCTTGGTTTCAACCACTGTGTTTTGGGGTAATCTATTATGTAGCAGTAGATAATATGTCTGTACACTTGAACTTATGTCATAAAAGATGGGAGTTAGCTGAGCCTCCTCTGCAAGGAAAGGCTCTTTCCATTCCAGACAAAAAAAGGACAACTTGTCTGAAAAATCAGAAGGGTAGTGGGATGGACTGACTGTTGGTGTCCCCCTAACACTCATAAGGTAAAATCGAATTCCCAATGTGATGGTATTTGGAGTGGGTCCTTTGGGAGGTAATCAGGTGATAAGGGTGGAGCCCTCGTGAATGGGATGAGTGCCCTTGTAAAGGGGACCCCAGAGAACTGTCTTGCCCTGCCCTCTTTCTGCCATGTGGAGATACAAGGAGAAGTGGGCACTCTGCAGCCAGGAAGAGGGCCCTCACTAGAATCGACCATGCTGGAGCCCAGAGCTTGCACTTGCAGCCTCTGGAACTGCAAGAAATAAATTTTTGTTGTTTATAAACCACGCAGTTTACAGCTGATATAATTTGCATGTTTGTCCCTTCCAAATCTCATGCTGAAATGTGACCCCCTAGTGTTGAAGATGAGTCCAGTGGGAGATATTTGAGTCATGGGGGTGGATCCCTCATGAATATTTTGATGCCCTCCCCACAATAAGTTCATGTGAGATCTCTCTGTTTAAAACAAAAAATGAGACAGAGACTGGGACCTCCTCTCTCTCTTGTTCTCCCTCTCTCGCCATGAGACACACCTGCTCCCTCTTTGCCTTTCATCGTGATTGTAAACTTTCTGAGGCCTTACCAGGACCCAAGCAGATGTGGGTGCCATGCTTGTGTAGTCTGCAGATTTGTGAGCCAAATAAGCCTCTTTCCTTTATAAATTAACCAGTCTCAGGTATTCCTCTATAGGAATGCAAAATGGACTAACACAATGGCACTTAGTTATAGCAGCCTGAATCCAGACAGGTAGTTGCTTTTTCATCTGTAAAGAGACTGGGCCTATCTTGGATTCTCAGGTTTCCAGCCTTCTCCATAACATCCCCTATGACCCCAAAGGAGTTGTGAATGTCAGTAGGCATATAATTAACAATTCATGCATCTTGAAAACTTTCAATGTGTTGGCACCGTTCTAAAGAACTTTGCATATATTAACTCATTTAAGCCTCACAACTGCCCTGTCAGGTACTATGATTGTCCCTGCTTTACCAATGAAGAAACTGAGGCACTGAGCAGAAATAACTTGCCAAAGCAAGCTTTTAATATTGGAGAAAAGGCCCTAACAAAAAAGAAGGCTTACTATGTGAAAATCATTTTAACAAACACTTTCATAGCATTTCTCTTAATCCACAACACAAACCTGCAAGAACTAGGTCAAAGGCCCCTCTTTTGAAGATAAAAAATGAGGCCCTTGGAGGGTGACTTGCCCATGGTCATACAGGAAGTGGCAGGTGTGGGTTCAAAGTCTAGGTCTGTTGCTTTCAAAGCCTTTCCTCAACACCCAGCTGCCTCCCTGTTCCCATACCCTCTCTCTGCTCTCAGCTTCAGATGTGTGCTTGGCAGATCCAGAAAAATCCCTCAGGTGCTGGCCAGCTGCCTAAATGAGGAATGAGGTGACAGCCCTGAATTTACACATCCCCAGGCACCTCCAGGAAGCTGTTACCTGCACCCAAGTCTATGCTGATGTGCTTTACCACAAGCCTTGGGTCAGAGATGAGTGAGAAAAGTAGGCAGAAAAGGAGCAGGATAAATGGGCTACAGTAAGCCCTGCTGTTTTGGCTTCAAGGCAAGAGTTCAGTAAATCCAGAAACACCTGTGCCTGTGACATTCCTGAGGTTGATGCTGCCTCAGGGCTTGGCACTGCTTCCTGGGATGAGGCAAGAGTTCAGAGGAGATGGGCAGAAATATCTCTCCTGACTGTCAGGAGAAGGGAAGAGCCCCATCTATGAAGTCAGATGGGCCAGCCTAGGAGAAATTCATACTGTGTATCCATCCACATACCTGTGTCATCTGTGTGAGTAGAAAACCTGCTTCCCTGCACATAACATGCACTCACTTGTCCATGTTAACTCCCTCGCCTCTCCACTCTCCTGTCCTCATCTCCAGGGTTTGAGGTATCCTGTGACTTAACATGGAAGTCAAAAGGCCATCCTCATGAGCTAGAAACTGTTAGCTCTCCTTGCATTTCTCTAAGGCAATGGTCTGAGACCTCTTTGGGGTACTTGGGATGATTGCATGTTGCTGTAACACAGGGAAAAGAAGAGAGCTGTGGGAGTCCAACTTTGAAGGCTTAAAGATCACTTGGAGAGCATGTTAGAAACGCAACACGCTCCAGTTTCATTCCAGCGATTCTTATTCATTGGGTGCCCCCATGGAGGAGTCTTTTTTTTTTTTTTTTTTGACATATCAAATTTTTCCCTTCAATCAGATTTAAGATTAGCCCACTTCAAAGTTTAAAGTTAGAAAAATTTTACTTCACTAATGGAAGTGGACTTTTTTATAGAAGAAAAATCACTTCTTTGAAGATAGAAATAGATGTTATTGTAGTCATTTGTGCAGTGAAGTATCTATTTGTCACATTTTAAAAATCCCAGTAGCATTTTTTTCTTGGTAAATTTTAATAAGATATCTTAATATTTTTCCATATGTCTGATCTGCAAGGTTGTTGTTTTTCTTTACATACATACTTTATGTTCTAGGGAACATGTGTACAACGTGCAGGTTTGTTACATATGTATACATGTGCCATGTTAGTGTGCTGATCCCAGTAACTCGTCATTTACATTAGGCATATCTCCTAATGCTATCCCTCTCCCCTCCCCCCACCCCACAGCAGGCCCTGGTGTGTGATGTTCCCCTTTCTGTGTCCAAATGTTCTCAGTGTTCAATTCCCACCTATAAGTAAGAACGTGCAGTGTTTGATTTTTTTCTTGCGACAGTTTGCTGAGAATGATGGTTTCCAGCTGCAGCCATGTCCCTAGAAGGGACATGAACTCATCAATTTTTATGGCTGCATAGTATTCTATGGTGTATATGTGCCACATTTCCTTAATCCGGTCTATCACTGATGGACATTTGAGTTGGTTCCAAGTCTTTGCTATTGTGAATAGTGCTGCAATAAACATACATGTGCATGTGTCTTTATAGCAGCATGATTTATAATCCTTTGGGTATATACCCAGTAATGGGATGGCTGGGTCAAATGGTATTTCTAGTTCTAGATCCTTGAGGAATCGCCACACAGTCTTCCACAATGGTTGAACTAATTTACAGTCCCACCAGCAGTGTAAAAGTGTTCCTATTTCTCCACATCCTCTCCAGCACCTGTTGTTTCCTGACTTTTTAATGATCACCATTCTAACTGGTGTGAGATGGTATCTCATTGTGGTTTTGATTTGCATTTCTCTGATGGCCAGTGATGATGAGCATTTTTTTCATGTGTCTGTTGGCTGCATAAATGTCTTCTTATGAGAAGTATCTGTTCATATCCTTTGCCCACTTTTTGATTTTTTTTTTTTCTTGTAAATTTGTTTGAGTTCTTTGTAGGTTCTGGATATTAGCCCTTTGTCAGATGAGTAGACTGCAAAAATTTTCTCCCATTCTGTAGGTTGCCTGTTCACTCTGATGGTAGTTTCTTTTGCTGTGCAGAAACTCTTTAGTTTAATTAGATCCCATTTGTCTATTTTGGCTTTTGTTGCCATTGCTTTTGGTATTTTAGACATGAAGTCCTTGTCCATGTCTGTGTCCTGAATGGTATTACCTAAGTTTTCTTCTAGGGTTTTTATGGTTTTAGGTCTAACATTTAAGTCTCTAATACATCTTGAATTAATTTTTGTATAAGGTGTAAGGTGGGGATCCAGTTTCAGCTTTCTACTTATGGCTAGCCAGTTTTCCCAGCACCATTTATTAAATAGGGAATCCTTTCCCCATTTCTTGTTTTTGTCAGGTTTGTCAAAGATCAGATGGTTGTAGATGTGTGGTATTATTTCTGAGGGCTCTGTTCTGTTCCATTGGTCTATTTCTCTGTTTTGGTACCAGTACCATGCTATTTTGGTTACTGTAACCTTGTAGTATAGTTTGAAGTCAGGTAGCATGATGCCTCCAGTTTTGTTCTTTTGGCTTAGGATTGTCTTGGAAATGTGGGCTCTTTTTTGGCTCCATATGAACTTTAAAGTAGTTTTTTCCAATTCTGTGAAGAAAGTCATTGGTAGCTTAATGGGGATGGCATTGAATTTATCAATTACCTTGGGCAGTATAGCCATTTTCTCGATATTAATTCTTCCTATCCATGAGCATGGGATGTTCTTCCATTTGTTTGTGTCCTCTTTTATTTCATTGAGCAGTGGTTTGTAGTTCTCCTTGAAGAGGTCCTTCCTATCCCTTGTAAGTTGGATTCCTAGGTATTTTATTCTCTTTGAAGCAATTGTGAATGGGAGTTCACTCATGATTTGGCTCTCTGTTTGTCTGTTACTGGTGTATAAGAATGTTTGTGATTTTTGCACATTGATTTTGTATCCTGAGACTTTGCTGAAGTTGCTTATCAGCTTACGGAGATTTTGGGCTGAGATGATGGGGTTTTCTAAATATACAATCATGTCATCTGCAAACAGGGACAATTTGACTTCCTCTTTTCCTAAGTGAATATCCTTTATTTCTTTCTCCTGCCTGATTGCCCTGGTCAGAACTTCCAACACTATGTTGAATGGGAGTAGTGAGAGACGGCATCCCTGTCTTGTGCCAGTTTTCAAAGGGAATGCTTCCAGTTTTTGCCCAGTCAGTATGATACTGGCTGTGGGTTTTTCATAAATAGCTCTTATTATTTTGAGATACGTTCCATCAATACCGAATTTATTGAGAGTTTTTAGCATGAAGGGTTGTTGAATTTTGTCAAAGGTCTTTTCTGAATGTATTGAGATAATCATGTGGTTTTTGTCTTTGGTTCTGTTTACATGCTGGATTATGTTTATTGATTTGTCTATGTTGAACCAGCCTTGCCTCCCAGGGATGAAGCCCACTTGAACATGGTGGATAAGCTTTGTGATGTGCTGCTGGATTCTGTTTGTCAGTATTTCATTGAGGATTTTTGCACTGATGTTCATCAGGGATATTGGTCTAAAATTCTCTTTTTTTGTTGTGTCTCTGTCAGGCTTTGGTATCAGGATGATGTTGGGTTCCTAAAATGAATTGGGGAGGATTCCCTCTTTTTCTATTGATTGGAATAATTTCAGAAGGAATGGTACCAGCTCCTCCTTTTACCTCTGGTAGAATTCGACTGTGAATCTGTCTGGTTCTGGACTTTTTTTGTTTGGTAGGCTATTAATTATTGCCTCAATTTCAGAGCCTGTTATTGGTCTATTCAGGGATTCAGCTTCTTCCTGCTTTAGTCTTGGGAGGGTGTATGTGTCCAGGAATTTATCCATTTCTTCTAGGTTTTCTAGTTTATTTGCGTAGAGGTGTTAATAGTATTTTCTGATGGTAGTTTGTACTTCTGTGGGGTCGGGGGTGATATCCCCTTTATCATTTTTATTGCATCTATTTGATTCTTCTCTCTTTTCTTCTGTATTAGTCTTGCTAGTGGTCTATCAATTTTGTTGATCTTTTCAAAAAACCAGCTCCTGGATTCATTGATTTTTTGAGGGGATTTTTGTGTCTCTATCTCCTTCAGTTCTGCTCTGATCTTAGTTATTTCTTGCCTTCTGCTAGCTTTTGAATGTGTTTGCTCTTGCTTCTCTAGTTCTTTTAATTGTGATGTTAGAGTGTTCATTTTAGATCTTTCCTGCTTTCTCTTGTGGGCTACAAATTTCCCTCTACACATTGCTTTAAATGTGTCCCAGAGACTCTGGTATGTTGTATCTTTGTTCTCATTGGTTTCAAAGAACATCTTTATTTCTGCCTTCATTTCATTATGTACCCAGTAGTCATTCAGGAGCAGGTTGTTCAGTTTCCATGTAGTTGAGTGGTTTTGATTAAGTTTCTTAATCCTGAGTTCTAGTTGATTGCACTGTGGTCTGAGAGACAGTTTGTTATAATCTCTTCTTTTACATTTGCTGAGGAGTGCTTTACTTCCAACTATGTGGTCAGTTTTGGAATAAGTGCGATGTGGTGCTGAGAAGAATGTATATTCTGTTGATTTGGGGTGGAGAGTTCTGTAGATGTCTATTAGGTCTGCTTGGTGCAGAGTTGAGTTCAATTCCTGGATATCCTTGTTAACTTTCTGTCTCATTGATCTAATATTGAAAGTGGGGTGTTAAAGTCTCCTATTATTATTGTGTGGGAGTCTAAGTCTCTTTGTAAGTCTCTAAGGACTTGCTTTATGAATCTGGGTGCTCCTGTATTGGGTGCATATATATTTAGGATAGTTAGCTCTTCTTGTTGAATTGATCCCTTTACCATTACATAATGACCTTCTTTGTCTCCTTTGATCTTTGTTGGTTTGAAGTCTGTTTTATCAGAGACTAGGATTGCAACACCTGCCTTTTTTGTTTTACATTTGCTTGGTAGATCTTCCTCCATCCCTTTATTTTGAGCCTATGTGTGTCTCTGCATGTGAGATGGGTCTCCTGAATACAGCACACTGATGGGTCTTGACTCTTTATCCAATTTGCCCATCTGTGTCTTTTA
The DNA here is from genome assembly GCF_002776525.5 of Piliocolobus tephrosceles. NCBI lineage: Eukaryota > Metazoa > Chordata > Mammalia > Primates > Cercopithecidae > Piliocolobus > Piliocolobus tephrosceles. Next base: position 28,497,374 of record NC_045446.1, on the reverse strand, counting down.
ATTGGAGCATTTAGCCCATTTACATTTAAGGTTAATATTGTTATGTGTGAACTTGATCCTGTCATTATGATGTTAGCTGGTTATATTTCTTGTTAGTTGATGCAGTTTCTTCCTAGCATTGACGGACTTTACATTTTGGCATGGTTTTGCAGTGGCTGGTACCGGTTGTTCCTTTCCATGTTTAGTGCTTCCTTCAGGAGCTGTTGTAGGGCAGGCCTGGTGGTGACAAAATCTCTCAGCATTTGCTTGTCTGTGAAGGCTTTTATTTCTCCTTCACTTATGAAACTTAATTTGGCTGGATATGAAATTCTGGGTTGAAAAGTCTTGTCTTTAAGAATGCTGAATGTTGGCCCCCACTCTCTTCTGACTTGTAGAGTTTCTGCCGAGAGATCTGTTGTTAGTCTGATGGGCTTCCCTTTGTGGGTAACTCGACCTTTCTCTCTGTCTGCCCTTAACATTTTTTCCTTCATTTCAACTTTGGTGAATCTGACAACTAGGTGTCTTGGAGTTGCTCTTCTCAAGGAGTATCTTTGTGGCGTTCTCTGTATTTCCTGAATTTGAATGTTGGCCTGCCTTGCTAGGTTTGGGAAGTTCTCCTGGATAATATCCTGCAGAGTGTTTTCCAACTTGCTTCCATTCTCCCCATCACTTTCAGGTACACCAATCAGACGTAGATTTGGTCTTTTCCCATAGTCCCATATTTCTTGGAGGCTTTGTTCATTTCTTTTTTACTCTTTTTTCTCTAAATTTCTCTTCTCGCTTCATTTCATTCATTTGATCTTCAATCACCAGTACCCTTTCTTCCGGTTGATCAAGTCAGTTACTGAAGCTTGTGCATTTGTCACATAGTTCTTGTGTCATGGTTTTCATCTCTATCAGGTCGTTTAAGGACTTCTCTACATTGATTATTCTAGTTATCCATTTGTCAAATCTTTTTTCAAGGCTTTTGGTCTTTGATAATGGTGACATACAGATGGGGTTTTGGTGTGGATGTCCTTTCTGTTTTTTAGTTTTCCTTCTAACAATCAGGACCCTCAGCTGCAGGTCTTTTGAAGTTTGCTTGAGGTCCACTCCAGACCCTATTTGCCTGGGTATCAGCAGCAGCGGCTGTAGAAGAGTGAATATTGCTGAACAGCAAATGTTGCTGTCTGATCATTCTTCTGGAAGCTTGGTCTCAGAGGTGTACCAGGCCGTGTGAGGTGTGAGGTATCAGTCTGCCCCTAGTAGGGGATGTCTCCCAGTTAGGCTACTCAGGGGTCAGGGACCCACTTGAGCAGGCAGTCTGTCCATTCTCAAACTCTGTACTGGGAGAACCACTACTCTCTTCAAAGCTGTCAGACAGGGACATTTACATCTGCCGAGGTTTCTGCTGCCTTTTGTTTGGCTATGCCCTGTCCCCAGAGGTGGAGTCTACAGAGGCAGGCAGGCCTCCTTGAGTTGTGGTGGGCTCCACCCAGTTCGAGCTTCTGGCAGCTTTGTTTACCTACTTAAGCCTCAGCAATGGTGGGTGCCCCTCCCCCAGCCTCGCTGCCGCCTTGCAGTTAGATCTCCAACTGCTATGCTAGCAATGAGGGAGGCTCTGTGGGCATGGGACCCTCCAAGCCAGGCACAGGATATAATCTCCTGGTGTGCCATTTGCTAAGACCCTTGGTAAAGCGCAGTATTAGGGTGGGAGTGACCCGATTTTCCAGGTGTTAGGTGTCACGGTTTCCCTTGGCTAGGAAAGGGAATTCCCTTTCCCCATGTGCTTCCCAGGTGAGGCGATGCCTAACCCTACTTCGGCTCTCACTCATTGGGCTGTACCCACTGTCCAACACGCCCCAGTGAGATGAACCCAGTACCTCAGTTGGAAATGCAGAAATCACCCATCTTCTGTGATGCTCACACTGGGAGCTGGAGGCTGGAGCTCTTCCTATTCGGCCATATAGGCACGCCACCCTTTTTTTTTTTTTTTTTTTTTTTGAGACGTAGTCTTGCTCTGTTGCCCAGGCTGGAGTGCAGGGGCACAATCTTGGCTCACTGCAAGCTCCACCTCCCGGGTTCGCACCATTCTCCTACCTCAGCCTCCTGAGTAATTGGGACTACAGGCACCTGCCACCACGTCCGGCTAATTTTTTTTTTGTATTTTTAGTAGAGACTGGGTTTCACCGTGTTAGCCAGGATGGTCTTGATCTCCTGACCTCGTGATCTGCCCACCTCGGTCTCCCAAAGTGCTGGGATTACAGGTGTAAGCCACTGCACCTGGCCAAATGGGTATCTCTAAGCCACCATCTGGCCACACTTTGAGAAGTTCTGGATTAAGGAGGGTTTCAGGCAGTCAAGAAAAGCATCCCATATTCATCCCCCTTTGACAAATTATTAGATCCTGGTTACCTCTAACCAGTTGAACATAAAATTTCAGATTATATCTTCATAAGAATTTATAATAAATTTTTAAATTTCAGATTCCATTGAAAAGCTGATGAACATCTAAAAAGAGAGAAGGTAGGGCTTATCTCCAAAATCAAAATGATAGTTGCTTTTTTTATCCTTGGGGAGACTAGACTTGTCTTTAGGGTTCTTCAGTCCCTTCCAGAAGCCATCTTTGTTTTTCTATGTTTGTATCTGTGGTAGACAGAATTTGGAGTCCCATTACCTTGCCCCTGGCATTACTCAGAGGAACATGTTATGCTACCTAGGAAAAAGGACTTTGCAGCTACAGTTAAGGTTACTAATCAGTTGTTCTTAAGATAGGAAGATTTTTCTGGATTAGCTGGGTGGTCCCAATGTAATCACATGAGCCATTAAAGAAGAGGAAGGCAGAAGAAGTTAAGGACATTTGAAGCAGGAGAATGATTTGACACACTGTTGCTCACTGGCAGATGGAGGTGGCTATGTAAGAAGGAAGGTGAATGGCCTCAAGGAGCTGAGAGAGACTCCCAGGTGACAACTAGCCAACAACAGAGATCTCATTCCTACAACCTCAAGGAACAGAAGTCTGCCAACACCCTGAATGAGTCGGAAAGTGCAGTCTTCTTCAGAGCCTTTAGATTTGAACCCAGCTGGCTGACACCTTGTTTTCAACCTTGGGATACACTGAGCAGAGCCCAGAAGAGCCTGCCTGAATTCTTAACCTACAGAACCGTAAGGGAGTAAATGAGTATTTTAAGCTGTGACCACAGCACTAGAAAACTAACAAAATCTAAATGTTTTCATTTAAAATAATATTTTGGTGCTGGGTGCAGTGGCTCTTGCCTGCAATCCCAACACTTTGGAAGGGTGAGGTGGGTGGATCATGTGAGGTCAGGAGTTCAAGACCAGCCTGGCCAACATGGCGAAAACCCATCTCTACTGAAAATACAAAAAAATTAGCCAGGCATGGTGGTGCGTGCCTGTAGTCCCAGCTACTTTCAAGGCTGAGGCAGGATAATTGCTTGAACCTGGAAGGTGGAGGTTACAGTGAGCCAAGATTGTGTCACTGCACTCCAGCCTGGACAACAGAGTGAGACACCATCTCAAAACATAATATAAAATAAAATAAAATAAATATTTTGGTCTGGAATTTTGTTTTCAGTTTGGTTTTTGGTATTCTTACACTTGAATTCATTGCTGGATGATTCCCTACGTACAAGTTCCCTGCCTCTCTTTAAAGACCACATCAGATGCCACTTCCTGCAGGAAGCTTTCCCCAAGTAAGTCATTTGTTGTCATTAGCCTAATGGTCTTTGCTGGAAAAGTCCTCATTTGTTGTTGAGTGAGAAATGGGGGATGTGATACAGTTTGGATATGTGTCCCCACCCAAATCTCATGTTGAGTTGTACTCCCCAGTGTTGGAAGTTGGGCTTAGTGGAAGATGATTGGTCATGGGAGTGGATTTCTCATGCATGGTTTAGCACCATCCCTTGATGCTGTGCTCGTGATAGTCAGTGAGTTCTTATAAGATCTCGTTGTTTAAAAGTGTGTGGCACCTCCCCTGCCTCTTGCTTCTGCTTTCACCATATGACATATCTGTACCCTCTTGACCTTCTGCCATGACTGGAAGCTTCCTGAGGCCTCCCCAGAAGCAGACGCCACTATGCTTCCTGTACAGCCTGCAGAATCATGAGCCAATTAAACCTCTTTTCTTTATAAATTACCCAGTCTCAGGTATTTCTTTATAGCAATGCAAGAATTGGCCTCATACAGGGTGATAAAGGATTGAATGTATATATGAGGAGGGTGGATGTTTGGGAGCCAGACAGAAAAATAAGTTCATTAACTCATTCAAGAAATACTGATCAAGCATCTATTATGTTTCTTCTAGGTGCTAAAGATACTCTGGTGAATATGACAGACAAAGTTTCCCTCTAATGAACTCTACATTGTAGAAGAGGGAGGCAGGTAATACAGAAGTCGACAAATAAATGAAGAAAAGTCTCCAGACGCAATAAGTTCTATAGGGGGCAAACTTCCAGTAATACATGAGAAACAGAAAAAGGAAGCCCCTTTAGAGAGAGTAACTGTTAAAGCCTTCTGTAAGAATGTGATTGTTGAGCCGAAACTTGGATGATGAGAAGGAAAATGTGCCCAAGAAGGGAAACAGCAATTGCAAAAGCCCAGAGGCTGGAGGGAGCTTGACATGTTTTCTGAACAGGGGGAAAAAGGACTATTTGACAAAGAAGCAGTAAATGAGTGAGAAAGTATAGCCAAGGTCTGATTAGCAGAGAGAGGCCAAATCAACTAATGTTTTGTAGAGCACAATGAGGGTGTGGGTTTTATTATATATGTACTGGACACCAATTGCTGTGGAATATTATTGCAGCTTATTCCAGACCAGACTCTTGTAGGAGTCAGATCTTGGAAGTGGGGTCATATGAGGCTGGAGCTGTAGGAGGATGCAGCTGCAGTCAGAACCATGGCAGGCTTGCAGGGATGATGGGAAGGACAGAATAAGTATTCCAACTGCTCTAATCTTACAGTCTCTTGCCAGTCCCTCCCACTAGCTACAAAACAGAAAGGGAGAGGACAAAGCCACCTTGGTGGTGCAGTTATCCAAGTGGTCAGCCTCACAGAAAAAGGAGAGAATGTGTTGGAGAGGGCAAAGGAGATCATTACACACAGACTTGCTGTTTTCCGTACCTACAACCTCTTCTTAGCTGGCAGACTACTAGTTTATCTTCATAACTATCTTCCAAAACCCACGCAGGCAGAGGGAGATAACTGGAGTTAATGTATTCTAAGGTTCTTCCATTGTCGAGGAAGTAGTAAAAGTACTAATTTATACTAAACTATTCTAAGTCAGGAATGCATGGTATAATTTCTAAGGTGATCACTTAAAAAGGAGATAAAAGAATATATACCTAAAGGTCAATAGAAGGGGGATATGGAATGATAAAAAAAAAAAAAAAAATACTTGACCAATTCAAAAGAAGACAACAAAGGAGAGGAAAAGGAATATAGAACAAAGAAAAGATAAATCATACGATAGATTTAAACCCAAATAAGTCATTATTTCAGTATTTCCATGAATGTAGATGGACTGTGCTACAATTCAAATTTAAAAATTGTCTAATTGGATTTTTAAAAAATCCTCAACTATGTGCTGCTTATAAGAAACATACCGGGGGGCGGAGCAAGATGGCCGAATAGGAACAGCTTCAGTCTCCATCTCCCAGCGCGAGCGACACAGAAGACCGGCGATTTCTGCATTTTCAACTGAGGTACTGGGGTCATCTCACTCGGGAGTGCCGGACAATCGGTGCTGGTCAGCTGCTGCAGCCCGACCAGCGAGAGCTGAAGCAGGGCGAGGCATCGCCTCACCTGGGAAGCGCGAGGGGGAAGGGAGTCCCTTTTCCTAGCCAGGGGAACTGAGACACACAACACCTGGAAAATCGGGTAACTCCCACCCGAATACTGCGCTGTAACACCGGCACACCGGAGATTATATCCCACACCTGGCCGGGAGGGTCCCACGCCCACGGAGCCTCTCTCCTTGCTAACACAGCAGTCTGCGGCAATCTAACCGCAAGGCAGCAGCGAGGCTGGGGGAGGGGCGCCCGCCATCGCTGAGGCTTAAGTAGGTAAATAAAGCCGCTGGGAAGCTCGAACTGGGTGGAGCTCACAGCAGCTCAAGGAAACCTGCCTGTCTCTGTAGACTGCGCCTCTGGGGACAGGGCTCAGCTAAAGGAGCAGAAGCCTGTGAAACGCGAACGACTCTGTCTGACAGCTTTGAAGAGAGCAGTGGATCTCCCAACATGGAGGTTGAGATCTGAGAAGGGGCAGTCTGCCTGCTCAAATGAGTCACTGACCCCTGAGTAGCCTAACTGGGAGACATCCCCCACTAGGGGCAGTCTGACACCCCACACCTCACAGAGTGGAGTACACCCCTGAGAGGAAGCTTCCAAAGCAAGAATCAGACAGGTGCACTCGCTGTTCAGCAATATTCTATCTTCTGCAACCTCTGCTGCTGATACCCAGGCAAACAGGGTCTGGAGTGGACCTCAAGCAATCTCCAACAGACCTATAGCTGAGGGTCCTGACAGTCAGAAGGAAAACTATCAAACAGGAAGGACACCTATATCAAAACCCCATCAGTACGTCACCATCATCAAAGACCAGCGACAGATAAAACCACAAAGATGGGGAAAAAGCAGGGCAGAAAAGCTGGAAATTCAAAAAATAAGAGCGCATCTCCTCCTGCAAAGGAGCACAGCCCATCGCCAGCAACGGATCAAAGCTGGTCAGAGAATGATTTTGATGAGATGAGAGAAGAAGGCTTCAGTCCATCAAACCTCTCAGAGCTAAAGGAGGAATTACGTACCCAGCGCAAAGAAACTAAAAATCTTGAAAAAAAAGTGGAAGAATTGACAGCTAGACTAATTAATGCAGAGAAGGTCATAAACGAAATGACAGAGATGAAAACCATGACACGAGAAATACGTGACAAATGCACAAGCTTCAGTAACCGACTCGATCAACTGGAAGAAAGAGTATCAGCGATTGAGGATCAAATGAATGAAATGAAGCGAGAAGAGAAACCAAAAGAAAAAAGAAGAAAAATGAACAAAGCCTGCAAGAAGTATGGGATTATGTCAAAAGACCAAATCTACGTCTGATTGGGGTGCCTGAAAGTGAGGGGGAAAATGGAACCAAATTGGAAAACACTCTACAGGATATCATCCAGGAGAACTTCCCCAACCTAGCAGGGCAGGCCAACATTCAAATTCAGGAAATACAGAGAATGCCACAAAGATACTCCTCCAGAAGAGCAACTCCAAGACACATAATTGCCAGATTCACCAAAGTTGAAATGAAGGAAAAAATCTTAAGGGCAGCCAGAGAGAAAGGTCGGGTTACCCACAAAGGGAAGCCCATCAGACTGACAGCAGATCTCTCGGCAGAAACTCTACAAGCCAGAAGAGAGTGGGGGCCAATATTCAACGTTCTTAAAGAAAAGAATTTTCAACCCAGAATTTCATATCCAGCCAAACTAAGTTTCATAAGTGAAGGAGAAATAAAATTCTTTACAGATAAGCAAATGCTTAGAGATTTTGTCACCACCAGGCCTGCCTTACAAGAGACCCTGAAGGAAGCCCTAAACATGGAAAGGAACAACCGGTACCAGCCATTGCAAAAACATGCCAAAATGTAAAGACCATCGAGCCTAGGAAGAAACTGCATCAACTAATGAGCAAAATAACCAGTTAATATCATAATGGCAGGATCAAGATCACACATAACAATATTAACCTTAAATGTAAATGGACTAAATGCTCCAATTAAAAGACACAGACTGGCAAACTGGATAAAGAGTCAAGACCCATCAGTCTGCTGTCTTCAGGAGACCCATCTCACATGCAGAGACATACATAGGCTCAAAATAAAAGGATGGAGGAAGATCTACCAAGCAAATGGAGAACAAAAAAAAGCAGGGGTTGCAATCCTAGTCTCTGATAAAACAGACTTTAAACCTTCAAAGATCAAAAGAGACAAAGAAGGCCATTACATATTGGTAAAGGGATCAATCCAACAGGAAGAGCTAACTATCCTAAATATATATGCACCTAATACAGGAGCACCCAGATTCATAAAGCAAGTCCTTAGAGACTTACAAAGAGACTTAGACTCCCATACAATAATAATGGGAGACTTCAACACTCCACTGTCAACATTAGACAGATCAACGAGACAGAAAGTTAACAAGGATATCCAGGAATTGAACTCATCTCTGCACCAAGCGGACCTAATAGACATCTATAGAACTCTCCACCCCAAGTCAACAGAATATACATTCTTCTCAGCACCACATCATACTTATTCCAAAATTGACCACATAATTGGAAGTAAAGCACTCCTCAGCAAATGTAAAAGAACAGAAATTATAACAAACTGTCTCTCTGACCACAGTGCAATCAAACTAGAACTCAGGACTAAGAAATTCAATCAAAACCGCTCAACTACATGGAAACTGAACAACCTGCTCCTGAATGACTACTGGGTACATAACGAAATGAAAGCAGAAATAAAGATGTTCTTTGAATCCAATGAGAACAAAGATACAACATACCAGAATCTCTGGGACACATTTAAAGCAGTGTGTAGAGGGAAATTTATAGCACTAAGTGCCCACAAGAGAAAGCAGGAAAGATCTAAAATTGACACT
>NC_045446.1:28461009-28483754 GCF_002776525.5 Piliocolobus tephrosceles | reverse complement strand
AAAAAAAAAAAAAAAAAAAAAAAAAAAAAAAAAGAAACATACCTTAAATATAAGGGCATAGAAAGGCTGACTGTAAATAATTGGGAAAAAAATATACCATACAAGCATTAGGAAAAATAAGGATAATATAGTCACATATCAGAAAAATAAATTCTCTCTTTTTTTTTTCTTTTTCTCTTTTTTTTGAGATGAGGTCTCACTCTGTTGCACAGGCTAGAGTGCAGTGGCAAGATGGTGGCTCACTACAACCCGGACCTCCTGGGCTCAAGCCATCCCCTCACCCCAGCCTCTCAAGTAGCTGGGACTACAGATACATGCCACCATGCCTGGCTAATTTTTCTTTTTTGTAGACATGAGATCTCACTATATTGCCCAGGCTGATTTCAAACTCCTGGCCTCAAGCTATCCTCTTGCCTTGGCCCCCCAAAGTGCTGGGATTACAGGTGTGAGCCACCACATCTGTTCAGAAAAAGTAAACTTTAATGTAATGAGCATTACTAAAGATAAAGAAGGACATCTTATAATGAGAAAAGGATTAATCCACTAAAAAGGTATAACACATCTAAATTTTTTTTTCTATCTTTTTTCTTTCTTTTTTTTTTTTGTTACTGAAACAAGGTCTTGCCCTGTTGCCCAGGCTGGAATGCAGTGGCGTGAATACAGCTCACTGCAATCTCAGCCTCCTGGGCTCAAGCAATTATCCCACCTCAGTCTTCAAGTAACTGGGACTACAGGTGCACACCACCACGCCTGGCTAATTTTTGTATTTTTGTAGAGATGGGGTTTCACATGTTGCCCAGGCTGGTCTTGAACCTTGGGCTCAAGCGATCTGCCTGCCTCAACTTCCCAAAGTGCTGGGATTACATGCATGAGCCACTGCACCTGGCCTGTATTTTCTGTATTTTCCAACATGTAATACATAGCCTCAAACTATAAAGCAAAATTAGCATAAGAAAAGGGGAAAATAGATAAATCTATTTCTCAGGAAATGATAGAAGTAGACAAAAATCACTAAGGATAGAGAATATTTGAACAGCATAATTAATAAACTGTGCTTATGTAGAACATTGCACCCAATAAATGAGGAATATAAATGTCATTTAAATGAACACAGAACATTTACCAAAACTTGACAGTATGCACCGACAAAGTAAACCTCAAAATATTCAAAATAATTGAAATCATACAGAACATGTTGTTAGACTACAGTGCAGTTACACTAGAAATCAATAACAAAAAGATAACTAGAAAATCTCTACTACTAAGGAAAAAAGTTACGGAAAACCTAAATAAATAGATGGATATATGATCTTCATGGATTGGAAAACACAATATTGTAAAGATGACAATGCCCCCAAAATGACATGTGGATTCAATGCAAGCTAAAGTAAAAACCCAGCGGCTTTGTATGAGAATATGCATTTGGCTGGTGTTAACAAGCTGATTCTAAAATACATATGGAAATGTAAAGGATTAAGCACAGCCAAAATAATATTCAAGAACAGAGCTGTAGAACTGACACTATCAGGTACAATGCTTATTACAATGCAAGATTTACAAGTGTGGAATTATTACAAGAGTATACAAATAGACCAGAGACATAGATCTAAGAGTCCAGAAACTGATACACACATATATGATCATTTAACTTATGATAAGATGGAAAACAAGTTTTTTTTTTAATAACTTGTTCAGGAGCAATTATAAATCTTAAGGGAAAAAAATAAAATCTTGATCCCTACCCTTACATCATACATAAAAAGCAATTCTAATATGTTGTACACAATACAACAGATAAAATGTTATCTGTCAGTTTAAAACATTTTAAATTTTCTTTCATGGTGGCTCACGCCTATAATCCCAGCACTTCGGGAGACTGAGGCGGGCAGATCACGAGGTCAGGAGATTGAGACCATCCTGGCTTAACACTGCGAAACCCCGTCTCTACTAAAAATACAAAAAAAAAATTGGCCAGGAATGGTGGCGGGTGCCTGTAGTCCCAGCTACTCCAGAGGCTGAGGCAGGAGAATGGCATGAACCTGGGAGGCGGAGCTTGTAGTGAGCTGAGATTGCACTTCTGCACTCCAGTCTGGGTGACAGAGAGAGAGAGACTGTCTCAAAAATAATAATAATAATTTAATTTTGTCATAAAATCGATGCTTTTACATGATTTTTCTAAGATATTTTAAATAATAAACTATTTCCTTAAATTAAAAAAAAAAAAGACGATTCTAGTGGAATGCAATGTAACTTGAAAGATAAAACAAAATATGTCTTCTAAAAGTTAAAAACAGGAGAATATCTTTGTGATATTGAAGTAGTTCATATATTTTTAAAGGAATTAAAATTGATAAACATGATGGAAACCTTTATAAATTGGACTATATTAGAATTAAAAACTTTTTTTTCACGTAAAGGCATGATTAAAAGAGTGAAAAGGCAATTCAAAGAGTAGGACAAAATATCTACAACACATAATTCCAAAAAAAGGACTCATGTTCAGAATGCATAAATAACATCCACTATTCAGTAAGAAAACAAACATACAATCCAGTGACTCAATAGAAAAATAGAAAAATGGAGCTGGGCATAGAGGTTCACACCTGTAATCCTTGCACGTTGAGAGGCTCAGGTGGGTGGATCAGTTGGGGTCAGGAGTTTAAGACCAGCCTGGCCAACATGGAGAAACCCCATCTCTACTAAAAATACAAAAAAATAATTGGGTATGGTGGTGTGTGCCTGTAGTCACAGCTAATCGGGAGGCTGAGGCAGGAGAATCGCTTGAACTCAGGAGGTGGGGGTTGCAGTGAGGTGAGATCGTGCCACTGCACTCCAGCCTGGGTGATAAAGCTCTCAAAAAATAAAAAAAGAAAAGAAAGAAAAAGAAAAATAGAAAAATGAGCAAAATAATGGACTTTACAAAGAAGCTGGCCTAATGGCCAAAAACTATATGGAAAAAATGATTAGCTTAATTAGACATCAGAGAAATGCTAACTAAAACTATAATATGACATCACATCTGCAAAAATGGGTAAAATTTAAAAGGTAGACAATACTAAGTGTCGACTAAGATATGGAACAACCTGAAACTCCTGTATATTGCTTACAGCACTGCAAACTATTTGAACGGATCTATGAAAGTTGAACATATGCATACCCTATAATGCAGACAATTTTATTCCTAGGATATCCCCCAAAAATACATACACACATTCCCCAAAACATATATTTAAGAATATAGTATCATACTAACTTACATGTTCATACTGGAAGCCACTCAAGTTCTTGTCAATGTTGAAATTGATAAGTAAATTTTTGTGTATTGATGCAATGGACTACTAAACAGCAATGACAATAAATAAACTATAATTACATAAAATAACATGAATATCACAAACATAGTGTTGATCGAAAGAAGGCAGATACACACACCAAAACATACAATACATTATTCTATTTATATAAAGCATGGAAACATACGCTATTGCATTAGAATTTGGATGATGGTTGCCATAAGGAGTGGGTTTGTGGTTGGAAGTAGGTAGGAGGGAGCTTCTGAAGTGCTGGTTACACAAGGGTGTTTAATATGTGAAAACGTACCCAGTTGGGTGCTTCTGGTTTGTAGTTTTTAAAAATCAATTCCTGTTGGATGGATAGCTATTACTACATCAAGACTAAGAACTTCTGGGCTAATATATCCACACTGAAGGTGGCAGGTAGAAAAAAACTAAGTCACTTTGGAAAATAGAATTCTGGTCATATATTGTAAAGCTAAAGACAAAAAGAACCGTATAGAAATATCGTACTATAGTTCAGTACATTTGCTTCTTATAAAGGCTATGAGGTGAAAGGTTAAGTACATTTACTTCTTATAAAGGTTAGCAATTCTGAAAGCATTTGATGTCTACACTAGGTTTGAGCAAATACATACATTGTAGATAATGACAGGTTTTTCACTATCAGAGAAAGAAGATAAAAATGACGGAAATGAGAACGGTCAAAGAAATTCTGTGGTGTTAGATTATAACCTATACCGTCAGTATGAATTCATGGCTTTTAATATACACTCACACAGAATGCATAGATATAAAAATAAACATAGCTATATGTACGTGTGTGTGTGCTGTACATATATTATATACTTCCTAGCTCTTTCTGTTGAGAGGGACTAGAAGCACTGAAACCTCAGTAACAATGAGCAAAGCTAGCACCAAGATCTTGATTTATAAATATCATCTTATAATAAAAGGAACAAGAAATCCTTGGAAAAATGGTTGACGCCAGAGCATGGACAGGGAAAATAGAAAATGAGCCTGGAACATATTGCGGGACCCAAAAGTAAGGATGTAACCAGAAAATTAGGTGATACTGATAGGAATCAATCTGAAAGAGCCCCCAGTGGCTAATCCTGGGACCATGTGAAAAACAAAATAAATATGAAAGAAATGAATTGTAACCCATAAAATAAAATCAATATCCTTGAGTCCATATTGGTATAATTAAATAAATGGGGGTAAAAGGACACCACTTTCTTATGCAGAATTCCAACTAATAAGTGCAAAGGGAATTATAGACATAGAAAAATCATTATAGGCAACAATAGAGTAATAATTACTGGGAGCATGAATCATTGAAGGATGCCAAAATTAGTAGGGAAAGGTAGAATGAGAAATAGGATAGTTGTATGCTTCCAAAGTATGTCCCTACAGGATTCTTATTAGTTATAAAGGCAAAAATAGTAAATTTACTGTGAATTCTGGCACATATCGCCTTAATCAAAGTTAACCCGAGCAGTAACAATATCAGCATCCTACACTTTGATATGATGCACTGAGAAAAGCAAAATGTCAATGGTATTCTTAAAAAAAAGCATAACCTCAATCTAATCATGAGAAAAACTGACAGTATCAGGTGCTATCAAGGATATGGAGCAACTAGAACTCCCATATGTTGAGAGTGAGAATGCAAAATGGTACAGCCACTTTGAAAAACAGTTTGGCAATTACTTATATATACAGTTAAACATTTACCGTATGATCCAGCAATTCCATCCCCACATATTTACCCAAAATAAATGAAAGCTTGTGTCCACGCAAAGACTTCTATACAAATTTTATAATGGCTTTATTTGTATAGAAGTCAAAACTTTACCAAAAACTGGAAGCAACTCAATGTCCACCAACTGGTGAACAGATAAACCAGTTGGTGCCTGTATATTCTTCACCCAGCTTTCTCTAATAGTAACATAACCAGAGTAAAATCATTGAAACAAGCAAAAAAGTAACCAAATTGTGGTGCATCCATACGATTGAATACTACTAAGCAACGAAAAACAAGCGACTACTGATACAACCAAATAAATGTGTCTCAAATGCATTATTCTAAGTGAAATAAGCCAGACTCAAAAGGCTCTATTCTGTATGACTCTATATGTCAATTCTGGAAAAAACAAAACTATAGGGATTAAAAACAGATAGGTCAGCAGTCCTCAACCTTCTTGGCACCCAGAACCGGTTTCATGGGAGACAACTTTTCCACAGGGTGGGGTGAGGGGGATGGTTTCAAGATAAAACTGTTCCACCTCAGATCATCAGGCATTAGATTCTCATAAGGAGCACACAACCTAGATCCCTCATATGTTCAGTTCACAATGGGGTTTGTGCGCCTATGAGAATCTAATGCCGCTGCTGATCTTACAGGCAGCAGAGCTCAGATGGTAATGCTCACTCAACTGCCACTCACCTCCTGCTGTGCAGCCCGGTGATAACAGGCCACAAACTGACACCATGGCCTGGGGGTTGTGGACCCCTGAGATACGTGTTGCCATGGGCTGGAGTAGGGGAAGACATTGACTAAAAAGGGGCATGAGAGGGCCGGGCGCAGTGGCTCACGCCTGTAATCCCAGCACTTCAGGAGGCCGAGGCAGGCAGATCACAACGTCAGGAGATTGAGACCATCCTGGCTAACACAGTGAAACCCCATCTCTACTAAAAATACAAACAAATTAGCCAGGCGTGGTGGCAGGCGCCTGTAGTACCAGCTACTCAGGAGGCTGAGGCAGGAGAATGACGCAAACCCAGGAGGTGGAGCTTGCAGTGAGCCAAGATCGTGCCACTACATTCCAGCCTGGGTGACCGAACGAGACTCCATCTCAAAAAAAAGAAAAAAAACAGCAGGGTGGGGAAGGGAATTTTAGGGGGTTAATGGCACTGTTCTGTATTTCAATTGTGATAGTTGTTACATGACTGGAAATATTTGTCAAAATTCAGAACTATACACTAGCAAGGATGAATTGTACTCTATGTGAATATAAATCATACTCAAAAACCTGACTTAAAAAAAAGACAAAGTAAACCAAAACATCTTAAATATGCCATGTTTATAGTTACTAATTACTGGAATAGTTTTGCTAATTATGAGAAAACATTAGAGAGTGCCAGATCGAGGGATATTCTACAAAATACCTCTTCAAAAGTGTTGAGTTCATAAAAGACAAAGGAAGACTGAGGAATCACCCCAGATTGCAAAAGACCAAGGATACATGACAATTTTAGGCAACGGAGGAATCTTAGGTTGGATCCTGAACTGTAAAAAGGGCATTAGTGGACAGTTGACAAAATGGGGATTAAGGTCTGCAGATTAGTAAATAGTATTATGGCAGTATTAATTTTTTGTACTCTGGTAAAGTAATATGTTCCTATTAAGGAATGCTAGGTGAAAAGTATACAGGCACTCTCTGTATTATTTTTGTAAGTCTAAAACGATTTTATCATAAAAAGTTTTTGAAAAAATTAACAACTTCTATTCATTAAAAGATTCTATGAGAATGTAAAAAGGCAATCCACAGAGTGGGAGACAGTATTTGCAATACATATATCCAACAAAGAACTCATCTCCATAATATATAAAGAAGTCTTAAATATTAATAAGAAATATATATAACACTCAACAGAAAAAGGATGAAAACTGTTCTAAGCACTTTATAGAGGAGGCTCTCCAAATGCCAATAAACACAAAAAGTATGCAATCTTATTATTCATCAGGAATATGCAAAATAGGACCACAACAAGATGCTGCCACACACTTAACAGAATTGCTACCATTAAAAGGCCAGTAATAGCCAGTGCTGGCAAATATTTGAACTGATATAGGACTTTCATACCTTCTTGGCAGAAATATAAATTGGGACAACCTACCAACAGTGAATATATGCATACCCTCTTCCCCATTAATTCTGCCTCTAGGTACATACTAAGAAAAATGTGGACATATATTCACCAAAAGACACATACAAAAATGTGATAGCAGTACTATTTGTAATAGCCCCAAATTTGCAAATCAAATGACCATCAACATAAATTGTAGTGTAGTCATCCAATGGAATGGTATGCAGTAGTAAAAATGAGGAAACTACTGTTATCCATGATAACACAATTGAATCATACAACTGTAATGTCAAGCAAAAGAGGAAAAATTTAGGCTGATGATAGAAGTCAGAATAGTGGTTACCTTTGGGAACGGGCAGGCAGTGACAGCGAGGGGACATGAGGGGATGATAGTTACACAGCTGTGCTCACTTTGAAAATGCATTGAACTCTACACACAAAAAGGTTTAATTTTTAAAATCTTTTGGAAGGCAAAGAATAGGGAAAGAAATATAAGTGTTTTCATGAAAATATTAAATATTCCTTTTGTTTTGAAGAAAACTATTGTTCTGTGTAACGCACTTGTCCATGTGGGCAAAGAAAAGCATCCAGATAGCCCTCTTAAATGTAGGTATGATGTAAAAGCCAAGACTTCCATGTGCTAAAACAGTAGCAACAACATAAGCAAATACCAAAAGGAAGCAGACAGAAAAATTAGAGAAGAAAGTAACCATACACATCTGGAGAAACAAAAGCAAACAAACAAAAAATCCCAAGATATCCAATTGGAGAAGTGAAAATACAGTATATGTTTTATAAGATAATCAAACTGCCATGCCCATGGTGATTTCAGGAAGCTGCCCTCTCAGAGTGAAAGCCAGGGGTTACTTTGCGGGGTAAGGATAAAGAATAAAAAGATACACTGCATAATGAAAGGGCATCAGAATGAATAGAAGATAATTCCCTTGGACATGAAATGCAATCAAGTCAAGACCCATATTTTATCTCTGCTGGAGGCAGTCTTATTTGTTAGTAAAGTGCTAGGATAATAAACCATTGTTCTCCTTGCCAAGAATGTCAAAACAAATACAAGCTTCTCTGCTCAGTGCTAAAAATGTCTGAGCCTTTGGAGAACAGCTGGGCAGAAAGCGATCTTGTTCAATTTCAGCACATTTTCCCCCAAGTATTAGGCTGTCCGAACTCAGCCCACATCAAAGCATCCCAGGCACCCAGTGCTGGGACAGACCTGTCATGAAAACACAGCCTATCAAACTCGAGCAAGCAGAACGCACAATAAAACCCCTTTAAACCTGTTCAACTCTCTGTCTGAAGGAGCAAGGACTTTGAAGCACAAAAATAGCTACTTTAAACAGATAATTCCTTTGAGGTGCTTTTTTCATAAATATATAAAAGAATGTTGCTGTGCTTGCAAAATGCTGTATATTGATAAGGCTCTGGGAGCATTAGAAATGATTTATGATCTCTTGGCTACCAATATCACTGTTGCCTAAGGGACAGCTTCTCCTAAGAATTTGCAAAATTGTTCTCCACGCTATCAAGTCAGCTCTCATTAAAGTATGTCTTATTTGTGGCTTGTGATTTGTATTAATTTGGAGGTATGTCATTTAGGATGTTTGGGGATTCAAGTAACTAAAAATTAAAACTGAATTGACTTAAACAATAAGAACACTTCTTTTATCAAATAACAAGAATCCCAGAAATAAAGTAGTTCAAGGTGGATTAACCCAGTGACTCAAATGATGTCATCAAGGACCCAAGCTCTTTCCATCTTTCAATTCTTCCATTCTCATGCTAGGTCCCCTCATGGGCCTAAGATGGCTGCCATAGTCCCATGCATCACAGCCAGATCTAAGAGGATCCAAAAGAAGAAAGCGTGTTCCTATGAGTTTCTTTTCATCACTGAGAATAAACAAATCTTTGCAAAAGGCCTATTAGCAGACTGTCTATCGAGTTTTAGTGGCTAGAATTGTATCACATGCCTATGTCTAAGCCAATGACTAGACAGCAAATAGGATCACAATGTACCTGTTAGACTAATTGACCTCTATACACGGGGATGGCGGTTCTCTATGACTGATAAGATGGTGGAGCAGACACCCAAATAAATGTGTCGTATTGTCAACTTAGAAGAAAAGAGAATGGGCTATTAGGTAGGCAAGCATCTGTGTCTGCTATAATTGAGATGCAAGGTAAAATAAGTTTGGTCTAATTGAATTTTTTGACTTAACTATGGTATGTATAAAAAAAAACAAACCTTATTTACTTTCATTTTTTAATAGGCAGAATGTCATTCTGCTGCCCAGACTGGGGTTTAGTGGCGCAATAATAGCTCACTGCAACCTTGAACTCCTGGGCTCAAGAGATCCTCCTGTCTCAGCCTCCTGAGTAGCTGGGACTTCAGGCATGCACCACCATGCCTGGCTAATTTGTTTTTATTTTTATTTTTGTAGAGATGGGGTCTCATGTTGCCCAGGCTGGTCTTAAACTCCTGGGCTCAAGTGATCCTCCTGCCTCAGCCTCCCAAAGTGTTGCAATTACAAGTGTGAGCCACTATGCTAAGCCGAAACACTTTCAGATTGTGACTCTGGCTGTTGAAAATTATTCTATATTAGTTCACTTTCCCCCCTACTGTTTAAACTGGAATGACATCTTTGGTGTGTCTATACCTAATGACACTCGCCTTTCCCCACCCTTTGAAACTCCTCTTTTATTTCCATCCTCGGGATCCTGGAAGTAAGCCTCTTGCACCTGTGTTTGTACAATGCTGTCTTCCTACCCACAGATGATTGGAGCTGAGGTGTACAGCAGACCTTAGCTAGACCAATCAGCTTCTTTCTCTGAGAATTTCAAAACGGGGGCAACTCTGGTTTCATCAGTCTTCATGTGTTTGGGTCTATAACATAACCTCTAGAATTGTGGGGCAGCAGTTTTTCTGCCATTTGGGACATAAAGGAAAAACTAGTGTAAGGGAAAGTAAAAAAGAAAAAGATACACAGAAGTTTCTACAAGTTTTGGCTCCATAAGACACTTTGAACTACCCCTTCACCACACACAGGCATGTGGGCTTGTGTACATGCACACACACACCTCCAAATCCATATGCAAGCCAGCTTGAGGCAGCTTATGTTACTTGCAACCAATCAGTCCTAACCAAAAAGGAACACAGTGTCCCTTTTCAGAGATGATTGAGGATCTTGCAGAACGCTAGGGTCACCCTGAAGAACTGCCAGTTCTCATTTCCTTTGTGCGTAGAAAACTGAAGACAATGAGTCATACCTGTCATAAATTCACCCCAGACCTTGCTGCAGAGGTTGCCTTTGTTTAAATCTTCACTATTAGTTTGGTTTCTAATACTTTTTACTCTTTTTTCTAAAAGTATTCAACAAAACATTCAACAGTGAAAACAATAAATAACTGTATTATGTGAATGGGAGGTGCTGTGTCTTCCAGGGGCAGGGAATGGGACTAGTATCTATTAAGTTCCAACAATTTGCTTTGCATGTATTTACTTTAATCCTTATCACACACAACCTACTAATAATAACAAAATGAGGCCACGCCTGGTGGCTCACGCCTGTAATCCCAGCACTTTGGGAGGCCAAGGCGGGTGGGTCACTTGAGATGAGGAGTTTGAGACCAGCCTGGCCAATATGGTAAAACCTGGTCTCTATAAAAAATAAAAAATTAGCTGGGTGTGGTGGTGGAGACCTATAATCCCAGCTTCTCGGGAGGCTGAGGCAGGAGAACCACTTGAACCCGGGAGGTGGAAGTTCCAGTAAGCTGAGATCTTGCCACTGCACTCCAGCTTGGGAAACATAGTGAGACTCCATCTCAAAAAACAACATGTGTGTTTTTTGAGATTATAACAAAACCGTTTTACCAGTGTGGAAGCTGAGTCTCAGAGAAGCATTTTGTTAAGGTCACACAGCTAGAAAGCCACGGAGGATTTTAAGCCCAGGTCTCAGGAGATTCAAAGTTGATGATGTTTTCACTATTCCACATTGTTAAACAGAAAAAAAAAAAAGTGCTTTGATTAACCATCCTGTTAGATAGACTCTGATTAACTGACATCTCACTCTGGCTATTTTTATTCTCACAATATAGGATATTCTCAACCATCAGGGAAAGAAACGGAGACAGGGAGAATGACCTTCTAGCACCAGATCTATTAAGGATATTTCTGCATTTTAAAAATTTCCAAATGATGCATTGCTACCTCTGGTAAAAACAGAGGATAACATTTTTTAACATGTGGATTAACGCCAGGGAAGATTAAATGAGGGGCACAAGATCCTTAAACACAGAAGCATCTTGTAGCCATCCCTTCTCACTGTCTTAGTAGGTGTACCTTCTCAAGCTGTTGATTTTTCTTGACTAATTAAAGACGATTGGAGCTTTAGAGTTTGGCTTTGTTTTTCTCCATCTTTCACATATTCCAACTCACACTACTGCTGCCAATTAGCAAGAACGTTGGAGAAGAGTTAGTCCTAGCTGTAACCAGGCTGGATACAAACCTGTCACAATGAGATTAGGGAGATTCAGGCAAAAGCATTTACCTTAATGTGTTTCGTTCCTAGCAAAACAATCATGCAAATGTTTTAAGTCAAACTTTCCAAAACAGACACAGCCATGCAAAGCTGTCCATGTGAAACAGGTTGCGAGTCAGAACCACCATTTTTATCTTTCACTGCTGTTCTGTAGGCCAGTTAACTCTTCTCTATCCATTGAATGTTTTCTTTGTTTTTAGGTTTATTTTTTAAAAAACCACCCAGCTGAACTGTTACATTACAAAGAAATGTTGTACTTTTGTTTTTAATACATTCCAACATTACAGGAATGAAATGCAGAAAGGGAAATTTGGGTTTGAGTTTTTCATACTGTCAGTAGCCCTTCCTGTAAACCTTGCCAATGTCAAGAATGTCTTAAAAAGTGTAAACTACAGGAAAACTCCAATTAGCCAAAATGCCCTTGGTATGGGAGATTCCAGGTTATCTCACAGTTAACCAGAAAATCCTTTACACTTCAACCCTTGCCATTGAAAATCTCTGAAAAGCATGAGTTGAGTTTCCTGCCTTAAAAAGCCCAGTTTACTCTAAATGCAATTTAATGTTTGCCTGATAGTTGAGGGTCAGGGTGGACCTCAGGCTAAATATTCTGGACCCCAATTCTCATTGTTCAGAAAAATCAAAACAAAAGGAAATGGGAGATTGGGTAGAATTTGTACTCAACCCTCGGACATGTTTTTGAAGTTCTTGAAATGAGCCTTTTCCTTCTGGTATTTTGCTCCTTTCTACTTCTATAAAGAGAGAGAAAAAAAGTCTGCTAAACCAGGAGTTTTGCCTATATAAATTCCAGTGAAATCAAGATGTTATGATATTTGAATTTTTTCATTTAATCTTTATGAAAGAGATGACTGAGGTGTTGGCCATCAGGAATTGGGAGTCATCCTCTTCCACCTGGTCTTGGGTCTAGTACAGGGAGGCTTGGAAAAGTGAGTTCCCTTAGCCACACCCTACCTTTCACTACCCTTCCCCCACCATCCACCACCAGAGAACAGAATGGCAAGGGTCGTGCATTTGGTTATTTCTTCTCAGATCTTTTGTCCCTCTCTAGACCAAGGTTCCTCATTTTTGGCATTACTGACATTTTGGGTTGGGTAATTATTTGTTGTAGGAAGCTGTATTAGGGTTATCCAGAGGGACAGAACTAATAGGATAGATGTTTATATAAAGGGGAGTTTTTTTTTAAATTATTTATTTTTATTTTATTTTATTTTCCTGAGACAGAGTCTCCCTCTGTCGCCCAGGCTGGAGTGCAGTGGCGTGATCTCAGTTCACTGCAAGCTCCGCCTCCTGGGTTCACACCAATCTCCTGCCTCAGCCTCCCAAGTAGCTGGGACTACAGGTGCCTGCCACCACGCCTGGCTAATTTTTGTTTTGTTTTGTTTTGTATTTTTAGAAAAGATGGGGTTTCACCCTGTTAACCAGAATGGTCTGGATCTCCTGACCTCGTGATCCGCCCACCTTGGCCTCCCAAAGTGCTGGGATTACAGGCGTGAGCCACTGCACCCGGGCAAAGGGAGTTTATTAAGGCATATTGACTCACACAATCACAAGGTGAGGTCCCACAATAGGTCACCCGCAAGCTGAGGAACAAGGAAGCCAGTCTGAGTCCCAAAACCTCAAAAGTAGGGAAGCCAACAGTGCAGCCTTCAGTTGGTGGTCAAAGGTCCAAGAGTCCCAAAGCTTAGAGTCTGATGTTCAAGGGCCGGAAGTGTCCAGCACAGGAGAAAGGTGTAGGCTGGGAGATTCAGCCAGTCTAGTCTGTTCACATTCTTCTGCCTTTTATTCTGGCCGCATTGGCAGCTGATTAGATTGTGCCCACCCACATTGAGGGTGAGTCTGACTTTCCCCATCCACTGAATCAAATGTTTATCTCCTTTGACAACACCCTCACAGACACATGCAGGAACAATACTTTGCATCCTTCAATCCAGTCAAGGTGACAATTGATATTAACCATCACATAGGCTGTTCTGCACACAGTAGGATGTTCCTGCTAGATGCCAGCAGCACTCCCCTCACCTTCTCAGTTGTGACAACCAAAAATGACTCCAGACATTGCCAAATATTCCCTGAGAGACAAAATTGCCCCTGGTTGAGAATTACTGGTCTAGACGGAGGCACAATTATTCTTTTTCTCCCCTACTTGTCAAGATTATGAGTTTTCTTGACTTTGGCAAGTAATTTCATAACATATTTCCTGTGCTATTTCATGGAAAAACAAAAATAATTCTCTGATGAAAGTGGTATTTTGACTTGAACTGTATGAGGCAGGCCTTGTTAAAATACAACTGCAGGTTCTGCATTGTTTACTCTTCTAAATTTCCCTTGAGGTCATTGTCATTATGGACATCAAGTCATGCCTTAGCCACAGCCTCTTACATTGTATGGTCGTCTTCATTTTCATTTTTGCATCTATCTCAGAAATACTTTCACTACTGTTGCTGCTTCCTAAAGGCTTAATAGATTTTTCACCCACTGGGCTCTTTTAAACCCATTATTCTTTCTCTCCAGTGGATTGGGTTAAGTTTAAATTCCATATTCTTAAAGAATATTTTGTATATTTTAAAAATCTGCTAAATTAGTTGAATTCAGGCAGTTAGTTCTAGATGCCTGATTTTAAGGGTACAGTAGTATTTCTGCTGTAGAAAGAGTAGAAGTTAAATTGTTGTGGAGAGCAGATTAGGAACGTTACCTACCTATGTTGATTTTCAAATTTCAAACAATTAATATTTCATATACTATAATGTATTTATGTACAATTTTCCAGGTTCCTCAGATTTTTTGTGTATGTTATTTTTACTTAGATGGTAAGGAATAGAACACAGAACAATAAGTGCTCTCTGACTGTATAAAAAGTTTTTATTTACCTAGGTAAAGCCTAAAATATAACAATTAAGGCTGGGTGTGGTGGCTCACTCCTGTAATCCCAGCACTTTGGGAGACCAAGGCAGGCGGATCACCTGAGGTCAGGAGTTTGAGACCAGCCTGACCAACATGGAGAAACTCTGTCTCTACTAAAAATACAAGATTAGTCAGGCGTGGTGGCGCAGGCCTGTAATCCCAGCTACTCAGGCAGGCTGAGGCAGGAGAATCACTTGAATCCGTGAGGTGGAGGTTGTGGTGAACCGAGATCGCACCATTGCACTCCAGCCTGGGCAACAAGAGCAAAACTCCATCTCAAAACAAAATCCTTGTTTACATAAGTTTGAAATAGCATGTATTTTTCTGATATGAAAGTAACACCCTCACATGAAGTTCACTGGAAATACAAAAAGTGAAATGATGAAAAAGTACTTGTGATATTATCACCCAGAGATTGCCACTATTAACATTTAGAAAATGTTTCCTTTCGGTCTTTCTTTCCTTTTACAAAACTGAGACCACCCCAAATTTAGAGCTCTTTATTCTGATTTTTAAAATAGTAGTGAGCACAGATACAAATATAACCAGTGTATTTAAACTGCCCCACCCTGTAGGACTTTAAGTGATTTTCAGTTCTCCACCATTATATGTTCAGCGCTGCAGTGAAAGTCTCTGTACATAAATCTTTGCACACATGCCTGAGCAGCACTTTCAGCTAAAACTTGAAAAGACAAATACAGGGTCAAAAGGTATGAATTTCTAAGACTCAATCCATATTGCCAAATTACCTTGGGAAAGCTATGCCCATTTTCAGTCTTTCTTTATTGGCAATTTTCTTGAAGGGCTTCCATCTTGTTCTGTCAACCTACAGGCCTGTGAAGACATTTCCCGCGAGACATTCTTCAGATATGTCAATGTCAATGTAATAAGATACATCTTAAGATATCTGTCAAACCGTCTGTCAATGGCAACTCTAATATATTTTGGGAAGATGCTGATGCAGTTGCCAAAAAAAAGTTTGCAATGGAATCAGATTGTCCAATCACTTAAGTTGCAGAATTGAACTGTGTTAATGACATGTGACAATTTTATCACAATATCCAGAGACTCCATGCTAGGAACATGTTGGGGTTTTTTGTTTTTCTTTTTGAGACAGATTGTCACTCTGTCACCCAGGCTGGAATGCAGGGGTGCAGTGGCGTGATCTTGGCTCACTGCAACCTCTGCCTCCTGGGTTCAAGTGATTCTCCTGCCTCAGCCTCCTGAGTAGCTGGAATTATAGGCACACGCCACCACTCCCAGCTAACTTTTGTATTTTTAGTAGAGATGGGGTTTCACCATGTTGGTCAGGCTGGTCTCGAACTCCTGACCTTGTGATCTGCCCACCTCAGCCTCCCAAAGTTATGTCCTTGTAAATTTAAGGGCAGGCTGCAGGAGGGGGAATGCGAATTATCTTTCATGTGGATTCTGCAGAACTCACACAATCCCAGCCATGTCGCAAACCTGGCAGCAAGAATTGACTGCCAACCCTTAGCTCCAGTCAAGACTAGGGAGACAAACACTGCTTAGATACAGGACTACATGACTTAGAAAGGTAGATTAGTATAACCTGACTATAACACATGCAACTTTTACTTTGCTGTGGGTTTGAATGTCATGCCACCAAATAATCTCTAACCAAGACAAGTATGGTGTTCCCAGGAAATGGAAAGGATCAGCTTTCTTACACTATAGAAAGCACTTTCATAGGTGTATAAAAGTACTTTTCTTTCTTCCTTTTTTTCTTCCAAATGGAGTCTCCCCCTGTCTATAGGCTAGAGTGCAGTGGCACCATCTTGGGTCACTGAAGCCTCCATCTCCTGGATTCATGCCTCAGCCTCCCAAGTAACCTAGACTACAGGCACACACCACCACGCCCAACTAATTTTTGTATTTTTACTAGACATGGGGTTTCACCATGTTGGCCAGGCTGGTCTCAAACTCCTGACCTCAAGTGATACACCTGCCTCAGCCTCCCAAAATACTGGGATTATAGGCGGAGCCACCACACCCAGCCCATAAGTGTTTTTTCATTACTGTTTTTTATATCATAGTTTTATTATTGTTCTGAGCTGACTCTGAAACCCAGAATCTAAAATATCTGAGAACTAATTCATTTTATCTTGATGTACAAAATTGGTAAGTGTCAGTAATCGCCTGGTCTCATCCCCTTACCAGATCCTCCCTGGCAACTTGACCCTTATCAAGAATCATAAAGCCGGAATTAGCCTTTAGCTTTCAAGGAGCTGGTATATAGTCTAGTCTAAGTTTTCAAGTGGCCAGAGTGGTCTCTACCCTCAAATGGATGAAGTGTTCATGGGTTCTCATTGCTCTGAACCACTGGTGAATTGAGTCACTTTCTGAACTGTCACAAACAGTACAAAGTCCCCAGGCATTCAGGCTGTTCCTTAGCTCTCTGGACCATATTATCTCCTTGGCATCTGGTCTAAATGCAAAGTCAGAGCACCACCAAAGTCAGAGCAGACAGAAACCACAAGGAACACATAACAGACAGAAGTCAGGGGCCTACCGCTTTGCCAATGAGGCAGACTGGAAAGGCAGGCCTGACCCAAATTGCTTCTCACTATAAATAGCTTTATTAAGAATGGGTTGTACTTAGCCACACCCATCAGATGAGATCAAAGCATCTTGAATGCATTTCCTACATGTGGTCTGTTGGGTATAAGAATAAACCAAATTCTTTATGTCCGCACACTGTAGCCAAAATTCACCCAAATGGCATTCTCCTGGAATGGAGAGCGAACCTGGCTTATCTATGTGCATGTGTTCTATGGATTTATTCCTACCCTGAGTGTAGGAATAGAAAGGGGGAATTAGAAACAGACATTTTTAAACACTTCACCCATTTTATTACATGTAGTTGTCCCAATAATTCTATAAGCCAGGACTTTTATCTCTTTCACAGAAGAGCAAAATGAGGCTCAGAGAGGGTAAGTGTCTCACCCTAAGTCACACAGGAAAGAAATGGCAAAGCCAGGACATGAACGTGAATCAAACTGCCCAGTTGTTTTTTTCTTTTTCTTTTTGAGATGGAGTCTCACTCTGTCACCACTCTAGAGTGCAGTGGTGCAATCTTGGCTCACTGCAACCTCTGCCTCCTGGGTTCAAGCAATTCTCCTGACTCAGCCTCCTGAGTAGCTGGGACTACAGGTACATACCACCACATCCAGCTTATTTTTGTATTTTCAGTGGAGATGGGGTTTCACTATATTGGCGAGGATGGTCTCGATCTTTCGACCTCATGATCCACCCACCTTGGCCTCCCAAAGTGCTAGGATTACAGGCATAAGTCACAGCGCCCGGCCTCAAACTGCCCAATTTTAAGGTCTCTGTACTCTCCATCATCACATAGCAGGGGATCTCAAGTAGACAAATTTCTTTGAAGACAAACTTCAAATCTAGAAGAGTTAACCAGAATGAGGACTCCAGGGGTTTTATCACTTTGATGAAAAATGAACATTATAAGGCATGGCATATTGGTTATAAATTTGTGCAATTTTTATGTGTTAATTTCTCTGTCTGAATGAACATCATTTATCCTATATCAACACAAGTAACTTGTATGTCTTTTTACAGGTTTTTGTTTCGTCTTGAACTCCTAGGGCCTGAGAGCCCTGACCATCTATGTTACACCTAGAATTTAGAATTGTTTTTCCTTTTCTTTCAATCCTGATTTAGTGTGAAATTGAGTCAGGGCAGGCAACTCAAGAGTGTATGATTATTACAGAAACAGGCTGCCCAGTCAGGGCCACATTTCATAGTCCTCTGAATGTAGCTGGGCCCAAGTGGTCATTTCTAGTTCAAGGTAGTTAAGAAAGATATATATGCTCCTTCATGCTTCCTCTTTTCTCTTCCACCTGGTTGCAGAGAACTTTGCAACTAGATGTGATAGCTCACACCTGTAATCTCAGCACTCTGGGAGGCCAGGAATTTGAGACCAGTCTGGGCAACATATTGAGACCCTGATCTCTACAGAAAAAGCAAAGCAAAGCAAAGCAAAGAAAAATTAGCCAGGCATGGTGGTGTGCACCTGTGGTCCCAGCTACTCAGGAGGCTGAGGCAAGAGGATCACTTGAGTCTGGGAGGCTGGGGCTGCAGTGAGCCATGATTGCACCACTGCACTCCAGCCTGGGTGACAGAGCAAGATCCTATCTCAAAAACAAAACAAAACTTGAATATGCCTCAGAATCAACTGGAAGACTGTTAAAAGGCAGATATTGCTGGGCTCTATCCCCAGGTTTTTCCTGAGTAGATCAGGGACTTGATAATTTGCAAGCCTTGCAAGTTCCCAGATGTTGTGGATATACCAATCTGGGCACCACACATTGGGAACCACTGCCCTAGGGCAACACCCTTGTGGAACGCTGACTAGACACCCCTGGAGGTGTTTTAAAGCTGATGCCCAAGCTGCAACTAAAACCATTAAAATCAGAACATCTTGGGGATGGGGCTCGTGTATTAGCATAAAGCTCCTCAGGTAATCACAAAATTGAGTTAAAATGGAAAATCACTGGTGTAAGGTGAAGCCTTAAGATTGAAGAAACATTGGTTCTTAAATCACTGAGTGAGGGAAAGCAGCCTGCCTGGAAGAAATACCCACTTTGGATTGTTACACGAACAGGAAATAAACTTTTACTGGGGTAGGCTGCTGAAATTTTGGAGCTGATTTGCTGTTGCAGCTGGCGTTATCCTTATTAAAACTCTAATGTTGACTGTTAAGAACCAGCTTTCAAACATTCTCTTGATTCTCCTTTTAATTCCTGCCTTGTTCTGCTCTGAGAGTATTGATCTGATTGGTTAGATTCTGCGATACTTAGTGGCCCTTCTTTTCTAGAGGTGGAACTTAAAACAGATATAAGGTTATAACTGCACACGTAACATAGGTATAGCCTTTCTTTTTTCTCTTTGTCCTTGTGGCCAGAATAGCAGGGTAGCTCTAGTTCATTCTCTTCCCTTCTCCCCACCCCTTCACTTTTTCTCTCCTTGGAAACACAGTCCTCCTCCCACCTGGAAGCAGGTTCAGATTTCTTCACTCAGTTTGAAAGGACTTGGGCAGCCACCATTCGGCAAATATTTTAGGCAAAGGTGAGAAGACGCTTGCCCTTTCTTCTCTGATATAGTTGAAAACCAAGAATCAAAACCAAACCACAAAAAACCTGAGCCAATACACATCAGCCAGAGGCAGAAGACAGGAAACTAGAGAGTCAAACAGGTAATACCTGAGAATTGGGCTTGAACCACGACAGGCAAGAAGCAAGAAGTCCACTCTTGCTCAAGTTTGCATTCCAGTTTTTCACCAAAGCTCTAAAAATAAAGTGCTACTTACTGCTCCTATGAAGGCACTGCTGGGAAATGGAGCTAGTCAGCCAAAGGCAGGATTTAGGTGTTGCAGGGTTATCTGGCCAAATGTCTTCATCGACCCTCCGTTAGCTAAAAAGATGGTGTAATTGTGATAACAAACATTTAAAAGGCATAGTGACCAAAAACAGATATGGATGACTTTGTTGAGGAATCAACCCATGTCTGTGTTCACCCTAAGGGAGACTAACATGTGAATAAAAAACTGGACAGATTCCCCCCACCGCCCATAAAAATATCAGGTTTTCGATAGACAGAAATGGAAAAGCTAATGACTCTAAAAGCATATGTTGTAAAATCTGCCTTTTCATGATAAACGTAAAGGGACAATAGCCTCAGTTGAGAATCGGTTTCCTGGCTGACAGCAGTGAACTGACCCTCTCCTGGCCGCTCTTGTTCTTGGAGCTTCCCCTCAACTTTCCCTAGTGGGAAATGGACAACTTTTTTGGTTGTGAGAAACAGAAAATCCAACCTAAGATAGTGCTCAAAGAAATCTTATTGAATCATGTACTGACTATCTGAAATCAGGACTTACTTTAGACATTGATTCGAGGGCTCAAGCACTGTCCTCAAGATCCGACATCTCTCTGGTTCTCTTCCTGACTTGACTGTGTTCTCAAACCCGTGTTCCCTCGACAGATGGAAATGGCTACAGCTGCTCCAACCTCCTACCTCTCAAGTCAAGCAAGGAGCTAGTAAGAATCTCCTTCCCAGAATTCCCTGCAAAAGTCTCACTGTGTCTCTAATTGGCTCTAATTAAGTCACATAGTTATCAATGAACCAATCATTGGAGTCCAAGGAAATGCAATACCTTGATGGGCTTAAACCTAAATCACATGTCCTACTCCTCCTGAGTCAGGGTGAGTCATCCTGGTAGAAAGAAGAAGGGATGGTGGAATTGTCAAAAGAAGGGGGATTAGATTCTGGACAGCCAAAAAGGAACAGGTGTCTGGCATAGTAGCCCTGACTTCCAGGGCCAATCCAAGAAAATTCTTCTTTAACTGTTTTCTCCTGAGGGGCAGCTCAGCAGGTACATATGATTCGCTACATTGCGTTTCCAACTAGCCCCAATAAAAGGGGGAAGGATGGAGACAGGAATAAGCCTGAAAAGGGAACAGAATTGAGGGGAGAGCGCTCCTGAGGAGGGAAGAGTGAGACTGTAGAGTAGGAACTGTGTTATCCACTCTACACATCATCTTTCCCCTGGCAGAGCAGCCCACCCACACAGGAACTGGATCGCAAGAGCTGGTGATGTTCTCTTTCCGATGGAGACTCACCAGGCAGATGCTTCCTTCCTTGTTTGTCCTGGGCTGCTTCTCTCCTGCCACTCTATTGACATACACATAGATCCTCTTATGATGATGCTCCATGGAAACCAGGGATGGAATGAATCAAAAGTGGTCAGAGGAACCATTGTTCTCCCTTGTAAAATAACTGAACCCTTATTAATCTGTTGCCAGCCTTACATTTCTCCCGGAGAGATCTCCATTGGATGGAGGCTGTAAACAGGAAACTTGAAACCCTCAGTCATCCTTTGTATTACTTATTGTTTGCAGGCAGCTGCAGGGTATTCGCCACCACAGAACTTAGGCCTGGGGTTGAATCCTAGTAGGGAGATGAGCAGTATAGTTTCTAAGACACAACACGCGGAGGAGAAAATACACTTCTTCAAAAGGAAAGCAGAAATAAGCCTCAGAGTTGAGCAAAGACGCATTTTTTAAATGGGTGACAGATTTGCAAGGATAGTAAAATAACTCTTAGTTTTACTTAGTGTACAATCAGCATGCCCACACACTGTGGCTACAGGAAAATGTAAAAATTTTTTAATTTCCTGTCGTCTGGCTGAAGATGGACTATTACTACGGACAATACTGAAGCTTTGGGGAAACAGAAGAAAATTGTAAAGTAAGGCATACTTCAGAAATACCAGCAGATGTGGCTGGTGTCCAGGCTTAAGAGATCCTAGCTACAAAGATGATACCATGTGGGGGATGAGAGCTAGGACCCAGACGGTATGAGTGTGAATCCCAACTCTGGCACTCACCTTTGGGAAAGGCACGTAACCTTTTTCTGCTTGTTTCATCATCTATAACACGGGGATAATAATAGTATGTACCTCACTGGGTTATTGTGAACATTCTATAGGGTACTATGAATAAAGTGCTTAGAACAATGACTAATGCATAGTAAGAGCTTGTATGTGTTAGCTATCATTATTTTTACTAAATAATTCTCCCCCATGTAGGTACTGGATTTGTTTGTTGAGTGAATAAATAGATGAATGGATAAAATCAGCCTTAGCATTCACTGCACATAACACCAACCTCTCGGTCCCATTTTGCCCAGGTCCATTTTCTCAGCAATGACTGGTGTGCGGTGAGGCTCAGACCTCCTGGTTGTTTCTAAAGACAGGGTCTCCACTCTGCAACTCCTGAAAGCTAGCCAACCCCACCAACCCCTCACATGTTTAAAAAGCAAAGTGTAGTCTAAAATCCATTCAGGGAAAAAAGTTTATTTAAATAAAAATAAAACGAAGCAACACTGTGAAATAAGCACTTAACTCATTGAAACATTTTTCACTGTATGGAAGGACTTTGAAATGGACCAAATGCATTACTGAGTACATTCAGTGAAAATCTACGTGCTGTCTTGGGCAACGTTCCATGGTGTTTGATTCTGTGGGATTACTGCACTTTCACTGCCTTGAACAATTTTACAACTTTGTAAGTTGCAG
>NC_045446.1:28342982-28460609 GCF_002776525.5 Piliocolobus tephrosceles | reverse complement strand
TTCTGTAATCTCAAAAAAAAAAAAAAAAAGTTATACAGGACATGTACACTAAGGGTTAGGAATCTTAGAATTCTGGTTACTACAATATGCAATGAATTTTGAAAATTGTCCCTACTATTTCCCCTCAAGCCAGTTTTTGCATCTCTTAAATTTGTCAGCTTTCTTGTTTGTTTGTTGGTTTGTTTTGGTGGTTTTTTTGGTTTTGTTTGAAACAAGGTCTCACTCTGTTGCCCAGGCCTCAGTGCCGTGGTGTGATCATAGTTGCAATTGCTCACTGCAGCTTTGAACTCCTGGGCTCAAGAGATCCTCCCTGCTCAGCCTCATCTAGGAATTATGGGCACCAACCACCAAGCCCAACTAATTTTTAAATTTCTGGTAGAGATGGGGTCTGACTGGGTTGCCCAGGCTGTTCTCAAACTCCTGGGCTCAAGCAATCCTCCTCCCTGTGCCTCCTGAAGTGTTGGGATTACAGGCGTGAGTCACCACATTCAGTTGTCGGCACTCTTGATTGCCCATATGTGTATCTACTCTTTGAATTCCTTTGAACCTGTTATAATGTCTTACTGTTTTCCTCATTAATTAATGAGTTAAATAAAATATTTGACACGTGTTCATTTTCTGTTTGTATGAGTCATGGTTTTAGTTTTTAAAATATTCTATTTTCATATTAACTTTTATATTAGTATTAATTGCATAATTTTTCTTAAAAATGATGGATATGTTACTTACTTTTATGTGTGCAACTAAAGGGCTCTTTCCCTTTTCTAGAACTTCTAGCTCTTGAGACCAAATATTATTTGCTGCTGTGAAAGTCTAATGTTTCTGGCTTTTACTAGCCTCATCTTAAGAAGCTTAATCCTGAGACCTAGTGATAGAACCTTAGCATTAGAAAGGAGCAAACAACCACCTGCCTCACCACCACTAGATTATTTTCCTTCCTTATGAACAAAAAATATCAAAGGGCGCTACTGACATTTTCTTCTAGAATCTTGGGATTCCAGGATTTTGCTACTGGAAAGGGCAGGGGATTTTTTTTCTCCTCTCTGTGCTCAAAATAATGCAGTTTTTTGATCACTAACAATGCCTTTGTGGAAACAAATACCAATACAATTTGATGTTATCTTCCTGTGCCTAGCGTGGTGCCTGGTACATAGTAGGACTTCAGGAGATGTTAGGTCTCTGATTCCTTTCCAGCCATACTGTGAAGGGTGAAAATAGAAGAGGCATAAAGAGGCTTCTGGATTTCCTGCCTCTATCCTGGCATCAAGCTGATTGGCAGCAGGGCCAGCCTTTCACAAGTGAGTATAGCGCATATGTAGCACACTCCTGATGGCTTTCATGAGCAAAGAAAAATCTTGCTCTTGCCAGAGAATCAAATGAAAGATTAATGCCAGTTAAATAGTATATAATAGTAAGATCATTATCCTGTCCTCTCCCAGTCAACTAACTTTGTAATGTGTAAACACTTACAGGGCATACAAAATCAAATTACATTAACTGTTGTAAAGTGGAAGGAACGATTCTGATCAATCTGGCGGCACACAAGGACACAAGAATTGTCTTTTGTTTCCCTTTTTCGAGTGAGGAGTCAAGCTGACATTCTGGACAATCATGACAAAACAAATTTCCTGTCTAAGTTTAATAGGTAACCATCCGATCTTTACAACTGGTGCCTCCCATTACACATCCCCATGCTAACTTTCTCACAAGTTTCCTCTCTTTCTACCTTTAAAAGCAAAGGCTATAACATCATAGTTTTGTCTTTTCCAAAGCCATCAGCAAATATTGTCATGTTTCATCAAAGTGTGTCCTGGAGAGACAGAAAACTCACATGACTCCCTTTATCCATTTCTTCTTACTGCATGCTAAGAATGAAACAACAAACTATTACAGAAAAAGTCTTAAAGAGGGGACTTAAGATGGAGGTTGGGAAAGGTATGATTTGCAGCGTAAAAGTAGAAAACACATTCATGTGTGAGCAGCACACATTTTTGAAATTGCTTCTGAATCCACTATTATAGGTTACATTGTCAGCAGGCTGTATTGATTAGTTTTAGGTAATTTATTTGTAGAATTTCTGCTAATGGACACTTCAGGATCATCTTTTGCATTTAATGTATCTAATACCCATTGATCAGGTCATTGGCTTATTGGTTATCTACTTTGCTGCCAAATGATTCTCTACAATTGCTTTCTTCATTACCCATTTCTATTCCAGGAGCAGCTTCTATTGTGTCCTATTACACTAATGGAAATTATTGATATGGAAATTAGTAGGCACTGAGCTTAAGAATTCTATGATACACACATTGCATCTCTTTAAGTTGTAGATGTTCTTGTATAATTAGCAGTAAATATTGACATGGTGAAATTAGTGGATTTAATTCAAAGCAAAAGAACAAGAGACATCTTTAAAAAGGAAACACCAAATATTTTGCATAGCTATGTATACTTTAGTAAAAATAAATATAGCAAGTTTGGTGTTTATGTTTAACATCGTTTAGCATCCCGAGTTAAAAGATAAGAGCGTTTTTAATTCTTGTTGCTATAAGCATGCTCATGTTATAGATGGAAATGTTAGCCTCAGGGTGGCTAGTATCTGTGTGATGTTGTCCAATATGTTAGCCACTAGCTACATGTGGCTGTTGAGCACTTAAAATACAGCCAGTCTAAATTGAGATGTGTTATAATTATAAAAGGCACACCAAATGCTGAAGACTTAGCATGAAAAAAGGACTGTAAAATATCTCATTAATTTTTTAATTAATTATAGGTTGAATAATATTTTGAATAGTCAGTTATAACATATATTATTGAAATTAATCTCACCCTCTTTCTTTTTCCTTATTTTAAGGTGACTACTAGAAAAAACTAAATTACATATGTTGTTCACATTATATTTCCGTTGGACAGCACTGGTCTAGCACAAGTCCTAAGTGGGCAGTGTCTAGCACTTCACTGTGCCATATGGTAGTGACTAGTTTCATGTGATAATTATATTTAAATGCAAATTATTTAAAGATAATACTTCTAAAATTCAGTTCCTCAGTTGTGCTAGTCACATTTCAAGTGCTATTGCTCTATGTGGCTGGGATCTACCAGACTGGATGACATAGATAGAGAAGCCTCATAGCATCCCAGAAAGTTGCATTGAAATGTGCTGGTCGAGGTCAGGAGTTCAAGACCAGCCTGGCAACATGGTGAAAACCCGTCTCTACTAAAAATACAAACATTAGCTGGGTGTGGCAGCATGCACCTGTAATCACAGCTACTTGGAGGCTGAGGTAGGAGAATTGCTCGAACCCAGGAGGCAGAGATTGCAGTGAGCCAAGATTGCGCCACTGCTCTCCAGCCTGGGAGACAAAGCGAGACTCCATTTCAAAAAAAAAAAAAAAAAAAAGGAAAAGTGCCGGTTCAGCACATGGCTAAACAACCATTAAAACTGAGAATGCCTAGTCTGGGCACGATGGCTCACGCCTGTAATCCCAGCACTTTGGGATGCTGAGGCAGGTGGATCACAAGGTCTGGAGTTCGAGACAGCCTGGCCAACATAGTGAAACCCCGTCTGTACTAAAAATACAAAAAATTAGCCGGGCCTGGTGGTGGGCGCCTATAATCCCAGGTACTCGGGAGGCTGAGGCAGGGGAATCGCTTGAACCCTGGAGGCGGAGGTTGCAGTGAGTCGAAATCTTGCCATTATATTCCAGCCAGGGTGACAGCGTGAGACTCCATCTCAAAACAAAACAACAACAACAAAAAAAATCCCTGAGAATTCCTCTCTGCTAAGTCATTGTCCACGGAGACTGTAATGAAATGCCATGAAAATAAATGTGTCATATTAAAGGTGAAACTGTGCAAATAGTGATAACGCATAGTTGGCAATGATAGTTATTAAACGAGGTATTCGTCCTTGGAAAGTCTAATTTCTAAGCACTGCTCAGAATATAGCTTCAGAGATGGTATTTATCTATTGGGGTGACCACTTAATTTTGAGGGACAGAAAAGATGCAAATTGGGCAGAAAAAACTGGAAACACATATAGCATTTTAATAAGTGGTAATGAACAAGAACTTCCATTCTGGCTCTAATCTCTTTGAAGGGGCTTGGAAGTTAGACGACGAAGCAAGTCCTGAGGACCCCCAGCCAGACAATGCCAGACAATCCCAGTGTTCTTTCCTCTGTGCCCGGCTGCCTGGAGGTTAAGAGAGTTATGAGAACTGTATGTTTGTTTAGGGGATTGGGGGCTGCAGGATGGGGAAGTCACAGATTTTAAAGTAAGCACTTACGGGGAAATTTCTATAAAGCCAAGGGTCAAAATTATTCCTAAACCTAAACCCTCAGAATCAGAAACCAAAATTAATGTCATCAGTTTCTCTTTGATTTTGGCTGTCCCCCAGCACCATAGAAGGTCCAGGTGTCATCAGAAGAATAAGAAAAGTAGATCTTATTTTCTTTCTTTGGCACACTCTCTTTTGCGTGGTGGGAATGGGGGTGGGGGTGTGTGTCCAAACACGTTTGTTTGTTTGTTTGTTTGTTTGTTTGTTTATTTATTTATTTCTTTATTTATTTATTATACTTTAAGTTCTAGGGTACATGTGCACAACGTGCAGGTTTGTTACATATGTATACTTGTGCCATGTTGGTGTGCTGCACCCATCAACTCGTCATTTACATCAGGTATAACTCCCAATACAATCCCTCCCCGCTCCCCACTCCCCATAATAGGTCCCGGTGTGTGATGTTCCCCTTCCCGAGTCCAAGTGATCTCATTGTTCAGTTCCCACCTATGAGTTAGAACATGCGGTGTTTGGTTTTCTGTTCTTGCAATAGTTTGCGGAGAATGATGGTTTCCAGCTGCATCCATGTCCCTACAAAGGACACAAACTCATCCTTTTTTATGTCTGTATAGTAGTCCATGGTGTATATGTGCCACATTTTCTTAATCCAGTCTGTCACTGATGGACATTTGGGTTGATTCCAAGTCTTTGCTATTTTATTTAAATGTACATTTGGGTCGGGTGCGGTGGCTCACGCCTGTAATCCCAACACTTTGGGTGGCTGAGGCTGGCGGATGACGAGGTCAGCAAATCGAGATCATCCTGGCTAACACAGTGAAATCCCATCTCTACTACAAATACAAAAAATTAACCAGGTGTGGTGGCACACACCGGCAGTCTCACCTACTAGAGTGGCTGAGGCAGGAGAAGCGCTTGAACCCGGGAGGCGGAGGTTGCAGTGAGCCGAGATGGCGCCACTGCACTACAGCCTGGGCCACGGAGCGAGACTCCATCTCAAAAAAAAAAAAAAAAAAAAAAAAAGTACATTTGATGGAACCACTCACCACTCCATAGTTTTGTTATGTTTATTGTGCTTGTGTAGAAGTGAAGGTATCAGGGAAATTATCCCTTCTTGAGTGCCTGCATGTTATTCTCTCCAGTGTTCATAGGAGGAAACTGAGTCTACCAATGATAAAGTTCATTGTCCAATGTCACCAGCTGTTTAGTAGCTAAACCAGGATTTAAACCCTGGTCTTCCCGGAAGCCGAGCTCTGTTTTACACCAAAATAGCTCTTCTGGGCACCGAAGCAGGCACAATGGAGTTTCCTGCTGCCAGCATTATTGTGGGTATAAGTGAGTTAATACTGCACACTGCTTCTGGGGCATGCAATGTAGCCCATTAGAGTCTCCGCGGACTCGGAGTCCAGAGGCTAGGAATCTTTGTTTTGTCACTGATAAATGATCTGTGGGCTCTTAATCCTGATTCCATATTCCTCATTTGTAAAGCTGTTGGCATATTTGCACTGAGCAGATCGCTCTCTCTGCCAGCTTAGCTTCACATGGCAGTTTGGGATTTTTTTTTTCTTTAAGATTTCATAAAGCTGAGTGTAAAATGGGAATGTTTTCATAAACGCTTAAGCATCTTTAGTGAAACTAATTTATAGAATTTAAATGTTCCTCTCCGGCAGTTTTAAACTCAAATTCCTCAGCAGTGGTGGGGGGTTGGGGCCAAGAAACAGGAAACTGCTCTGTTTCATTGTTCATACTCAACAATAAAAAATTTAAATAGCCTAAAAAGTGCTAGCTAGAGAGAATTTTTTTCAGACGTTCTCTCCTCTGAATTGGAGTGATAGTGATAAAGGCAAAAATGGGATTCCTCTCTTCTCTGGGTCTCCCGGCCCTCCCTGGCAGGGGTCTGGCAGCCACACCTTGAATTTCTGGGGTGACTCAGCCCCTGTGGCACAGTGCTAGGCACGACACCCAGCACCTTACTCAAGTCACCTTTGCCAGCGGCTCGCCTCCCAGCCCCTCCCTAGGGAGCATGCTTTGGCAATGGCGTGACTGGGTGGTGAAGAACCTGGATTGTGCAACCTTGCAAGGTTGTGTAACCACCACGGCTGTACTTTTTGCACAGTCTGCTAGACAGCTTAGCACACAGCCAGAGTCTGCAGCGAGGTTCCCATGGTAAGATTTTTTTGGGAGCTACTTTCTGCTTCTATTTTACATCCCGTCATTGTTTTAGCATCTGTTTTTGTTGCCAGAAGATGAGATGGCATGGAGTCTGCCTTCCTCTGTCTTCTTATATGGAACCAAGTGGTGTATACATAAGTTAGATATTTAATATATCAAAAGGGGAGGCCTTTCTTCTCACTACTCGTTTATGGCTTTGGGAGTTCAAAAGCCTCCTTTTGCCTCTCAGCCCTAACCAAACTCAAAAGATACTCAATTTTCTCTCTGGATCTGCTGATTCGGCTTTTTATTTTTTTATTTTTTAAGCTGTGCATAGTGGACACCATCCTAGCCTTCAGCTCAAGAGATTGTGGACTGTGTAGTAATAGAAGTAATATGGCCGGGCGCGGTGGTTCACGCCTGTAATCCCAGCACATTGGGAGGACAAGGCGGGTGGATCATGAGGGCAGGAGATTGAGACCATCCTGGCTAACACAGTGAAACCCTGTATCTACTAAAAAATACAAAAAAATTAGCCTGGCGTGGTGGCGGGCGCCTGTAGTCTCAGCTACTCAGGAGGCTAAGGCAGGAGAATCGCTTGAATCCAGGAGGTGGAGGTTGCAGTGAGCTCTACTCACTGCAGATCGTGCCACTGCGCTCCAGCCTGGGTGACAGAGCTAGACTCCACCTCAAATAATAATAATAATAATAGAAGTAATATAACAGCTAACATTTAATAAGTGCTTATGCTGTGCCCAGGGCCGTATAATAGATACCTCATCCCAGTGCCATATAATAGATACCTATCCCTTAATTCTCACAATCCTGAGATAAGTGTTATAATCATCTTCCCATTTTACTGGTGAGAAAACTGAGGCTCAGAAAGATTCTGTAATTTATCCAAGGCCACACTGCTTGTAAGTGGCATGACAAGGCAGGCACTCTGGTCTGTGTCATGCGTATCTCACATGTCTCACTAAGCAGCAGCTCAGCTTTCCAGATTGTCCATGGTGGAAAGGAAAGACATTCCTCAGGCTAGCCTCTAGGCTAACAGGGTTTATCTCATTACATTAAATAGCTGTATACTTGAAAATCATTCTGTTAGTCCAGGATAAGGTAGGCTACACTGCAGCAATTGACCCAAAGTATTAGTGGCTTAGCATAGCAAAGGTTTATTGCGGACTCATACAAAATCTAATGTGAAAGTCCAGGCTAAATGGAAGGGCTTGTGTTGACGTTTTGGCTGATGGTCCTAACTGAGTCCAGTCTCAGAGTTGTCCCGTCCCAGACCCCAGGCATATGAGGGAAGAAACCTCCAGGCAATTTCTTTTTCTTTATTTTTTTCTTTTGAGACGGAGTTTCACTCTCGTTGCCTAGGCTGGAGTGCAGTGGTGTGATCTTGGCTCACTACAACCTCTGCCTCCCGGGTTCAAGTGATTCCCCTGCCTCAGTCTCCCGAGTAGCTGGGATTACAGGCATGCACCACCATGCCTGGCTAATTTTTTGTATTTTTTAGGATAGATGTTTCATCATGTTGGCCAGGCTGGTCTCGAACTCCTGACCTCAGGTGATCTACCCGCCTCGGCCTCCCAAAGTACTGGGATTACAGGCATGAGCCACCGCACCCAGCCTTTCCGGGCTATTTCTGCTCCTAACATTTCAAGTCACCTCCAGCTATTCATGTTGTTATGGGCTGTTTGTGTACCCCCAAAATGCATATGTCAAAGCTCTAATCCCCAAAATGATAGTATTTGGAGACGGGACCTTTGAGAGGTGATTAGGGTTAGATGAGACCATGACAGGAGGTAGGGGAGACCTGGTTTGATAAAATCAGTGTCTTAATGAGAAGAGACAGCAAAGAGCTCCTTCCTCTCTCTCAACTGTATGAGCACAGAGTAAAAGGGGGCTCCCTGTAAGCCAGAAAGAGAGCTCTCCCCAGAAACTGAATGGGCTGCCACCTTGATCATGAACTTCCCAGCAGCCAGAACAGTAAGAAAATAAATTTCTGTTGCTTAAGCCACCCATTCTATGACAGCCATAGTTAGGGCAGCCAGGCCAGGCATGGTGGTTCACACCTGTAATCTCAGCACTTTGGGAGCCTGAGGTGGAAGGATCACATCAACCCAGGATTTCAAGGCAGCTTGGGCAACAGAGTGGGACACCCACCTATACAGAATATAATAATAATAATTAGGCGGGTGTTGTGGCACACACCTGAGGTCCCATCTACTCAGGAGTCTGAGGCAGGGGGATCACTGGGGGATCACTTGAGGCTGGGAGGTCAAGGCTTCAGTGAGCCATGATAGTGCCACTCACTGTACTCTAGCCTGGGTGACAAGAGTGAGACCTGTCTTAAATACGTAAATCAATAAGTCAATAAAAACATAGTTATGGCAGCAACAGCAGAGTAATACACACATTTTTCCCAGCTGAGGCTCCAGATATCATGGAATTAGACAAGACATCCCACTTTGTCCTGTTGGAACTCCTGGCCTACAGAAAGCATGAGCCTATTACAACGGTTGCTGTTTTGAGGATGGTTATTTATGAAACTACAGATAACGTACACACACACAATAGATTTGCACACACCACAGGCTATAACTTTCATTCATTCAACAAATATTTACTGAACACATATTAAGAGCCAGACACTATTCTGAGTATGTATCAGTGAACAAAACAGATAAAGACCTGTCCTCCTACTGCTTATATTGTATAGGGATAAAAATTGATGTTTTTAAAAATAATCATTTTAAGTATATTTTTCTAGTTACAAAAGTAACACTTGCTTATTCAATGCATTTGAGAAATACAAAATAGTACTTTGAAAACACACAAAAAATAATCATTATGCAGAAATAATGCATTCCTAATATTATTTTATTATCTGACAATCACACACACATAGATGAACAAACACACTCTTTAAACTGGAGTCAAACTTTATATTCACTTTTATATCCTGTTTTTACTTCACTTAGTTATTGCAGACCTTTCCTCATGTCATTGAAATAAGAATTTTAGTGGTTGCATATTGTTCCAGCCTGTAGCAATACCAATTATTTAACCATCCTGCAACTATTTTACATTTCAGTTGATTCCAATTTTTCACTGTGATAAGCAACGTCTTGAAGAACAACTTTGTATATGAATCTTCGGCTGCATCTCTGATTAGTTCCTTAGAATATAATCAGAGAAGTGGGATTACTGGTTCAAAGGATATGCAAATGTTCAGGCTCTTGATAAATATTGTCAGATTACTTTCCAGAATGTTAGCGCCAATTTACATTCTCACCTGTATTTTATAAGATGCCTCTCTGGCATTCTTGCCAATATTCAGTATTAGAGTGTTCGTAATCTTTGCCAATTTGTTGCATTAAAGAATGGTATTTCATTTTAAGACTGGTTGATTGCCTAGGTCGCTCAATAATTATTGGGATTTGCCTAAATCCGAGTATTTAAAACCTAGCTCTGGCACCTTCTAACAAAATACATAACCTCTCCAAGCCTCAGGTTTCTTTTTCTACCAAATGGTAACATTTATCCTGACTTCTTAGGTTATTGTGTGGATTAAATACGTTCCAGTTTATAAAGTGTTTAACACCGAGCCTGTCAAATGGTAGCTATTATCACAGGTGTGACACTTTAGAAATTATCAACACATGAATAATTCCAGCCTTTGCTCTTTCCCGTGTGTGTTAAAGAAGATCCTGATTTTGCTTCATCTTATTGTTCTTCCTTCTCTCTCCTTTGAAGGAGAAGCTTGCCATGCTTTGGGGCTTTGTGAATTAGAATTAGGAGGAATGAGAAGAAGGACAGGGAGACACACTGACCATTGACAGACCACCCAGAACTCAGTGGCTAACAACAAACGTTACTCTGCTGCACATGGGTCTGCTGTTGGCTACAGTTAGACTGACTGTGTCTGGGCTGGGCTCAGCTGGGTGGTTCTGCATCAGGCTATAGGCTGACTGGACTGGATCCAAGCTGTGAATGGGTTCATGTCTGCCCCATGTATGCATGGTTTGGAACACATATGAATGGAGCAGAAAATACCCAGGGCATATTCTCATGTTAGATTACCAGAGCATAAGAGGTCAAAACAAAACCCACAAGCAAATTTAAGATCTCTGGAGTGTTAGATCTGCTAATATTCCTTTGGCCAAAGCAAGTCACATGGCTTAGCCCAACATCAGTGGGCTGGAAAGTCTCCTCTTCCCACAGTGGGAGGGGGAAAGGAAGTGAATATTTACTGAACAAAAGATCACAACAAATGCTTCCAGAAATTTGCAGGAAGTGGCTACATACAGTGCAGTGTAAGAAAACTGAGAAAAGTGATTATGAAATATGTTGGGTATGTGTAAGATTTTATAAATTAGGTTCCTCTTAATTTCTGGAAGACTTCAGTTAAGAATTTCATGTAAGTTATATTTTGCCCGTTTAGACTGGAATTTATTAGAGACAACTTCCCCTCAGGACTGAACTTATGGTGTAATGGCTTCGATAGGGTTACATAATGGAAACCATATTATCTTTTCGATTGCCACAACCCTACACAGTTCTTCCTCTTTGGGTATTTCAGATCTTTCAAACATATCCTAATGGTTCTCTTTTTTTTTCTTCCCAGAGGAGAACAAGTATGGGTGTCAGCTTCCTGATTGTGATTTACCAACTAGAGGCACAGTCTCTGCAGGAAATATGTCAGCTGTCTCATTGCTATCTTATTTAAAGTAGGACAGACATCAAGCTTGAGAAAACTTGGACAGGAGGACTTAATGGTAGAAAATGCAAGCAACCAAGTCAGTCTCAGTCATGACTCACAAGCTCCAAATTCACTTATGGAATCATCCGGTGAAATCAAATTGATAGTGAGAACAGGGCGCAGCAATGATCAGAAGGAGCCCAAAGAGCTCTAATGTCATTTTCGCAGCCTTTATTCTTGGTGTCTCCCTGAAGACCATTTACTTGGAACCTAGACAGGAGACTAAAGTCTGTGATCTCTGTGTTTGCTTAGCTCTGTAGACAGCTGGTACATCACATACAAAATATTACCCCACGCTCTCATAGTGTGATGAGTTGTTAATAAATCCATTCCAAATTCTTGGTTCTCATTCCTCTGAATGTAGATAGACTGGCTGAATATGGATGTATCAGCTCTGCTTATCACTCTAAATGTCATCTGTCTTTAACTTTATCCAAAACAGTTTTATTTTGCTTCAGAGAAAGCAGTGTTCTCAACTTCTTGAAAATCCAAGCCAAGAAGAATCATAGAATGAAGAATTATGCTCCTCAGCCTTCCTGGAGCTGTGGCATGAAGCATCAGTGGCCTCAATATGTGTCGGGTTTTCCTTGGAATAATGAGTAACACGTGTGCTTTTAAAAAAATGCATGTACATTTGACAGTTTTGGGATAGGGAACTGTCCATAATTCTGTCTCCTCAAGTCATTACAAGACATTTTCCTGTCTTTCCATATTTCCACAGAGAGAGTGTGAGTGTATAAAAAATTTCCTAATATTGTTTCTGTCTTGCTCTCACCTCATCCCCAAATAGTTGCTTTTTTTGGTTTGCTCTCTTTCTGAAGTCCCAGTATAGGTGATATTTTAACATGGTTTAAAGCCTAGACTAAGGATTTGGACAACACAGTTTGAATCTTCAGCCATTTCTTAACTCTGCAACTTTTAATAAGGTACAGATTCTTCTTCTGAAAATGAGAAAAATAATAGGTGTGCCTTGGCCTCCCAAAGTGCTGGGATTACAGTTCTAATGATGGATAGCAGAGTAGGGTTGAAGTTGGAGGTGGGACTCAACTCCAAAGGCGGGGCTCAGACACCAGACCATACTGGCAACTAGCTAAAACAGGGCCGGGGTGGCAGCAGCTTTCCAACCCACCAGTGTGCCATGTCAGTTTACCATTACCATGGAAACACCCAGGAGTTATTGCCCCTTTCTGTGGTAATGACCTGATGACCCAAAAGCTACTACTCCTTCCCTAGAAATTTCTGCATAAATCACCCCTTAATCTGCATGTTATTATGTGGGTGAATATAAATGTGACTGCAAAACTGCTCTGAGTTGCTACTCTCTGCCTACAGGGCAGCCCTGTTCTGCAGGAGCGGTCACGGAGCAGTAATACCACCAGCGCTGTAACACTGCTGCCTCAATAAAGCTCTTCTTCTACCCCTGGCTTGCCCTTGAATTCTTTCCTGGGCAAAACCAAGAACCCTCAAGGGCTAAGCCCCACTCTGGGGCTTACCTGCCCTGCATCAGGGTGACTCTACTTAACAACGATATATTTCAAGGTAGCTAGAAGAGAGGACTTGAACTGTTCCCAGTACGTAGAAATTATAGATACTCAAGGTGATACATAGGCCAATAACCCTGACTTCATCATTATACATTCCATGCATGTAACAAAATATCACATGTACCCCATACATATGTAAAATGTTATGTATCAGTGTAAAAAAGTAGCATGCATGCTCCTCCCAGCAAAGAATTGAGCAAATGAATAAATGAATGAACGGTAGTTATTTGCTATTTTCTAGTAGTTGTAATCAGAAATGATATTCAAAAGACAGGGCATCAACTAGTAGCATGAAGCTTTAATCCTAAATGGTCACTGCAGCAGGGAGCTCCAGGGGTAGCTGGGGTGATATAGGAGGCACCCAGGGGGATCAGCCCCCAACTGGTCTGGAGGTGTTTTATTATTCGACCGTTGATGTCTGTATTGGCATGCTCTGTCTGAATGTCAGCCCTGCTGGTCAACACTGGCAATAGGTCTTCTACAGTCTTTCCCAATCCCTTTTTGACTCCAAACACCAGCATTGGCAGGATGACTGAGTGGGATGAAGGTTCTAGTCAGTAACCACAGAACTTTATTCCTCCTCAGTGCAAAGCCAACTGGCCCGTATCAATATCGACTTCAACTTTGTCTTCTTTGGCCCTGTACTGTGAGATTTGAGCCACTGGCTTATGCAGCCAGCTTCTAGTACTACTACTGCCTGATCTTCTTCTACCTTGGAAATTTTCATTGTAACTACTCTGTATTTTTGCTATGATCAGGCTTATGATGATAAGGCAGTGGGTTGGCACACTTCTTCAGATGGACTAGC
Source organism: Piliocolobus tephrosceles (assembly GCF_002776525.5). NCBI lineage: Eukaryota > Metazoa > Chordata > Mammalia > Primates > Cercopithecidae > Piliocolobus > Piliocolobus tephrosceles. The sequence goes on along the minus strand of NC_045446.1, from coordinate 28,447,046 downwards.
TAGGGCATATGTCCTCCTTCCAATTCTCTCTTAAATTCAATCACTCCTCTGGCTTGGCCAGGAGGATACCAGCTTTGCCAAGGTGACTTTATTATGTGTATCCTGGTACACATTCCCTTTTGTGTATGTAGCTCTGTTTCCTGGCATCATTATTTTTGGTAGGCTTGGGGTTGATTTCTGGCTATGTGATATTTTTCCAGCTAAAGTGTTTTGTTCCTGAACTTCGACATTCCATGAAGCTTTGTGAAAACACTCGTCCTGCTCTTGGAAGGTTGTTCATAGAGGGTTATATTGCCATAAACTTTTCCTTCCAGGCCATGGTGCAATCCACAGGACTGAGACGAGCTGCAGCTCTGCTGCTGATTCACTGCAGGACTTGGGGCTTAAAACTTGATTTCTCTGAGCCTTTGTTATCACAACTGTAAAGTGGAGATAAGGAGAGAACAAAAGAGATAATGTGAATTGAAGTACAAAGCAATAGAAGGTAGTCATTCATTCTACCACTCATCAGCCATAGTTCCCAACCCTAGGGAGCTATGGATTGATGGGGGAAATAACACATTAATAGTCAATTAAGATACAGACTCAGAAGTCCTACAAACAGGGATAAATGCAAGGTGTTATAAAAGCACACGGGAACAGGGCTGAACTCAGTCTTGAGGGGTTAGAAAAAGCATAGAAAGAGTAGGAATTATTAATAGTAATGATAGTTAAAATTAGTGGGGTGCTTACAATTCACAAGTGCAAAAATATGGAACCAGCCCAAATGCCCATCAATCGACGAGTGGATAAAGAAATTGTGGTATATGTATACCATGGAATACTGCTCAGCCATATAAAGGAAAGAAATAATGGCATTCGCAGCAACCTGGATGGAATTGAGACATTATTCTAAGTGAGGTAGCTCAGGAATGAAAAACCAAACATTGTGCGTTCTCACTCATAAGTGGGAGCTAAACTATGACGATGCAAAGGCATAAGAATGATAGAAAGGACTTTGGGGACTCAGGGGAAAGGGTGGGAGGGGGATGAGGGATAAAAGGCTACAAATTGGGAACAGTGTATACTGCTCAGGTCATGGGTGCACAAACATCTCAGAAATTACCACTAAATAACATTCATGTAACCAAAGACCACCTGTTTCCCCAAAACCTATGGAAATAAAAAATAAATGAATAAAAAAATAGTGGGATGCTTATAGTGTGTCAAGTAGTATGCCGAGCACGATCTCATTTAGCTCTCACAAAATGTGCCTATCTCATAGAGGTTTTAACTCTCATTTTATAATCAAAGAAACTGGTCCAAAAAGCTTCAGTAAGTTGCCCAAGGACATACAACTAGGTGGCATGGTCAGATCTGAATTTAAGTTGAATTCCAGAACCCTTGCTTTTAACCACTAGGCAGATCTGTTCATGCCATGCCCCTGCTTAAAACTGACCATTTGTGGCCAGGCGTGGTGGCTCACGCCTGTAATCCCAGCACTTTGAGAGGCCAAGGCGGGTGGATCACCAGAGGTCAGGAGTTCAAGACCAGTCTGGCCAACGTGGTGAAATCACATCTCTACTAAAAATACAACAATTAGCTGGGCGTGGTCACGGCACATACCTGTAATCCCAGTTACTCAGCAGGCTGGGGCAGAAGAATCACTTGAACCCAGGAGTCAGAGGTTGCAGTGAGCAGAGATTGCACGCCATTGCACTCCAGCCTGGACGACAAGAGCAAAAACTCCGTTTCAAAAAAAAAAAAGAAAAAAAGACAACAGAAAAAAACCCTGAGCATTTGTGACTTTCCATTGCTCATAGGATAATCACTAAACTCCTTTATATGCCTAAAAGTTTCCTGCCCAACCCTCTGGTCTTACTCTTCATCCTTTTCTCTGCCCCCCACCCCATGGTCATCAGCCTCAGCAGCAGATCATGAACGATATACTCAGCTAAGGAGTCTGAGCTTGTCCTATCACCAACAGGGAGCCATGGACCTTTTAAGCAGATTGAACAGAAGCAAGATAAGACCTGAAAATGCCAGTGAGGAGGCGGTTGAAGTAACCCAGGCACAGGTACATGGGGGTGTGAACTAAGGGACAGAAAGAGGGAGGGAGAGGGAGAGGGGTGAATTGGATTTAAGACACATTAGCTTATGGAATCTACAAATCTTGGTGACTGATGATGCAGGGGAGTCCAGCAGAGCGAGGACTCTAGGTTTATAACCACATTTCTAGCTTAGATGACAAGGTAGAGGGCACTAGCTATTTTTAAGGAGCTGCTATCAATGCCTAACAAAAGCAAACAACACCCACGATCTGCGTTTTTACTACATGTATGTTGCAAGGCCCTGAAAGCTGTATGATAATTTCCCTTCCCTGTCCCTTTTGTTCACTCCCTTCCACACTGAGTGTGGGAATTCACTGAAAGCTCAGCGAAACCCATCACCTCTGCCACACGCCCGCCCCCTGCTCAAGTTGAACTACAAATCCACACATCAGTCCCAGGTTAGCAATCTAACAGTGCCTGAAATTAAGCATTTAAACATTAAAATCAATCAAGCCCAAAGAACCTAACTTGAAGAGGTGTTTAAAAGAAGTAGGCTGAGGTACACCGAGAAAAACAACTTAAATTATTAAAGTGGAGTTTTCACCATGCAGGAAAAATGTTCCAATAATGTCAGATTAAAAATGTAAATCTATTTACCTTCCAGACGGTTTCTATGAGAGCTCTTATTAAAATCAGCTGCCTATCTGTCTGTCTGTGAGAGAGTTTGTTACTTAGGGAAGGTAGTCAGACCCAGGCATGCTGGAATCATTTTCTCACATTTGTCACTGACTGAATAGCTCCTGTAACTTCTGGTTTGTCAGTTAATTACTCTATAAACTTTCCCACTGAAAACGGAGGTCTTATTTGTTGTTTTTTCTTTCTTTCTTTCTTTTTTGTTTGTTTCTTGAGATGGAGTCCCGCTCTGTTGCCCAGGTAGGAATGCAGTGGTGTGATCTCGGCTCACTGCAACCTCTGCCTCCCGGGTTCAAGTGATTCTCATGCCTCAGCCATCCAAATGGCTGGGATTACAGGTGTGCGCCACCACGCCCAGCTAATTTTTGTATTAGTAGTAGAGATGGGGGTTTCATTATGTTGGTCAGGCTGGTCTCGAATGCCTGACCTCAAGTGAACCACGCGTCTTGGCCTCCCAAAGTGCTGGGATTACAGGGATGAGCCACTGCACCCAGCCTCAGTGTTGTTTTTTTTCTAAATCTAAGTGACAAATGTTCATGTTGTCTAAAGCGGATTTTTTCCAATTTATCTCCTTCCTCTTGACCCTGTAGTGCATTTGTAATTCCGAAATTATGACATTAATATCACTTCCATATCAATGAACTTTGTGTCTAGGTTATATAATTAAGAGAGCTTTGAGGCAGAATTAGTCAGATGGAGAAACCATGAGGAAAAAAAAGGCCTTCATAAGTCAGTGAATGGACAAGAAGACTTATTTTCAACTACGATGCAAGAAACTCCAAAGGGTCATGTTTTCATTCATGAAATAAAATACTATCTATATCAGTTTCGTTTAATAGAAATATGTTGTGAGCCCCCTATGGAAGCCACAAATGAAATTTTAAATTGTCTAGGAGCCACATAATAAAAGCAAAAAGAATTCTGTGGTAATTTTGTTTTAGTTAATTCTATATATTCCAATACGTATTTCAATGATCAATGTAAATCCTACTGAGATCTTTTACATTCTTTTTTGTATTAAGTGTTTGAAATTCACTTTGCATTCTATAGTTAAGAGCATATCACAGTTGAGGATAGCCACATCTCAAATGCTCAATATCAGGAGTAGCTCATGACTACAGTACTGCATTCTGCAGATCTATGCAGTTCAATGACAGCTTTCCCCATCAAATTGATAGACCAAGAATAGGTTTATACATTTAATAAATCTACCTTTTTTTCCAAATGAGAAAGAAAATGAAATGTGACTATGGGAAAATCTGGCCAAAATTTCTCTTGCTAGACAGCAGGTTAAATTTCTTTTTCCTATCATTGTTCCTTGGTTTCAGGTCTGGTCACATAGGAGAAATCATCCTTTTAAGGGGGTCGACAACTTCATTCAAGGGACAATAAAACTAAGGCATTAAAATAAATAACCAAGTGCACATTTTAAAAAATGAGGGGTAAAAATGTCAGTTTCAGATGGTGCAAAATTTTCATTAATATATGTCAGCAGCTCTCTTTTCTGCAAGCTTGTGACTATATTAAACATGAATTACAAGAACTCTGTTGGTTCCCAGCAGTATTTTTCTGTAGATTAGTATGACAACTTAAAAATATATAGATACATTTGGCAGCTCTGGGATGACTTTAATTTCTAGCTGAAAGAACTCTCATGCTCAGCATGTTTTGGGGGTGGGTGGAGGCTACACCAATTAGATGCATCCTAAAAACTTTTCTAGTTTTCAGTTTTCTAGTTTGTAATTGTATTACAAAATAAATCAAGTTCTGTTTGATGTGCTGAACATCTTGAGCTTTCTAGCTCAAACCCAGTGAACACATTATCTTCGAAGCTGCAAATACATTTTGTGTTTTATACATTGGGGATTATTTTGCTGTAGTAGGCAGCATGGTTTGGCATGGTATTGTGGGAACCTTTTAGAATCAATAGGATCTGCTTCAAATCTCAGTTATTCACCGGATTATTCGGGGGAAGTCTTTAATTCTCTGAGCCTCAGATTCCCTATCTGTGTAAGAGAGATAATAATGTCTATTTCAAATACTATTGTAAAAATTAAATGTGATCATAAATATACAATGCCAGAAGCAGACACTTGATTAATGACAGTCCTCTGTCCCTGTCTTTCTCAGGGTAACTGGTAAGTGAGATTCAGTGATGTTAAGTATTCGCAGACCTGATGTTTGCTGTAAGGCTTTGTATTAGTTGTCTTTTGCTAAGTAATAAATTAGCTCAAAACTTAGTGGTTTGAAACAACAAACATATATAATCTTGCAGTTTTTCCGGGTTGGGAATCTGGGCACAGCTTACCTGGGTGCCTTTGCCTTAAGGTCTGTCATGAGGTTTTAGTAAAGCTGTTGGCCAGGGCTGTAATTTCATCTGAAGGCATGACTGGGGAAGATCTGCTTCCAAGCCCACTTCTGCGGTTGTTGGTAGGATTTAGTTCTTTGTGAACTCTTGGGTTGAGGACCTTAATTCCTCACTGGCTGTGGACTGAAGGCCTTTACAGTTCTTTGTCACATGAGCTTTTCCATAGGCAGTTCACAACTTGGCAGCTAGCAAGAGAGAGAGACCAAGGATAGGAGCCAGAGTCTTCTTGCAACCTAATCTTGGAAGAGACTGTCCCCCTGCTTTTGCCATATTCTGTTTGCTAGAATTGAGTCACTAGGTCCAGCAACACTCAAGGGAAGGGAATTGCACAAGGGTGTGAATATCTGGAGATGGGGATCATTAGGGGCTGTCTCAGAGGTTGCTGACAGCAGACTTTTCTCCCCGTTTTTTCTTTTCCAAATCAATTTCAGGCAATACAGCAGGCCTTTTCTGCAGCTTTAGCCTTCATGTTTCCTGGCCTTACTCCTTCCTCACATGTAGGTTCTAAGTCTGTAATACAAATAAGAGCTGAAAACACAGGAGTTATACAATAAGGAACTCTGTTAAATGCTTCACATAGCCCTTATGACATCATACACCCTTATATTATATGCCCTTACATTATATACTCTTATGACACTACATGATGTGGTCATTTGTTAATTTAATACTCATCTACATCTCAATATACTGTGAGCTCCCTGAGGACAGGGAATTGGTTTTGTTCACTGCAGAAATCCAGAGCCTACAAGTGTCTGGCACAGAGTGCCAGACAATAACTGTTTGTCAAATAAATAAAGGAAGGAGAGAGTCCTTTTGCTTCACACAACAAACCTACGAGGTGGGTACAGTTCTTATGCTCATTTCACAGGAAATTGAGACTCAGAGATACACTGAGTTTCTCAGCCTTACACAGCTAGGAAGTAGTGGAACCTAGGACCCCATGTGTATCAAGCCCCCTCCAAGCCCATTCTCTTAGTTACCTGAGTCTGTGGCCTCCTGCTTTTATGTTTTGGGGGTAGAAAGTGTGTGTGTGTGTAAGTGTGTGTGTGTGTGTGATGTATTTGGGAGGGACTTAGCCATCTTCTTCCACCAGGCAGCTTCTCAGTAGGCAGTTTCCACCACCCACTATAATCTGGAGTAGAGTAAGCCTTCCTTGGCTGAATCCTCAAGTGAATTTCTATTTTCTTCACATATTGGAGAGAAGAATGAAAATCAGATGAAGGGAAGGGAGAGCAGAGAGCAAGAAATATAGAACCATAGAAACCATGAGTCACAGAAGTGACTGGGGGAGTCGAACGTCTCCTACTATCTCTGCCTAATTTTTATGAAGTGAATCAAACTAAGGCACACTTGGTGTCAGTAAACTTTTTATAGGTAAGGTTTGGTCCTTCTAGTGTCCCTGCTCCTTTTATCTTCTTGTCAGTTGCCACAAGTTCCTACTCTTATTCAAGTTTAAATATTTTTTTTGAAAGTTTTAAAGGTCTGCATCTTAGGCACTTTGTGAGAGAGGTAATGACACTGACAATTTAAAAAAAAAACTATGATAACAAAACTAACATATATTGAGTGCTTACTATGTACTAGGCAAGATTCTAAGTGTTTCCCATGTACTAACTTACTTAAAAGATCCTACAGAACCATTAAGTCAACCCATGGATGATCTTAAAGGTAGATATACTAGTTATCTATTACTGCATGTGAATTATCCTGAAAGTTAGTGGCTTACAACAGGAATGAACATTTATTATTTCTGCCAGTTCTGTGTATCAGGAATTTGGGAGTGTCTAAGGGTTCTATTCCAGCTCACTGAAAGGTTAATCACATGTTAGCCAAGGGTACAGTCATTCAAAGACTTTACTGGGGCTTGAGGATCTGCTCCCAAGATGGTTCACTCCAAGGCTGGCAAGACAGCAGGAAGCTCAGCGTCTTCTCATGTAGACATATCCACAGGGGTGCTTGAGTGTCCTTACAACATGGTGGCTGGCTTCCCCCAAGCCAAGTGATCAAAAGAACAAAGGAGAAACTGCTATGTCCTTTTTGACTCAGTCTTGGAGTTATCTGCTATCACTTCCACAATATCCATTGGTCACATATGGCAGCCCCATTCAGTGTGGAAGGACACTGCACAAAGGCATGGATGCTAGAAGGTTAGAATCTTTGAGAGCCATCTCAGAAGCTGGCTTCCACAATAGTTGCCTTGTAGTATGTACCACAACCACACAAAAGCTAATGATTCTTGAGCAATTACTATGTGCAAGGTACCATACCAGGGACTTTATATATATTATCCTTTTAAATCCTGGACAGCAACTCTAAGATCCAGGTGATACTGTAATCCCCATTTTACAGATAAGGAAACTAGGACTCAGAGAGGCTAATAACTTGCACAAGGTCATAGAGCTAGTTTGTGGCAAGTGAAATGAGCATAGGAGCACATCTCAGACATACTACAAGTTCAGTTTGTGCTATTTTCACCTGTAATGTTGCAGGGGTTGCTGTGGGGAGTAAATGAGAAAATGTTTGCAAACTACAGAGCATTGTATGGAGGCCCAGAGAGAGAAGACATTCTTTCTTCCCTCCTTCAGCAATGTGAAACCGTGTCAGAAGCATACATGCATGGTCAGAGTGTCTCTTGGTAAATAAGAGACATAAACTACTTTGTTTTTGATTTTTATTAAACCAATCTTAAAAAAGTTTGATTGGATCCATAGGATGTAAACAATTAGCACTGAAACCTCTCACATTTCCTGGAAACTGAATTTTTTTTTTTTTTTGAGACGGAGTCTGGCTTTGTCGCCCAGGCTGGAGTGCAGTGGCGCGATCTCCACTCACTGCAAGCTCTGCCTCCCAGGTTCACACCATTCTCCTGCCTCAGCCTCCAAGTAGCTGGGACTACAGGCGCGCACCACCACGCCCAGCTAATTTTTTGTATTTTTAGTAGAGACGGGGTTTCACCGTGTTAACCAGGATGGTCTCGGTCTCCTGACCTCGTGATCCACCCGCCTCAGCCTCCCAAAGTGCTGGGATTACAGGCGTGAGACACTGCGCCCGGCCGGAAACTGAATGTTTTGTGCTTGGAATTCTAAAGAACTGGGAAAAAGGAGAGTAATAAAGTAGAAAGAATGGTTTCATTTCCTGCCCAGCTTATATGGTGAGGAGGAGGTTGGCAGTGATTTAGTATAATTACAAAAACAAAATTTGGGCCGGACACGGTGGCTTACACCTGCAATCCCAGCACTTTGGGAGGCTGAGGCGGGCAGATCACGAGGTCAGGAGATGGAGACCAGCCTGGCCAACATGGTGAAACCCCCGTTTCTATGAAAAATACACAAACTAGCTGGGCACGGCAGCAGGCACTTGTAGTCCCAGCTACTTGGGAGGCTGAGGCAGGAGAATCCCTTGAACTCGGGAGGCAGAGGTTGCAGTGAGCCGAAATGTGCCACTGCACTCCAGCCTGGGAATCAGAGTGAGGCTCTGTCTCATAAATAAACAAATAAATAAATAAAAACAATTGACCTTAAATAAGGTTTTACATTAGTCCAAATGATTTCAAAGACATTAATATTTTTAGAAGTGTGTGTACCTGTGTGAGAGAGAGAGAGAGTCAGAGTGAAACTTGCAAAGTAAGGAAGTCGATGTGCCCAAAGAAACCTAAGGAAACAAGAACTATAGCACTGGGTCAGTCGCATTATCTTTCCATATCCCTAACGTTTGGAGCCAAAAGAGCAGCTGTAGGAGAAATTATTTGCTTATTCGCCCCCTCAGATATTGTTATCAAAGGCAGGGGGCCTCTTCCCAACAAGCTTCCTGGAACAATGCACATACTCACATGCACAGGAAATTTTGCATAAAATTTTAAGGGCTTTAAAATTCCTTAAAGCCCATGGGACAATGTCCTTAATATTCATCAATCCCAGGATAAAAGCCCTGAATGCCAAATCATTTAGATAATTGATTTATATTTTCCATATGTACTACGAACTATGGAACTTGTTAAAACTTTCTCCCCTTACATCACATTTTCTCATTACCTCGAACTATCGTTGGTATTTTTAAATTGTGACCTGATCCATTTGAGCCTTTATGTTTCCAGACTACGGGAGGCAATTAAAAAGTAAAGTAATTGAATCTTAACACCCTTCAGAGTGTCTCCAGGGCATCCCAAAATCTGATGCAGGCATCCCTTTTATAACTGCCCCTGTACCCATACCTTCCCCTTTCCTTCAGCCAGGTGCATTTTGTAAAGTAAACTTAGCCCTTTCGAGGGGTGGATTTTAGGGATGCAGTTCTATTGTTTTGACAAATGTATACAGTTGTGTAACTACCACTATAATCAAGATTAGAACAGTGGCACTGCCCCCAAAAGCTTTAATTTGTTGATCCATTTTATCAGTTGATGGACACTTGACTTGTTTCCAGTTTTTGGCAATTATTTGCATTAGTCTTTTGCTTTTTTTGGGTGGGGGGTCGGACAGAGTGGAGCACAAAAGTGTCATCCCCTTCTTCCACCATCTAAGTCTTTTGGGGCTTTTCACCAGTGCCCTCTGGAAGCAACTGCATTGGTGCATATATAGTTTTTGCATTTGAGTATCTGCCTTTCATGACCTTTTTTTTTTTTTTAATTTTACTTTTTCCAAATTGGGTCCCAAACGTTCAACAGGTCAAGGTGGACACTATGCAGACAAAATAACTCGTGTAGTCCACCCCGTGTGCTTGGAAGGTGTCAGCTGCTCTTACCTGTGGCTTCCGGATCATCAGCCTTGGAATCAGCCATGATGTTAAAAATGCAGAATCTCAGGCTCCACGCCAGATCTACTGAATCAGAGTCAGTATCTTAACAAGATCGTCAAGTGTGCCGGATGCATATTAAAGTTTGAGAAGCACTGGTATTCCACACTCGCTACCAAAAATATACTACAATTTTCTCATAAGATTTGGCCCTTTAAGTTTTTCTCTCTCAGTAGTAAACTCACTTTGTAGTTTGAGTAAAAAACTCAAGTTTTGGGCTGGGCGCTGCATCTCGCTGGGTGTGGAGGCAAAGGCAGAAATGAGAGGGACAAAAGGAGGCAGAGAACAGAGTCCAGGCTGTTAGAAGACCCTCGCGGCCAGACCCGGGGGGCGACGAGAGACCGAAAGGGTGAACCTCCGCCCCGCTCGGCGGCCCCTCGGAGTCAGGACACTCAGGGTACCATGCGGGCGGCCACGCGCAGCCCAGGCGCTTGCAAAACTTAGCGGAGCCGGGCCGGGGCCGGGGCCGGGCCCTGGGCGGGCTGGCGGGAGGAGGGACAGGCAGGAGGGCGGGGCCGGCGCGGCGAGGGGCGGGGTCAGCGCCGAGGCCGCGGGGGCAGCGACGGCGCCGGGCAGCGGGAGCGGCGGCCGCGCCATGTGGCTGCTGGGGCCGCTGTGCCTGCTGCTGAGCAGCGCCGCGGGTGAGTCGGGGGGCGGCCGGCGAACTTCCCGCGGGGCAAGGGGTGCGGGGCGCGGCGGCCGGGTGCGATTGCGTCCCCTCCCGGGCACGGGCCGCTCTGCGGGCGTGGGTGTGCGCGGAGGGCGGACCCCGGCGCCCGGCTGGCCGGGACCCTGCGGAGGGGCCGCCGCGGGGTGCGCGCCGTCCTATTGTGTGGGCGTGCGCGCCGGGTCGTGTTGTGCTGTGTGCGCGGGCGGGGCTCTGTGCAGTCCGGGTCTGGGGAGCCCGGCGGCTGCCCCGATTGGGCGTAGCTCGAGTGTGGCTGTGTGTGTGTTGTGTGTGTTGAGGAACGGAGGCGGGGAGAGGAGAGGAGAGAACTCTTCCCTGCTCTCATCTTCCCAGACGCCCGGGCGCGCGCGGCTGCATTAGCCTCCTCGGGGCCTCTTCCCGAGTCTCTGGCGTGCACTCCGTGCCTCAGTTTCCCCACTTGCTCCGCGGAGGGAGTAGGAAAGCTGCTTCCTTTCATTCCTCTCTGGGACTGTTTGGTTTGGGTAAAGTGAGTTGAAGCAGGGCCGGATCTGGGAATTCTTCATTTTTCCCTCTGATCCTGGGAACCGAAGCTTTATTTAAGACGTCTGACCACCCTCCTTGCCCCGCGATAGGCGCCCTGACCGCCGAGGGGCCCTGGGAGAGGACACGGGACTTCATCCGGCGGCCCTTTGAACTTGGCATCACCACCGCGTGTGCATCCCGGGGCCTGGACCGCAGCAAACCTCCTTCCCTTCCAGACAGCGTGCTGTTACCAGGAACTTTTCTGCTGATGTGGGCACTATCCGAATTCCAGCCTGGGAGCCCTTCCTCCTCTGCCCCTGCCCGCCGCCCACAGCTGTCAGCTGTCCCTCCTGGCTGGGCCCGCCCTTGGTCCCTTGACGTTTATTTCTGGGCATCTGATGTCCAGAATGTGGGTGACAGGGCCCAGTGAACTTTCTTCAGTAGAGTCTTGCTTGCCTGGCGTTTGTGCCATCCACATGTCTAATAGCTGCCCTGTTTTGCCAAGTGCTTCTAGCTGCGTGGCTGTCGAGGTGTCTTTGGTGGTGTGTGGGTTTGCTAAGTCGAGGCTCACTTCATTCTGAGCTGTCTCTTGGAGATATGAATGCGTTAAAGGGAACTATCCCCTCTTCCTTGATGTCCCTGGTCCTGGGCATCCTCACAGCCCACTGGGCAGCCTTTGCTGCTCTCAGACCCATGACATCATCTCCTCTCCTCTGATACCCCATTTAGATGCTTGTGGGTTTGCTGGGCTTCCAGGGAGGGGCTAGACCTTCTGGTGACTGCTGTGGATTTTTAACCAGGTCTGGGTGAGAGTGCCCTTAAATTAGTACACCTGGGGAGAGAGTTCTCACAGGACAGTGGGCAGCCAGGAGCAGGTGTGAATTGTTTGGAGGCTGTTAGAGCAGGTCGATTTCTAGGGCGTCTACAGACATGAAGACCTATTTGGATTCACAAATTCAATTTGTGTAGCTGTGGTGTGTCCCCTCATAGCATCTCAGAAGGACAGTGTGGAAGCTGGCTCTTGTGTGTGCCCTGGGAGAGCCACTGTGGCCAAATGGAAACTGTTATTTATTGCATCTCCCAGTTGGTAGTGGGTTGCTTTAGTTGAGTCTCCATCTCTGTCAAAATAGTTGTAAAGTTAATTTTGTCCCTCTCTGGTCAGCAGTGGCTATTTAATGTGTGTGTGTCCATCTAAAATAGGGCTAAAATAAATAAAATGGTCATAGTGGGGAGTGGAGGGGTAGGGGGAGGAATAGCGTAACTGTCCCTAGTGGGTGTTCCATTATCTGAGAGCTTTGAATTACCTTTACAGTTGCTTCCTTAGAAACATCTAGGCAGGTTGGAGTGTGTGCATCTTTCATGTTACATTACGCATCATCTTTTTAGCATGGATTTCACTTTGACCCAAGTGTTGCCAGAAACAGGGCTGGTCATTTTTCCTAATGTCAACCAGATGCTCCTGGGTGCCCAGCCCATAAGAAAAGCCTGTTTGGTTCGGTTTGAGTTTCATAGCCAGACCAGAGACCCTGCCCCTCCATCCCATAGCCTGTGCTTCGATCCTCTTCTGGGAAGTTGATAAAACAAGAGAGATTGTAAGAGCCAAGACTTTGGATTTCTGTCTCCATCTGATAGTCTGTGACAAAGAATCCCGGGGTCAAGATTGAACCCTAGTTAGAGCCTGCGTCTTTGTGGGGCTGGAAAGCCACTGACATTCCAAGAGCAGTTTGGAGGCCTTTTTTATTCAGGAACCTTTTTAGAAACCTTCTTGTGTATTTTTTTCTTCTTTTGTTTTTATTTGTGTTAGGGAAGTGAAGCATTGATTTTCACTGTTACTATTTTTTAATGTATCCTGCGAGAGAGACTCAGCCCGGGTCACGTCATCTGATGTCCAGTTTTCCTGCATGTGGGTGCAGTCAGTGGGTTTAACTGTGTAGGGCTTGAGGTATTTCCAAAGGCGGCCATGCTGGGTGATGGTCCATCTTCTCACCTCCTCCAGGACTGACCTTTGCCTAGACCTTCTGACATTGTTTATCAGTGAAAAGGCTTGATTTTCCCGTGTGTACTCCCAGGAGTGAGTATTGACCTTTTCTCCTGGAAAGATCTGCTTAGTGGTGTGAGGGGTGGGTTTTGTTGTTTTTAACTAGCTGAGTGGCTGTGCACAGCTCAGTGCAGCTCAGCTCAGGAAGATGAGGCCTAGAAGAGGCCTTGTACACCAGAGTACAAATAAACACACCTTGTTGCTTTTCATCTTCAAAGAGATGTGACTAAGACTCCCTACTGGGGTGTGAGATGTTTTTTCCTGACTGCCAACTTAGGCCATTTACTCTGGGATAAGTGGGGGAGGGAGAGAGATTAGAGTAGGAGAGGGTGGGGTGGTAAATTCTGGGCCTTGAAGAGTAATTTAGACACCTTTCAGCCAGTCTGCCGGATAAGTTGAAAGTAGACTTGTCACCTTTGTAAAGCAGTTTAGAGAATTTGGAGCTTGGGAACACTTATAATCAAGTAATTTCATATTAAAGAATTGGCCTTAAGCCGGCGTGGTGGCTCACGCCTGTAATCCCAGCACTTTGGGAGGCCAAGGCGAGTGGATCACTTGAGGTCAGGAGTTTGAGAGCAGCCTGGCCAACATGGTGAAACCCTCATCTCCACTAAAAATACAAAAATTAGCCAGTCGTGGTGACGTGCGCCTGTAATCCCAGCTACTCTGGAGGCCGAGGTGGGAGAATCACTTGAACTTGGGAAGTGGGGGTTGCAGTAAGTGAAGATCGCGCCACTGCTCTCCAGAACAAGATTGCCTCAATTAAAAAAAAAAAAAAAGAAAAAAGAATTGGCCTTTACATCCTTGCCTGTTTGCGTGGGCAAGGGGAAGAGAGGGAACCCACTATTAGTGAAATACCTCCTGTGTGTGAGATGCTTTGCTCATTACTTTAAGCACATGATCCCATTGAAACTTGCCAAGGATATCATGTGGCAGGAAATCATTGTATGGTTCAGGAGAGATTGATAATACCCAGGATACCACAATAAAGGCTGAAGCCTAGATTGTAACTTAAGCTTCTCCTTGCCCCCAACCTGGGCTGTTCCCATTCTGTTTCCAGGCTCCCTGCACCTTGCTTCCATGCCTCTCTTCCACAACACTCTTGTGAATTGACAGAATCAGTGAGATTGTGTACATGAATGCTCCCCCTCCCCAAATCTGTTCACTTTGTGGTCACTGCCCGGGATTTATTCAGCAGAGATGTGAACTTCCTCTGCAGGACACTTTGGTGTTCATGGTAAATACGTAAAATACATCTCAATCCTTACGTGAAGATGAACCTTTTTCAGAATAACTCTGGTCCTTTTGCTGTGTGTGGGGGTGAGTGACAGACACGCTAGGCGGGGACATGATACCAGCCAGGGTTCGATTTCTTGAGCCGAATTGTAATCACATGGGGGTTGGTTTTTATTCTTTGAGCTCTAAATTCATATTTCCTCCCTTAAAATGTGTTTATTGTATTTTACAATTAAAAAAATAAGTACACCATGGACATGCCTTGGAGTGATGGAAATGTTTTTAGCTGTGGGATTGCCCCAGGGACGGATCTATTTTTGGTTGTTGGATTTTCTTGTTTGTTCTTTTTCCCTCTTTCTGTCTTGGAAATACTTAGGAAATGCTTGGGCTGTTCTAACCATGCAGTTTTGTTGTTGTTTTGACAGTGCCTCTACCTGACAACCAGGGAGATTTTTAAGTTGTCTGCTCGTGTGTGTGTGTGTGTGTACGCATGTGCATATGTGTGTAACTGCCTTCTATTGCTGTGAAAAAATCTACTCACTTGGATGCTAAGGAGTGCCTTGAAGATGTTTGCTGGGAGAGCAGCCAGGTACTTTTGATATGCCATATTTGCTTGTCACATCGTTGGCTTGATGTTTAATATATCTTAAGATAGTACGTGGGTGTTTATGGCAGAGTAACTGCTTGGTCGGGGGGATAGCAAAAGTTTACTTGAGGTATGATTCTTAGGGCTTTTGGCGGTGGTTGCAGGGATGGGGTTAGTCTTGGACAGGGTTTCTCAACCTTGGTACCAATGACACCTTGGCCTGGATGGTTCTTTGTTGTGGGGGCTGTCCGGTGCATGGCGGGATGGTCACGGCAGCGTCACTAGTTCTCAATGCCCATATTGGCTTCCTCTTCACCCAGAGTGGTGATAGCCAAAACTGCCTCCTGACATTGCCACGTTGCCTCTAGTTGAGAACCCCTGGTCTAGCGTGCATGCGTCTTGAGCACATTACTGTGCATCCTAAGTGTGTCTTCTGGATGCAGGGGGTCAAGATGCCATCCTACTCCCAAGGGCCTTTGGGCTTTGGCTTTATGTTTTCTAGCCACACAGTTCCATGGGAAAACCCATTCTTAACCAGAAATGCCCTCAGTACTGACCCTTTCCCTCTCGCTTTCCTCTTGTGTCAGAGTGAAAACTTCTGGAATTTTCTATATGTGGTTTCCTTGGGAGAGACATATGCAGAGAAAGCAGGTGACAGGCAGGTGACAGCTGACACCAAAAGCCACCTGGTTCCCTGAATGTTAAACCTGGAAGGTTCACTATCCCTGAGGGCTACAGGAGCACAAGCTGCCAGTTTGCCTTGGAAGCCTTGTGTTGAAATCCTAACCCTGGAAGTTCCCCTTCCTCCACTCCACAGAGTAGGTATTGTTCTTCTGGGCTCCCCTTTCCCTTCCCATAATTCCTTCTCCCTTGCCATCAAAAGGCCTTACAACTTGAGTCGTTCTGCAGGTGCTTGGGAAAATCTTCTCTACTAGCAGCAAGCTGTGTGTGTGTGTTTTTACAAGTTTTCATCTTACACTTTTTTTCCCTAAAGTCTCTTTGTTGCTCTGTGTCGCTTTATAATACTTCAGTTCCTTTAAGACACTTTCCCCTCCAGCTGTCGTTTTGCTTCGCTCTGTTCCAAACCTTCCTTAAGAATTGTACTTCCACCTCTCTTCAGACTTGCCACATAACTTATCTGCAACTGCCTTCTTTTGGGCATGAATTCACAGGACGCAAGGTGGCACCCAGAGGAGGATGAAGGCTTCCTGGGGAGAAGTGCACATTGTCTCAGTTCAGAACCATTTGTCTCAAACCATACCCTCTTGGAAAAACCTTCTGTAGTGAAGAGCTCTAGCTTCCTGAGTGTGCACATGTCATTTTCTTTGTCTTCGGATAACTAAAAATGTCTTAATGTTTTATTTGGTGGTTCGTCATTGTGCCATCAGCTCTGCCACACCCAGGCACTGTGTCTATTTCCAGGGGTAGGCAAAGCCATGTAAAACTTGTTCTTTGCCCTCAAAGACCCAAATGACCCACTGATGGAAATGGGATTGTTGACCTTCTTCATTATCTGAGAAGGATAGATAGAGGCTCTCCGCCAGTGTTATCTCGGAGGCATTTCTAAACAGGAGACGTACTGATGGATCTTGGACCTTGATGGGAACACAGAGCTGTGAAGATGTCACAGTGCCCAGGCAAACATGGGTACTATATCTTCAGGGATATTTAATCAATGTGTCATTCTTGAACAGGTTTTAGAGGTGATGACACGTGTCCTAGTTTGCTTCTTTAGGTTTCCAGATAAAATATTGGTATATGTGTATTGGTGCTTTGCGACTTTTCTAGCTCTAGGCTTCTGAGGTTTGAGCTAGAAATGTCTTCTGTGGCTTTTGGACAATAGCCTTCTTTACCTCATGGTCATACACAGTATATATGTGTGTGCATGTGTGTGTGTATACCCTGGTTATATATGTACACTGTATGTATAAAACCTCTCTTCTAAATCCTGCGAGATTGAAAACTCCTTGAGGGACTGGGATCATATATTAAATGTCTATGATACTTTTTCTTTTGTGGTGTTTAGAAGAGTGAGAGTGACTCCCATTCATTGAAGGTTTACTCTGCTTGACAGGGTGGCAAGCACTGTGTGTGCCTTATTTTGTTGTAAACTTCTTGAGTTACAAACACTGCAAAAATAATACACGGGGGCCAGGCGCAGTGGCTCACGCCTGTAATTCCAGCACTTTGGGAGGCTGAGGTGGGTGGATCACAAGGTCAGAGGATCGAGACCATCCTGGCTAACGTGGTGAAACCCGGTCTCTACTAAAAACACAAAAAATTAGCCAGGAGTGGTGGCATGGATCTGTAATCCCAGCTACTTGGGAGGCTGAGGCAGGAGAATCACTTGAACCCAGGAGGTGGAGGTTGCCGTGAGCCGAGATCGTGCCACTGACTCCAGCCTGGATGACATAGCGAGACTCCGTCTCAAAAAATAAAATAAAAATAAGTAAATAAGTAAATAAAATACACAGACTGAGTACGTGCTTATGATACAAAATTCAAACAAATTAGAAGTAATGGCAATAATAAAACATTAAAATATTCCTTCATGTTCCTTTCCCATTTCTCTCCCCTCCCTTAAGTAACTACTATGAATCGTCCGGTATGTATCAATTTAGTTTTAACATAGATTTATATTTATATACAGATACACACACAGACATAATTTAATGAGCTCCTGCTTGTCTGTATCTGTAGTTTTTTGGCTGACTGTTTAACTCAAGTACTATATTTCATCAATTTTATTTTGAGCTGTGTGAGTGGGTCACATCTGTCTCCTGTTTAGACATTTCAGTTACTCCCAAGCAATTTGGCAGTTTCTCTCACCTTCCCTTGCTTTGCTCGGCTCTTGAGCAGACACCCCTTTTGCGCTGTCTCAGAAGTTCAGCTGATACACCTTCAGTTATTTGTGTTTTCCTCTTTTAAGTCTCTTAAAGCGCTGGCTCTTGCTTTGCAAGAAAATACGGAATTATAGTCATTTCTTGCAGTGAGAGATATTTGCTTCACTATTATCAAATTCATGCTGTTTCCCTACCTCTTTGTGTATACACGAATGTGTTTAATTTTTCATTTCAATGCCGCATTTTAACATCATCTTTTAAAGGACATTCTAAATAATAGGTCAGTTCAACCTGTGCAGCACCAGCCATGCACATAACTCAATAGAAGTGATGATATACGAGCAGCTGTGAGCAAGTTTACCCAGGCACTGCCAGTGACCAATGAATCACAGCTTCCGCCCATCCCGTGCTTTTAGAAGATGCAGTTGGCCATTAGGTATGTCCTGATGTCAGAGACGTTACAACATCAAATAAATGTGTCTTCTTGGCCGTCTTTCTTTTTGCTCTTATATACCTACCCATTCTTTTAAAAACAGCTTTCCGGTATGTGTACATACTATAATTTATTTAATGCTTTCTCTGCTGGTGGATCTTATTTCTTTTTCAGAGCAGTTTATTCAGGTAGGTAGTATGCTCTACCATTGTATAGATGAGGAAACTAAAAGGTTCAGTAACTTTCCTAAACCTTCAACCAGTAAGAGATAGTTTCAGAATTGGCACGTGGGTGTGCGTGGCGTAGACTTGGTCTCCTAACCACTGGCTCTGCTGCTTTGGTATAGAATAGAAATCCAAGTCTGTATTTGTTGGGAGAAGAATCTCACCATCTACCTCGTGCTGGAGAATTCCAGCATTGCATAGGGATGTCAATATTGACTCCATGCTTATCGTGTTGGATAGAATGATTTGTTACAGAGCCATTGGAGTAGGGGGCATCTCAAGTTGATTTTACTCAAATGGCCTGTCAGATAGAAACTGCTGTTCCCCTATGTGGAGAACGTATCAGTATAGGGGTTTAAATTGGCTGTTGCAGAGACTCAATTTATTAAAAGAAACAAAAATAAGAATAAACAAGTTTATTTCAACACCATGACACTTGCCTTTGAATATATTAATGATGGAGACAATTTTTCCCCGCTTTATGGGACTATTTTGTTAGAATACCCACCAAAAGGCTTTCTTTTCCCCCAGCACTTCCCTCAAATAGTACTGGGTGCCAAATAGAAGGACTCACTGTTCAAAAAGTCTGAAATAGATTTTCCAGACAAAGAGATAGCACTGATGATAATGCCTCATATCAAAAGAGAATTTAAAGTGTTCTTAAAATTACTTTCTGACCCTGAGCTTAAGCTTATGTGGTCCATGTATGAGAGAACGTTTCCTGAACTAGAGATTGATGTTCTTTATTGTGGAAGCAGACATTTTAATGTGTTGCTCCAGAAAGAAACCAGAAATAATTGATCCCATCTTGTTGCTTCGAACTAAGGGGCTCATGTGAGAAACTAGGCAATGGTGCCTTGTGAGAAAATAATGCCACAGGGCTGTAAAGTGTTAACTACAGGCAGAGCAGAGTGAACCCCAGGATTTTAAACTCACCCCCAGGGCCTTTCCAGAGACCTGAGAACTGGACTCTCCTTTTAGTGAGTCATTGTGATATCAAGAGACTGGTGATAAATTGGGTGAATTCACTGTTGCCCAAATCCAACTGTGATTTTTGACAGACAAATAGCGCAGTGTGCAGACGATGTTGTCTCTGTCCTGGAGAGCAGCCACAGGGAGGGGGGGCAGGCCCTTTAGCTTACTCTGGAACAGGCCTTGGGCATCCGGGTACTGCAAGGATATGGAATTTATGAATAACTTGATTTAGAAGACTTGCAAACCCAAGGTGCCAGTCTTCCAGGTGGCAGTGGTACACTTATGTGTTTGTTGGCATAGAGAAATGAAAGCATAAAGGGTGTTTAATTTTATTGCATTAAAAATCCCTTCTCATTATTATAAGACCCAGTGAGTTTGGCTTAGGGAATGTCAGAAGTGTGTCCTCTTTGATGGCATTACTGGAACATTTTCCTTCAGCTTTAGCTTTGAATCAGAGCAGTGTTCTCCAGGCGTCGTTAAAGTAATTGGACACGGCTGAAAAATGAGCCCTAGTCACACTTGTAGTTCCACAGTCAGTTGAAAAAAGCCCCTTGATTGATTTGGAAAGTTCTAAATTTAACTTGTTTTTTTTTATTATAAAAATAAAATTGAGGGAATTTGGGGAGGGAAAGAGTGATTAGCAACATAGGGTATTTCATCAGAGTTCAAGCTGTAAAAAATGGTTAATGCTAAGAGAAACCAGAACAGAACTAAGTAAGGTGTTTCAAAAACAGATTGATAAAAACATTGGCATAAGCTTGATTAAAAAGTATGAGACCAGCAAGTGAGCCCAGCTGGCAGGAACCTGGGGAAGCAGGATTGGAATGAGTTGGTGCTTACTACTGTAAAAGAGATAAAGTTGGAAAGAATGACTTTTACATTAGGAATATTTGGTATTAATGAAAGATAGAACTGATCTTGTAAATGTTATAGTGAAACAATAAGCGTTGGTGGATCCTGTGAAGGGCAGTGGTGATATAAAGGTTTAGCATACCCAGAGTTCATTTATGTTATTCAAGTAAATGATAATAACAATACAAGAAAAACTAACAGATGTCAAAAATATCATAGGGTTCAGTTTTTGAATAATGAGCATACCAGAACAGTCAAAGATGATACAAAATATGAATATATATATAAATATATATTTTTTCAGAGAAAGGAACACTGCCCAGAATTGAAGGGCAACGTCAGCATCTTTCGAAAGTACCCATAAAATGTGACTTGGCAACAATCCTGAACAGAAAAAATAATTCTTCTGTTTTCCTGTGTCTGAAGCTCCATGAGGCGGGATGGAGTCTATTGTGTTTTTGATGTCTATCTTATTTGCTGTTATACTCCAGAACCTGATTCAATGCTTGGCATAGTGTTGGGCACACAGTAGGATTTCCTCTAGGTTACCTACAAGAAGGAATGGAGGGGATCACTAAAGACATCACTATGACTTTGAAAAAGAGACGGAATTGGGAGAGTCAGACTAAGCCATGGTGAATGAAATTTACCTGGCCAAGCTAATTCTGCCTTTTGGTGAAAATTGCTTCTCCTTCGCTGGAGTTTAGAACATCTCATTGATCTTCAAAGACTTGGAAAGATCTTTACAAGATATCCCTTGGCTTAAAAAGACAAAGAAAAAGAGGCCTTTGAGAGGGCAATGTACTAGAGCAATTTTAAATCAGGTGATAAATTAGATTGACTATGAGACTAGCATGTGACATATCAAAAGGGTTTCTGACAGGCTAATGAAAACTGCTATGCATCTTAATTCCGTTTGAAGGGAGTTTACATAGTTTACTTCACAAGTAGGGGAGGTCACCAAGAGGAAATAAAGCAGGTCTGTTTTCTAAAATATCAGTATTAGGCCAGGTGCGCTGGCTTACACCTTGGGAGGCCGAGGTGGGCAGATAACCTGAGGCCAGGACTTGGAGTCCAGCCTGGCCAACATGACGAAACACTATCTCTACTAAAAATATAAAAATTAGCTGGGCATGGTGCCACATGCCTGTAATCCCAGCTACTCGGGAGGCTGAGGCACGAGAATCGCTCGAACCTGGAAGGTAGAGATTATAATGAGCCGAGATTGCGCCACTGCACTCCAGCCTGGGCGACAGAATGAGACTCTCTCTCAAAACAAAACAAAACAAAAACAATGTTAAGCACATGAAATAGTAAGGAACAGTTGGTTATCTTCTGGTCTAGTTTAAAAGGAAATAAAACTTTGCTGGTCAAACCACCCTAATGATTCCAGGAAGGAAACACATCAGTACATATAACATTAAAGGGCAGTAGAAGGTGATATAAATACACCAACTGAAGACTAAATATAAAGCAAAATGTTACCAATTCTTTTTAAAAGAAAACACCTATCTACTCACTTTAGGACACGTGGTAAAATCCAAGAGATAATAGAGTGAAAAATTAAGGAAATAAAATCCATTATGTAAGGACTACTTTTATGGTGTCATATAAGTAATTTCATAGCATTAAGCATTAAAATAGATAAACAGGGTTACTGCAAATGACAAAAGGTTCATTAAACAACAAATATCTGATCATTCCACATAAAAAGACATGAAGAATTAGGAACATAATGAAAAGGGTATTGAAGATTCTCTAAGTATAAAGTTAGCTGGTGCTTGCTAAATTTTCGAAAGTTAAAATATTTAGAGGATACACAGTTCTAATGTTTTAAGTAAGGTCTGTGGGTATGGGGAAGTGCTCATCAGGTGCTGAGGATTGGGTGGTTTGTGCAGTGGGAATGGTGGATGGGACTGACCAGGTCCTTGGGGAGCCCCCGGGGGCCTTTCCTACTCCTGCTCCCTGGATCTACAGAAGTGCTCACTAATGGAAGCTATGGGGATAAAATCCTGCCTGCTAATGAGATAAGAAGTTTGATTAACTTTGAGTTGGGCTTAGTGAGCCTGGCGCCAGTGGCTGCGAAAGAGTCGTCTGCTGGTGGGAATTTACAAGAGCAACTTCGGGCCTCTTACATGGATGGAAAGAGGATTTAAAGGTTACTGAGAAGAAGGTGTATTTTTGTTATATATTATTAAGCATTCACATTATTTGCATTATTTGATAACAGAGCTGGGCATGGTGGCTCATGCCTGTAATTCCAGCTACTAGGGAGGGTGAGACAGGAGGATCACTTGAGGCCAGGAGTGGAGACCAGCCTGGGCAACATAGCAAGACCCCCATCTCTAAAAATAAAATTCAAGATAATTATTAGAAAACATTTTCCTGGTTAAGTATAGTGTATTTTATTTTTTAAGATTTTACCATATGGATTGTGTAGAGCTTTGCTACTCTTAATGTGGTTAACAGACCAACAGCATCAGCATCACCTGAGTCAGAATCTGCATTTTAACAAGATCCCCAAGTGATACATGTGCATATTAAAGTTTGAGGGGCATTGATATGGTGATTAAGAATACAGGCTTTAGAGTGAGTCAGTCTGGGTTCAGATTCCAGCTCCTTGCCTTCATCTTGGCTAGGTTTCTTAAACTTTTTAAATCCATCACATCTTCGTCTGTTAATAGGCATAATAATGGTCCTTACCATGTAGAAATATTTTAAATAAGATAATGCATGTAAAACACTTTACTTTTATTTATTTATTTATTTATTTATTTACATACTTACTTACTTACTTACTTTGAGACGGAGTCTCGCTCTGTTGCCCGGGCTGGAGTGCAGTGGTGCAATCTCGGCCCACTGCAAGCTCCACTTCCGGGTTCACGCCATTCTGCTGCCTTAGCCTCCCGAGTAGCTGGGACTACAGGCACCCACCACCACGCCTGGCTAATTTTTTTGTATTTTCAGTAGGGACGGGGTTTCACAGTGTTAGCCGGGATGGTCTCGATCTCTTAACCTCGTGATCTGCCTGCCTCAGCCTCCCAAAGTGCTGAGATTACAGGCGCGAGACACTGCGCCCAGCCACACTATTTATAATTGCTCACTAAGTGTTACTGATTAGTAATAAATTTATTATAAAAACTTGGACAAAAGGTAGAAACACATAACATACAATCTATCACCTAAAGATTTTTAACACATTGATTATTTATGTTTGATTTTAGATAGTTTTTATCATACATGGAATATAATTTTATGTCCTGCTTTTTTCACTCATGAATATAGCATAAGCATTTTCCCATGTTACACTAATCTATGAGTACAAGGAGTCTCCTATCATAGAATGCTGGGTGCATTCTTTGATGTTGGCTGTAAAAAGCATCCACCCAAGCCAGCAACATGCTGCCTCGCAGCTTATATCCTCGTCTATATGTAGGAGATGACATTACCTGGCCCCTCTACTTTTACATGATAGTCATGAGAATCTTAGAATCGTGTAGTATGTAAAAATAGCTAGTAAAAAGTAAAATGAGCTGGGCGCGGTGGCTCATACCTGTATCCCAGCACTTTGGGAGGCTGAGGCAGGCGGATCACCTGAGCTCAGGAGTTAGAGCTGGGCAGCCTGGGCAGCATGGTGAAACCTCGTCACTAATAAAAATACAAAAATTAGCCAGGCACAGTGGTGTGCACCTGTAGTCTCATTCGGGAGGCTGAGACAGAAGAATTGCTTGAACCCAGGAGACGGAGGTTGCATTGAGCTGACATTGTGCCATTGCACTCCAGCCTGGGTAAGAGTGAGATCTTATCTAAAGAAAAATAAAAAAAGAAAAAAAAAGTAAAATGCTGTACACATCTGTGTTATTTTAAGTGGGTGAATCTAATATGGAAAACCCTAAAAACAGAAATTACCCGTTGACTCCACAATTCCACTTCTAGCACTTTAACCCAATGAAATAGTTTGCAATGTGTACAAAAGTTTGGCGATGAGGATACCTGTATTTGTGGTAGTATCGTTAATAGTGGTGAAACACTGGAAACTAACAAAATGCTCACTAGTAGGGGAGAATTATCGTGTCAGTATACTAAAATACTATGCAGACAGTAAAGTAAGGAGGATGTTACTGACCTGTGTTTTCCAGTAAGGTGACCACTGGCCACCTGGGGCTACTGAAATTTCAATTAGTTAAGTTTAAATAAAACGTAAAAGTTCAGTTTCTCAGTCACACCCAGCCTATTTCAGATGCTCAGTAGCCCCATGTGGCTGGTGAGATTGGATAGCACAGATATTGAGCATTTCTGTTATTGCAGAAAGTTCTAGTGGACAGCGCTGCTGTAGAATAATTCTTCCATGGGAAGAAAATTCTTACGAAACAGATGATTCAAATTTGTAGTGTGTGTGTGTGTGAGGTACAAATTGCCCCGCAGTGCCCAGCACTTCATTTCTTTGTTTTTCTACGTTCAGTCCAATCTGGCCGTAGTAGTCCCCACTCACTAAAAGCTAGATATCTGGTGTCAGCCACCCCGAAGTTTGGTGTAGGTCAGTTCTTGAGGGCCCTCCTTTTCCTGTAGGCTCTCTCAGGACCCCTGGGTGCCTGGTCTGATCTTTGGTGTTACTATTGCTTTTTGTTCCAAAGTCTGTTGTTGCCCAGCCTTGGACCTTCTTTTCTTCCAATTTCTTCAGTCCACTTCTTCACATCAATTAACTACCCCCTACATTATACAGCAGTGATATTCAAGGGTTGGGGAAGAGGCAGCCACTCTTCCCCTCCCTCATTGAGATTGATGGGAGAATGTTACCTAGGGGGTGGAAAAAAGGCTGAAAGCCATATTATGTGAGTACACAGTAACAACCACCCTAGACCTCAATTCACGTGCACGTACGTGCGCTGATCTCGCCTAGTTTACAGACCCTCCTGGACACTTTGCAAGAAGGCTCTGCGGTCACTGGACCCTCCATCCCCTGCCCCTCCCAGCAGCGTTGGGTCTCCAGGCGCTCAGCTCTTGCCACAGGGGTGAACTGACACAAATCAAGATGGTGTCAGTACCATAGTGATCCCTTTTTCTTGTTGGCTTTTTTAGCACGATTCTGGTTGGCTTGATGGAGAAGGAACACAGTCTCCCAGCTCGCACCTTTCCCCACAGCTCAGCGCAGCCATATGCAGTGTGTGCTCTTGTTTTCTGTCTGGTCTTACTGTTAATTAAGGATATGACTGTGTTTGCAGACAGTTTATCAGAGCAGGCTTCCTCTTCACTCTCTGAAACCTGGCTAGTGAATCTCCTTTTCTGGAAAAGTGTCCTCCCATCTTCAACTCCCCATCAGAGAATTAATCTCTGACTTCTCAATGGCTGCCTCTAACTTGTATTTGTTCATGTAGAACTTAACACACGATATTACAGTTTATTTATGCTTGTTCCCTATACTTGAACGGTTATTAAGCCTAGATGATTGTAAGAGTAACTTGGATGCTTTAAAATATATTTTTAATTACTTTAAATTATTGAATCTTCCAAATAGCATAAAAGATCTGAGAACGGCATAACAAACACTAGTGTACCTGTCATGTAGATTTATCAGATTTTTGATATATGTTATTATAATTCAGGCTTCTCTTTTAAAAGAAAAATGTGGCTGGGTGCAGTGGCTCATGTCTAGAATCCCAGCACTTTGGGAGGCTGAGTCTGGTGGATCACTTGAGGCCAGGAGTTTGAGACCAGCCTGGCCAACATGGTGAAACCCCATCTCTACTAAAAATACACAGAAAAAATTAGCCAGGCATGGTGGGGTGCACTTGTAGTCCCTGCAGCTACTTGGGAGGCTGAGGCATGAGAATTGCTTGAACCCAGGAAGCTGAGGTTGCAGTGAGCTAAGATCTCACCATTCTGCTCCAGCTTTGGTGACAGAGTGAGACTCCGTCCCCTGCCAAAAAAAGAAAAATGTATTACAGATAGAGTCAAAGACTTTGCCTCATCCCATTACTCTCTCTTGGCCCAGAGGTCATCACTATCCTCAAATTTGCATATATCCTTTCTGTCCGTTTTTAATCTTTTGCTACCGATGTGCATTTATAACCCTTGCATAGGATTTTAAAGTATACATAGATGCTATCAAATGGCCTATACTTCTGCAGCTGGCTTTTTTCATTTACCTTTATAATTTTGAGTTCCGTCCCATTTATAACTTTGAGTTCTATCCACGTTGCCACATATAGATATAGTTTATTTTAGCTGCTGCAGAATATCCTATTGTATGAATATACTACGCTTTGCTCATTCATCTCTTAACAGGATATTTAGATTATTACCATGACTAGCCACACTGCAGTGAAAATTTTTGTGCATAATAGCAGGACTTTATCTATAATAATACTCTTGAAGTAGAATTGCTGATCAAAGGATTTGCACATTTTCAACCTGAGTAGATATTGCCAACTTCTTTATAAAATGGTCTTGCTCATTTATGCTTTCATTAGTGGTTTATGAGAGCGTCTGTTTCTCTCACTTTCTTCCAGCGTTTGGAATTCAGGGTTTTAAATTTGTTTCTCCAAGGTGCAAGGTGGTGACTTGCTGTGTCTTGTTTTGTTTTGTTTTGTTTGTTTGTTTTTGAGACAGAGTCTCGCT
This sequence comes from Piliocolobus tephrosceles, assembly GCF_002776525.5. Taxonomy (NCBI): domain Eukaryota; kingdom Metazoa; phylum Chordata; class Mammalia; order Primates; family Cercopithecidae; genus Piliocolobus; species Piliocolobus tephrosceles. The sequence continues at coordinate 28,420,188 of NC_045446.1, read as the reverse complement.
CTGTCACCCAGGCTGGAGTGCAGTGGTGCGATCTCAGCTCACTGCGACCCCCGCCTCTTGGGTTCAAGCAGTTCTCTGCCTCAGCCACCTGGGTAGCTGGGATTATAGGCTTGTGTTCCCATGCCTGGCTAATTTTTTGTATTTTTAGTGGAAACAGAGTTTAACCATGTTGGTCAGGCTGGTCTTGAACTCCTGACCTCGTGATCCACCCACCTTGCCTCCCAAAGTGCTGGGATTACAGGCATGAGCCACCATGCCCAGCCTGCTGTGGTTTTAATTTGCCTGCCCCGATGACTGGTCAGGGGAGTGGTGGCCTGTGGCCAGGCTTGTTCCCTCATCCCCTGCCGAGGTAGATAATGGATGGGGAATCCCAAGGCCATTCATGACAGGCAATTAAGAGGCAGTTGTTCTACTGTTGGCATGGCATGAATGTCCAGGCCCCAGCTCTGGACTGTAGGACTGGGTGATAAGGTCTCATTCTGCTGGAGATCAGAATATTTCCCAATTGTGTGGATTCTGGTGCCCCCGTGGCTCAGCATATAGAAGGCAGTGAGCCTCAGCCATGTGCTTCTCCTCCCTGGAGGGTGTCTCATTCTGTGATGCTGGGACCACTCATCCAGGGTGTGCCGCTGTGAGAAGATAAGCAAAACAGTGGGGAGCCACTTTCTAGGCTCCGCTTCCAGTGGAGGTGTGGGAGAGTGATGGTTCAGAAGGCAGGTTCTTGAACCAAACAGTCTGAGGCCAGGTCCTGGCTGCGTGACCTTAGGCCAGTTACAGAGCTGCTCTGCCTCAGTGTGTTCTTTACCTGTAAAAGGAGGCTAAGGTTAATAGCAGCCTCATGGCATTCTTGGGGAGAGTAGACAAGATCATGAATGCAGGGTGCTTAGTCCATGCTGGCATTTCAGGAGCACTCACCACATGCTTCCTAATCCATGCTGAGACTAGGGTTGAGGGCTGGGAGTGTCAATTTATCTCAAATCCCCAGTGCCTAGCCCAGTGCTGGCACTGACTGAGAACTCAGTAAATGCTTGTTGAATGAATGAATGAGTTTCTACTTAGTGACTTCTCAGTTGTGCTTTGGTTTGTACAGCACACTATGTAAAGCTTTTGCATTTTACTCTAAGAGCAGTGAGAATGTTAAATTTTTTTTTAAATGTTAAATTTTTGTGAGTACAGAGTAGGTGCATATTTACGGGGTACCTGAGATGTTTTGCTACAGGCATGCAATGTTTCATAATCACATCATGGAGAATGGGGTATCCATTCCCTCAAGCATTTATCCTTTGTGTTATAAACAATCCAATTATACTCTTTTAGTTATTTTAAAATGCACAATGAGGATATTTTAAACCAGGGATGACTGTGATCCTGTTTGTTGTCTTAGAACAGAGATGAGGACTCTTGATCCTCCTGAAAATTTCAATCCTGAAATTTCTGGTCACCAATCATGAACTTGAAATTAGACTTTTGTGACTCCTCGTTTTCACATTTTCACTTTAAAAAAATTACTTGCATTTTTTCCCCCTCCTTGAAATGTTCTTCCCTCTGTCTTCTTGGTCTTTTTGAAATGCATTTAAATAGTCTTTTTCCTTTTTTATTGATTCTAAAATCCTCATGATTTTGGAGTTTGAACTTGAGCTTGTCTCCAAGTTCTAGGGGTATTCTCTTTCATGACCTAGGACATAAGCGCAGGGTCAGTGCTAAGTGAGATTCTGGAAGCAGAGTCTTTAGAATTCCAGGTATATTTTAGTTTTGCTGCTAGTTCAAACGGCTCATCTCTGTCTCATTTTGCCTCTACCGAAAGTACCTTTTTCTTCCTAAATTTTGGGTTGAAGAGGGTATACCCACCCTCTGGGGCCATCATCAGGACTAAGTGGCTGATGATCATTTTCCCTATGTTGGTTCCACACTGACTTCAAAAGGGTATGAACAGCTTGCGTCTGGGAGGCTCATTAAGTTTCCTGGGCTCTCTGGATCACCTCCAGTTTAATGAGTTCGTACAGTGGACTAAAGAGCCTCAAAGATTATGAAATAGAAATGCCCTTTATCTAAGTATATTTAGGGGAGGACACACTGACTGTTCCCTTTCCTGTTTAAATGCGTTTTATTTATTTGCGAGATGGAAGAGGAAAGCAGAATGAAAAGAAATTAAAATCTCTGTAGACTTGAGCTATTTGCATACTTAGGACACTATGACAAGGACATTTAGTGGATTCAGAACCCAACATGGGTGGGGAACAAAACGGAGGGTAAAAAGACTGGCTTTGCAAAATAAATAACAGTGTCACTTGGAAATGGTGATCTGAGTGAAGATATGGAAATAATGTGGTAAATACTAAAGCAGAAGTAGACATACCAGAAGAAGACATAATCAAAACAACACAGAGATCAGAAGTACAGAGATGTAGATGTTAATGGGAGAACAAAATAGAGTTATATGGTGACAGTCAGTCATAGCTGTGGAGGGAGGAAGGCCAGGCGACAAGGATGATGGATTTAAATGCCATTGGATTAAATTTTTAATTACCGTCCACTTGCATTGCCTAAGATTTTGGGATGAACGTATTTATGTCTGTGCATGTATACGAAACCCAACCAACAGTTCCATAGTTAGTTTTTTTGGGTAAATATAGAAATTGACCCTTCTGATCTTAAAGCTTGAAACTTACATTTTTAAAATATGAGTTCCTTCCTCAGGAAATGATCTTCAGGTCTCTTAAAAAAAAAGTATCAAAGAACTGAAATTCGCCAGATCACCACATTCCCACAGTTAGATGTCAGAACCCCTCATTCATCACGATTGCTTCCTTGCCCCTCCCAGTTCTGTTTTTTTTTTTTTTTTTAAACACATTGTTACATTTCTTCCCTAAAACCTCTAGTTTTAGTTATTCAGGGAGATTGATTTGAGACTGAGTCTCCTCGGCTTTAGCACCTGATTAAAGCCTTCTTCCTTGGCAATAATCATCATCTCAGTCATTGGCTTTCTTTGCAGAAAGCAGCAGGACCTAGACCCAACTTGTGGTATTTCTCTAATATATATATACCACATACAAACATTGCTGTTCTTTGTCCTAGGAAGAACTTCAACATTGGCCATAAGAAGTCTCCACTCTCTATGTGCTTACCATCTATTTTTAAATGACCTGTTTGGTATTATTGTCACTGGCTTTTTAAAACCATTGCTTATTGTTCACTTACTTGTAAATCAATATAGTAGGTGTGGCTGGATGTGCAGAATTTTCCCCTGACCTTAAGTAATTAAGAATTTATGAAGGGAGAGAAAATGTGCACGTAAGTCTCTGAGTAAGGTGTTGTATAGTAATGTGGTGAGTGGCACAAGAGTGATATAGACCTAATGTTGCTGGAGTTAGAGGAGGTCCCCATTTCTTCCAGCCATGGTGAATAAACAAGGATTGGGAAGGCAGTCCTTGACGTGGTGGAATACTAGGATGGCATGGGCTGGGCCCCAGAGGTGAGAAACTATACAATGTATTTGGGAAGCCATAAGTATTATAAGTTTGCTAGAGTCTTGAGCAATGGAAGATAAAACTAGAAAGAGGGCATTGTCTACTAGGAACATTCCTACTACTAACCATGTTCCCAGTTATTTGGTGCTTACTGTGTCCCAGGCACTGGGGAAAGTGCTTTACCCACTAGATATTTTTGAATCCCCTCAAGATCACTGTGAGGTCAAGACTGTCATGATCATGATTTGACCCAGTAGGAGACCGAGGTTCAGAGAAATTGAACAACTTGCGGGGACTTGGGTAAGAGCGAGGCTGTGAGTCCTGGGCTTTTCCAGCTCCACAGTCTTGCTTGGTGGATAGGGTGGTGATGAGGCCACAGAGACCCAGCTGAGGGCTCGGGGTTTGGACTTTGGGACATAGGCACTGGGAAGCCTTTCCCTTGCTCAGGGCTCTGTTTGGAAAGCCTAGAGTTAGCCTCTACTTTGGAGGTTGTGGTCTGAGTGTAACCAGGGCCTGGTCTAGGCTGCCGGATGCAGGCTAGAGGGAAGAAAGCCCAGATTTGGACGCCACTGAGGGAGTGGTTTCACTTGAATGGTGACAGTAGAAGCTGGGTTTGTAAATTAGGTTTGAGGCTGGGTGTGGTGGCTCATGCCTGTAATACTAGCACTTGGGAGGCTGAGGTGGGAGGATCACTTGAGCCCTGGAGTTCAAGACCAGCTTGGGCAACATGGTGAAACCCTGTCTCTACAAAAAATACAAAAATTAGGTGGGCGTGCTGGTGCACAACTGTAGTGCCAGCTACTCAGAAACTTGAGGTAGGAAGATAACTTGAACCCAGAAAGTTGAGGCTGCAGTGAGCTATGATTATGCCAGTATACTTCAACCTGGGCAAGAGAGCAAGACTCTTGTCTCAAAAAAAAAAAAAAAAAAAAAAATAGTGTTGCGTTGAGCTGGGGCGGAAGTGGAGGCAGCCAACTGAAACTGATTAGTATAATAACCACAATTCCCAGGCTTGGATATTATGGACCAGCAAAATAATGAAAAAAAAGAAAAAAACAAAACTTGGGCTTCTGATGTTGAGTCACCCGCTTTTATTTGATCAGATGAGAACAATGACAACAAAATCACTCTCTGATTATCCCATCATTATTTTATGAAATAAATTATGTTTTAACACAAAAATGTTGCAATGGCTCATCAGAATAAAGGATGGTACTGTAAGTGGAATAAGTTCAATTCTAAGAAGAGCTTGCTACAATTGTGCCTTCATTTTCTACTTTTCTTGCTAACCAGTGAACCCTTTGTCATGGACCAGGGTGTTCTTTAACACACATTTGGGAACTACTGCTAGAGACTATTCTGTTCAGAGGCTTGACTGGGAGGGAGCAGGCTCCAAGGCTGTGGTTGGGGGCCATGGGAGGGTGTAAGTAATTTGTTTTCAGGTATGTGGGTGTTTAGGATTTCAGGAAGGGTTTTCTAAAGCAGGAAGACCTCACTGTGTGCCGAGAAACTGGGGAGGCCTTTGTGAAGATAGGAATGGGTAAAAAATTCTGGAGAGAGGAAGGAGGAAGCCAAAATGAGATGGGGGAATAACATTTAGTATCTGCGAGGCATGCCTTCGGAGAGAGGTCTGTCTCATTTAATGCTCATAAATAGTCTTTGTGGTCAGAGACACACTGTTTTTTTAAAGAATAGTGTGAGGGTTTATTCAATTTAAAAAATTCACTTTTCGAAAACAGAGGAACAGAAGAAAATCCAACAGTAAAAAAGCCATTAATCATTAACAGGTTGCATTCATTAAGATGACATAAACAATTTATCAAATACCTTTATGAGCAACATTATTTTATAGCAGATCCTGACCGTTATTAACTTTTGGATCTGTGAAACTGGACTCTGCTGCCAAGGCATGTTACTACTGACCTACTGAATTCTCTTACCCTTTTATCACGTAAAATGTTCTCTAATGTAAATTTTTCATTCTTTGTTAGTGACGTATGACAGAGAAGGGTACTCTACCTGTAATTTGTCTTTGGACAAGAAAAAATGCTTTATTTAAAAATGTAGGCCAGGTGCAGTGGCTTACACCTGTAATCCCAGGACTTTGGGAGGCCGAGGTGGGTGGATCAGAGGTCAGGAGTTTGAGACCAGCCTGGCCAATATGGTGAAACCCCATCTCTACTAAAAATACAAAAGTTAGCCGGGTGTGGTGGTACGCGCCTGTAGTCCCAGCTACTCGGGAGACTGGGGCAGAAGAATCGCTTGAACCCGGGAGGTGAAGGTTGCAGTGAGCTGAGATTGTACCACTGTACTCCAGCCTGGGTGACAGAGTGAGACTCCGTCCTCCACCCCCCCCCAAAAAATGCAGTATTCTTTTCCTTTAAAAATGTGTACATAAAAATGATTTGGGTAAAGTATGATGAAATAATAGGAAACAAGGCCAAATTCTGATAAAATCAAGGGAAACTGGTGAGGCTTGGAACATCACACCAGTCAGAACGTGGCCACAAAAGGGACAGGGCAAGTAGATGGAGAACAGCCATGTCAAGTTTTCCTTGAACCTTCTCCATCCAGCGTTTTTGTTCTGCAAGTTAACAGCCAGCTCAAAGATGTCCAAGTTATATACCATCTTACTTTTACCCACCTCATGTAATGGTGAAACCATTTATTTAGTAAATGCAGTGTCAGAAAGGGTATATATATTAGGAGACCCACTTCCACAAAGGGGCTGGGAACTCTTTTTCAGGAATAGCCTCATATAACCTGGGAAGTACTGTGGAATTCCAGGCACATTTTCTTGTAAACTGTTACTTGAATTCAAAACCAAATTCCATTCCTTTCTACATACAGTGAGTCCCTGGGATCCTTGGTGGGGAATCGACAACAGCAACCTTCTGATCCATAAGGCCAAGCCAAGGACTGTTTCCCTTTTTCTTCCTTTAGTTCAGAGGCTCATGCTGTCCCGAGGTAAAGCTTGAAGACCTTGCACTCTTGCCTCCTAGCAGGCATTTGGTGTTTCCTGACCCCGTGTGGTCCCGGAGACCCCAGGGTCACCATGATGGAAGTCTTCCTGCAGGGACTGGGCCTGCTGGGTTTCTCTTAGTTCCCTTTCCAGTGCAGCTGTCTTGGACTTTTCCAAATTCAGCTGCTTCTAGAGCTCTTCTGCTTTCCCCAGGAGGGCCAGGGCCAGTTTCTGAACAGAGCTGCTGCAGAAAGTCTCTCTCCTGGGTCAGGGTGGATCATGTGCTTGAGCAGACTGTGAAAGTCTTCTGAGAGCTCCTGAGGAATGTCTGGGAAGTTACTCTCATGGTTATGGTGCCGTGCAGCACTGTTGATGGGTAATGTCCCTGCTCCTTCAACCATTGCAGTGATTAATCCCAAGGCAAATAGGTCTACGTTGGGAAGGTACTAATCATCTTCTTGCAAAATCTTATTTGCCAGGAAGCAACTATCTCCTCCTTTCACTTTGAGTTTGCTTAGTGATGTCACATGGCCTGGGTTACCAATTTTGTATATCACACGGGCAGAGAGAAACTTATCAGCTTCATTTTCAACTTCTGTGACTCCAGAGGAGTCACTTCGCATCTTGTGACAAAGGAAGGTCTTAGTAGGTTTGATGTCCGGGTGCACCATGCCAGAATTCAAGGGAAATCTGTAGAAGGATGTCCTTGAGTTTTGGCTCTTGGAAATGATTGGTAGACTTAGTGTTTTCAGATATAGCAGCCTGCAAGCTCCTGCCATCGCAGTACTCATTCTGAATGATCATATGGTCATCTTCTGCCCGTGAGGAGGAGTATTGTACCAGGTGGGGTGATGTCCAAACACTGCATGAGCATAAACTTCACTCAAAGCCAAATTCTCGGGTGAAATCCTGCAAAAGTTTTCATATAGTGATTTACTGCATGAACACTTCTATCCACTTGTAGACCGTACCAAATTCTCCAACTCCAATTTTTTCTACCTCTGAGCATTCTTTCTTATAGCAGGAAGCCATGTTGGTTTCTCATAGAACGCATGTCTCAGCAGGCAGCCCTTGTTCTTCCTTGCCATCCTCTGGACCAGCTTCCTCAAGATCATCTCGAATTTTCCTCTTGACACTGGATTGAAGGAATAATTTCCTTTAGGACTTTGGAGTGAAGGGATTAGTATTGACCAGAGCCAGTGAGGTAATCTCATCCTTGGGAGGAGTAGATGTGAGCGTCAAATGCTTAGAGCCTCTGGAGGGACGCTTCACCGTTGGAGAAAAAACCTCTGGCTCAGCAGGCTTTTGGGAGCAGAGGGGCTGGCACCATGTGGCAGCTTGCTCCTGTTGCCTGCTTGGCCTAGTGTCTCAGGACATTTGAGAAGGTGTGACCCTGGAGTCCTCAAAATCTGATCTGCATTTTCTTTGTCTTTTTCCTGAGGTGTGCTGAGTTCATGCATGTTACTGAGAGGAGCCCTGGGCAATGTAAGCGTTGGCTCTGAATCCTGCACTTCACTCTTCTCTGGGATCTGGCTCTGGGCCTCCCTGCTTCCTTGTGCTTTCTTTTGCCCTTCATTCTGAGTCTCTTCTTCACAACAGGAAAAGCTTAATTTCTGCCTCAGTTCTTTGTTAGTATTTCTGTCATCCATCTCAGCCAAAGAGCTTTATAACATAGGCAAGATCTATTGCAAGAGAACACTGTGATTCTGCAGAAACAGGAGAAAATTATTTAACCTGGCAGGTTTCACAACTCTAGCCTGCCTTTCCCTCCACCAGCTAACAGCTAGCTGCTTCAGATGGTTAAATTCCTCACGTGCGGCCTCGTCATTTGGTAACTGGCAGATGGGACTCTGTCGTCTACAGATCTGTTTACGAACAGTCCTTTCCTAAGTGCATATGGTGTGCGTACCAAGTCCCCGGCTCAGAATCACGATTTTATACACAGGTTCCAGCCGTGGAATCCACATGCCTTAGACTGGGGGGCACTTGCCCCTGAGGACACCAGAGCTCAGAGAGAGGAAAGAAATCCCTGATATTCCAGATGCAGCCAGGATTTGAACCCAAACCTCTGTCTTCTCAGTCGAGGTCCTTCTCACTTCATGTCCATGGAGGCTTCTCTGCTCACGTCGGTGTGAACCCCAAGGGGCTTCCCCTGGAAACTCATAATAGAATCTTTGAACAGCTGCCCAAGAACAGATTTCAGATTTTTTTGCCATTTTCCTCTTTTAATGGAAGCTCTGACTGACTAGTTGGTTAATGGGTCCCAGGTTCTCCCAAGTCACTTAACTTCCTAATTTTCAAGCATTATCCATGGAGAAAATCCACTCTGCAGAAGCTTATGACTTAATGAGCTCAGTCAAAGTCAATCTGAAGTTGAGGGGAGCAGCTTTGATCATTGTGATAGGCGTTTTGGTTTCCACCGAGCAGGGAATGGGAAAAAGCTTTGCCCATGATTTATTAATCACTTCCTTGGCTGAGCTGTCTCGCCTGACTCTCCTGGGAAGCCCCAGTGTTGAGGTTGCTCAGGATTCAACCTCAGCACGGGCTTTAGGTGTCCATAGGCCCTGTGTTGCCTTGTTTCTGGAAGGCTTTGCTGAGCTGGAATGCAGCCAGATGTTGGAACCAGGGGTGCACACCTTGAGCAAACTCCTCTCTGCTTTCAAGCAGCCCTAGAGGCCCCTTATTGGCAGAACCAGCTCCTCCAGGGAAGAGGCGTGTGGGACCCACGTGCGTACATGGAGTTTTTTTCAGAGATCCACCGATAAAATACTTACATCAGTGACTTGGTACCAAGTCCTGCTTTGTTTATTTTAAAGTCTTAATACAGCATTAGCCATGAGGATACCGGCTTGTTTGCTTTTGGTTTCTTGCTTGTGGTTTTTGTTTTTATGAGGAGCAAAGAAGCTAGGCCTGATCTGGGAAAGTAGCCTGCTGTGTATTAGCCACACACTGGAACAGAAAAACCGTTCTGTGTGGAGTGCTTGCTGTGTGCCCCAGGTACTGTCCTTAGTGCTTTTAGGTCATCATTTCTTTAATCCTCTCACAATCATCCAGGTAAGTGTCGCAGGTTAAATTGTGTCCCCTGAAAAGATGCACTGAAGCCCTAAACCCTGGTACTTGTGAATGCCATCCAGTTTGCAAATGGCGTCTTGACGTATGTAATTCGTTAAGACACACTTCTGTTGGACGGGGGTGGGTCCTCATTCCCATGACTGGTGTCTTTGTAGTAAGAGGGGGCACACGGTCACTCACAGAGGGAAGATGGCCTTGCGAAGACAGAGGCAGACATTGGAGCATGTAGGTGCAAGGCCAGGGTGCGGAATGCCAAGGATTGCCAGCAACCTCCCTCCAGAAGCCAGGCAAGGAAGGATTCCGCCCTGGAGTTTTCAGAGGAAGCATAGCCCTGCCAACACCTTGAACTCCTAGCCTCTGGAATTGTGAAATAACATATTTTTGTTGTTTTAAGCCACTCAGTTCATGGTGATTAATTATGGCAGCCCTTGGAATTAGTATAGTTAGAATTACCTAGAAGAATATTAACCCCATTTTAAAGATGAGCACATCAAGGCTCAGAGGTATTAAGCATCTTGCCCCAGGTCACTCAGTTCATAAGTGGAGACAGACAAATCAGGTCTTGCATAATGCTGCTGCCAAGTCCATGCATTCGTTTTCACTGTGGAGCCAGCAAGGTGGTAACTTTCTAATGCTGGATATCTAGGACACCTTAATGAGCAGTTTAGTCTCAAAGGGAAGTCGCCCAGTCGCGGTTTAGATCTGCTTCTAATCCTGGATTCGAAGATTCCGTGATTGACTCTGGGGGAACCTTTACTTTTACAGAGAGGATACAGGCCTGGTATTTTCTGTCCAGGGGATCTAAATGTGGGGTGGCGTGATGCCATCTCTTCCTGCTCTTCAGCTAGGCCTGTGGGTCATCAAGGACCCAGCCTGTTCTGCAGAGAGTTTAGACAGTTTGCCCAAAGTCCATCTGTAGTTGGAAGAAGCATGACTGGAAGGGAGATAATGAAAGGGTGCCGTTTCTTCCTGATCTCTCTAATTCTGCCTGTACCCTTACCACCATCTGAACCCCCACCCCCCCCTACACTTCCTCTCCATTTGGGGGAGAGAGTAGTGGCAGGGGTCATGTTTTGGAAAGGGTATTATTTCAAGGGTATTGGAACCCCTGTGAAAGATTTTATTGAGGGGAGTGACATGACCTGTTGGACACTGTGATGGGCTGACTTGTGTCCCCAAAACTCATATGTTGATCCCTGACCCTCAGTACTTCAGAAGGCGACTGTATTTGGAGACAGGGTCTTTAAAGAAGTAATGAAGTTACCTGTTAGGTAGGCTGTTAGAATAGGCTCTAGCCCAGTTTGACGTATGTCCTTGTAAGAGGAGGAGTTTTAGACACACAGAGAAACACCAGGCATGCACATGCGCAGGGGAAGGACCATGTACAGACACAGTGAGAAGGTGGCCATCTGCAAACCAAGGAGACTTCTTGAGAAGCCACACCTGCTGACTCCTTGAACTTGGACTTCCAGCCTCCAGAACTATGTCTGTCATTCAAACCCCTCAGTCAGTGGCATCATGTGATGGCAGTCCCAGGGAACAATTACAGAACCAGAAAGATGAATTGAGCCTCAGGGTGGGGAATGGATGGGGGAGTGATATTGTGGGTATTCAGAATAGCTGGGAACTCACAGGAAAGAGAGGAAGGTGGTGTGTACCAGGGAGATCTACAGAGGTGGGAGGAAGGGGACAGATTACAGAACTGTGTAGGAGCCTTAAAACTGATTATTGGGGTGGGGAAGGTGTGGGGGAAAGAATCTAGGAAGATCCCAGTATTCTATCTGAATGGATGGTGGCTCCATTCACTGGTTTATGGGAACACTGAAGAAGCTGCCTTTGTGGGGGAGAAGTCCCAGTTGTCAGTGAGATGTCCTCTGGCAACTGATTTTTGTATCTGGAGCTCAAACAAGTGATCTGGGCAGGGATGGAGATTGGGAAAGCACTGGCATCTAGATGACCACTCAGCTGTGGGTACCAATGAGGAGAAGGAGATGAGAACTTGTTAAGCACAAAACTCTGTGAAACCCCAGAGTTTCACAGAAAACCCAGTTTTGCAGAAACCAGCTCTTAAGGGAAGGCACCAGCGTAGGAGAATAAGAAGGGGAATCACCAGACCACTGTGCTGAGAAACTGAGGGAAAGACTGTTTCAGGATGGCAGTCCAAGACACGGACCAGGGTATAGACAAAGATTTAGGAGTTACCGGCATGGAGATGATGGGGGCGTTCATCAGTGAGAATCTTAAATGGGGAAGAGCAGAGGACCAGAGAAACCACAATAGCTTAAACTTTTTTTTTCAATCGTTTGTTTTCAATTGGTAATAGATATAATGGTATAAAATTTGAAAGAGAATTTCTCACCCCTCAGCCTCACTGCACAGTTTACCAGTTCTCCAGGCCAGAGGAAACCAGCCCTCAGATTCTGGTGTGCTACTTCAGAGGTAGCTGTTTACATGCAAGAATGTATATATGTAGGTATGTCTGAACAGATAGATAGTCTGAATTTAATTTCTTTGCAGAAACTGCAGTATACCATGCATCCTATTCTATAAATTATATGTATTTATTGATTTGAATTTTATTGTTTGAAAAAGAAGTGCAACCATATGGTTCAACATTTAAAAGATATAAAAGAGGCCAGGTGTGGTGGCTCACGCCTGTAATCCTACCACTTTGGGAGGCTGAGTCAGAGGGACTGCTTGAGCTCAGGAGTTCAAAACCAGCCTGGGGAACATGGTGAAACCCCGTCTCTACTGAAAATACAAAAAATTAGCCAGGCGTGGTGGTGTGCGCCTGTAATCCCAGCTACTTGAGAGGCTAAGACAGGAGAATCACTTGAACCCAGGAGGTGGAGGTTGCAGTGAGCCGAGATTGCACCATTGCACTCCAGCCTGGGCAACAGAGTGAGACTCTGTCTCAAAAAAATAAAAATAAACATAAACATAAAATAAATAAATAAATAAATAAAAGAGCACGTAAAAGCTGTCCTTTTGACCTGACCCCAGCCGCCCTGGTCTCCTCCCTGGACACACTTCAGTTTTGTTTTGTTTTGATTATTGTTGTTGGTGTTTACTTAATATTTCAGAGATCTCTCTTTCTGAATGGAAAGAGATTCCTTGTTCTGTGTGTGTGGTTCATGGTATTCTGTTACATGGATGCACTATAAATTATTTCATTATAAGCTCCTATTGGTAGACAGGTTGATTCACCTGTTTGCTGTGACAAACAATGTTACATTGGATAGTCTTATACATATGTCATTCTAAATACCTGTAGAAATGGAATTGTTGAGTTGAAGAGTCAAGTGCATTTGTAGGTTTTCTTTTTCCTTTTTTGAGATGGAGTCTTACTTTGTCTCCCAGGCTGGAGTGCAGTGGTGTGTGGCATGATCTCTGCTCACTGTAACCTCAGCCTCCTGGGTTCAAGCTGGGACTACAGGTGCACGCCACCACATCTGGCTAATTTTTGTATTTTTTTTTTTTTTAGTAGAAATGAGGTTTCATCATGTTGCCCAGGCTGGTCTCCAACTCCTGACCTTAGACGATATGCCCACCTCGGCCTTCCAGAGGGCTGGGATTACAGGTGTGAGTTACCATGCCCAGCCATGTTTGTAGCTTTTATAGTTACTGCCTTGATGTCCTCTAGAAAGGCTGCATCACTATACTCCCTACCTAAATGAGGGTGCCATTTTCCCCACTGCATTTCAATCAAGTGTATTATCACACATTTTGATCCTGGTCAGTGTTTCATTGTGTTTCTCACTCTTATAATGAGGAAACATCTTTCCACAAGTATAAGAACCATGTGTAGTTTCATTTCTGTAAACTGTTTATATCCTTTGCTTTTTTTTTCCCTATTGAGTAATCCTTTTCTTATTGTTTTGTAGGAACTACTTATATATTACAGAAATTAGCCCTCTGTGATACAAGTTGCAGATATATTCTCTCTGTTAATCAGATTTATTATTCTTTTCTTTCATAGTTTTTGGACTTTCACTTAGGAAGGCCTTCCTCACTCCAAAATTACATATTAAAAGCATGTTTTCTCTTTTGATGTATTTTTCATATTTAAATCTTCCTTCAACCTGGAATTTACGTTGATATCATGTGAGAGTGAGGGATCCAGCTTTTTTTTTTTTTTTTCCCAGGGGCTACCCAGTTGTTCTCATCATTTATTGAATAATCATTGTTGCTCACTGACTTGACCTCTGTTCATTTTCTGTTGCTGTGTAACAATATTATCACAAATTCCATGTTTTAACACAGTACATACTTATTATGTCACAGTTTCTGTGGGCCAGGAGCCTGGAAGATAGCTTAACTGGACTCTCTGAAAGCCTGGAATCAAAGTGTCAGCTGAAGCTGCAGTCTTATCTGAGACTCGACTGGGGAAGGACTCAATTCTAAGCTCATGAGGTTATTAGCAAAATTCATTTCCTTGCAGACAGCCAGATTAAAGGCCTCATTTTCTTGCTGGCTGTTGACTGGAGGCCAGTCTCAGTTTCTTGTCATGTGGGTCCTCCATATAGCTTCTTGTTTCATCAAGTCAGCAAGAAAGAGAAGGACTCCAGCATGATGGGAGCCGTAATACGCACATCTGATCACCTTCCATTTATGGATTAGAAGGAAGTTACAAGTCCTGTCCATATTCAGGGGAAGAGGATCACACAAGGGCACGATGCCAAGAGGTGAAGACCATGGTGGGACCTTAAGAGTCCACCTGCCATCCTAGGTTTATTTTACTTTAAATTTCTATGTGTATATACCTGCTTCTGTGACCCCACCAACTTTTAAGGAGTGAAGCCAGCTGCAAGAAGTAAATGCAGTGGGGCTGAGCTCATCTTTCCCGATTCCCTGCTTAGGTGTGGAGCCTAACTAACTCTGTCCAGTTGTGGACTTCATTTCATAAGACCCTTTGGCAGCTCTTCACTGGTTGAACTTGATACACATGTTGCCTGCTGACTTCATGTCCACACTCCATGTCTCCAGGCTGTGATAACCTAGGAACTGTTTGGGTATAGGAGAAGCTTACTACCTGTTTCCATACATTTGGCCCTGAAATTCTGTATTTTATTAGGGATTATGTTCATATTGTTAAATATTACTTTTCTGGCCACACCACTGCCTCTTGGTGAAATCAAGTGTGCCGTTGGAACTTGAAAATGTTATCCTAGTAGAATGCAGTAATAGCAAAGCTGTGGAGTGTTTGAGATGCTGATGGATTAGTGCCAGTCTCTCTCCCTGAAGAACAAGAGTATGCAGAACAGGCATCTGGAAGAAAGATGGAAATTCTGGCAGCTATGTTCTCTGCATTTGTGTTTTCCCCACATTTCCTGAAGTCAATTTTGTTACCTACAATTCCTGGCCAAAATAATGCTTCCATTTCCTTTCCCAAAAGTCATTATAGATTGATTGACCTGTAGGGGGTAGAGAACTCAGACTCTAATTAAAAGATGATGGGTTAAAGGAAGTTAAAAAACAAAAAGCAATAACAGTATAGGCACTGGAGTGCAGCTGGTGTAATCTTTGGCACTGAGCTTTGTAGGACAGAGAGGTATAGGATGATGCCGTGATTTATGAGAGAAGGCTGGAGAATGGAACCTTCAAATGGGCTGAGCCAGAGAGCTGGCCAGGAAGAGGAGGGAGCACTAGAGTTTTTGTTTTGTTTTGTTTTGCTGTGTTTTGTCTTTTTGGTTTTTTTTTTTTTTTTTTTTTAGTGGAAGGGTGTGAAGTCAAAAAAAGTTGTCAGTTGTGTTTTGATGTGCCGACGGTGGTAGAGACTTCTGAGAGCAGGTGAGTAGAGCATTGCGTGCGCAGGCTCAGGAGAATGTTCATATAGAAGATACCTTGGGCAGGTTGGGGAATCAGTTGAAGAGAGGGACCCTTTTTGATATCAGGTAAGGGGAGTTGGGCTGGTGAGGGGTGGAGGGGTCTCATTTTCCTAGGAGTGTAGGGTGCTGAAAGGAAGGATAGGGCCTAGTTCCTGAAGCAGAAATGGGATGATCTCAGAGTTGGGGACCACATGGATGGGGTGGAGTGATGTTGGCAGGAAACCTGCCTGGTAATTCTTTAAACTTGTTGCGAGTGAATGGCATCATGGTAGAATTTGAACTTGGAAGTGTACACAGTTAGATCCTTATGTCCCTTTGTAATTGAGAAAGGCATAGTTGTAGGGATTAGTTCTGTCAGCTCTTGTGAGATGCGGAGGGTTCATATCTTGGTAAGAAAGGAGGGTAGTAGGCAATATGTGACTTACAGATGTTGGAGCTGGAAAGTTTCTCCCCAAAACAGGTGATGAGAACTGACCAGGTGGCCTCCGAAGAAGATCGTGTAGAGGAGAGGTATGGGGGCCCAGGGACAATGGATGAGGGATGCTTTCTGGAAACACAGACATAGACACAGTCAGGAATAGGATGCTGGTATTTCCTGTGTACACTCATTTCCTCTCCTCCTGGGACAGTGCATGAATTCGACTTCATTCATCATGCAACTTACTATGTTCCAGGCATCGTGTTAGGCACTGGGTGGTACTGAGTTGAATCCAGGAGCTTAGTCTGGTGGGGATGGGGAAGGACACTATGAGGTGTCTGAGATGATGTTGGAATGATTGAGTCTTCCATTTTCAAAAGAATCTGTTTTAGTTGAATTTTATTATATGGCAAGTGGACGGTAAGTTAAGGTGTGTGTATGTGTGTGTGTGCGTGCGTATGTGTGTGCACACATGTCCATGCATGCATGTGTCTGTGTTTAGCTGTGCTGCTTTGGTTTTTTATTTATCTTGGAGTTTTGGAAATATGCATGCTTAGAACATATTTACAAATGTGTTTTTTTGGGTGTTACTGGTTTATTGAAATTCAAGCTCAAATTCAATAACTCACCTTATTAGAATGAAAACTGCATTGCTCAGGCATGTGTTATGCCTATTGAGTGGCTTTCAGAACCTGCTGGAGGTAGGTAATTCAGGGTGGCATGGTGGCTGGCTCCATGCAATCAGGGATTCAGACTCCCTCTTACTTGGTATTCCTGTGTTAAGTACCTCATGGCCCAAGATGACTGCTCAAGTACCAGCCATGTCATCTGAATTCCATTTCCAGCTGGATGAGCTCCCTCTTCTTAAGGATCCTTCCTGGAAGTCACACACTGAACTTCTGCTTACATCCCATTGGCCCAAATACAGCCACATTTTGTTGCGAAGAAGACTGGGGAATGTGCTTAAGTAAAATCAGGAGTCTTTTTAGTAATTAGAAAAGGAAAACATAGGCCGGGCGCGGTGGCTCAAGCCTGTAATCCCAGCACTTTGGGAGGCCGAGACGGGCGGATCACGAGGTCAGGAGATCGAGACCATCCTGGCAAACACGGTGAAACCCCGTCTCTACTAAAAAATACAAAAAACTAGCCGGGCGAGGTGGCGGGCGCCTGTAGTCCCAGCTACTCGGGAGGCTGAGGCAGGAGAATGGCGTAAACTCAGGAGGCGGAGCTTGCAGTGAGCTGAGATCTGGCCACTGCACTCCAGCCTGGGCGGCAGAGCCAGACTCCATCTCAAAAAAAAAAAAAAAAAAAAAAAAGAAAAGGAAAACATATAATGGGGCCGGGAGGAGTGTATGAAAGGGTTCATTATGAAGGGAAGAGGACCAAATTCCAGAATTTTACTTCCAAAAACTTCACAGGGGTATTTTATAGAAAATATGGTTGTTCTCCCAAGCAGCTCTACTAGAGGAATAAGAGGTATCCTGGGAGAGTACAAGTAGGGAGAGGCCCAACGAGACGCCTGTCTTAGGTCCTTTCAAGCTGTTGTAACAAAATACCTTAGACTGGGTAATTTATAGATAATAGAAATTGATCACTCACAATTCTCTGGCCTGGGAAGTCCAAGATTAAGGCACCAGCAGATTCTGTGTCTGGTGAGGGCGCTCTGCTTCATAGGTGGTCCTCACATGGTGGAAGGGGAAAAAGGCCCTTTCAGGCCTCTTTCATAAAGGCGCTAATCCCATTCATGACCTAACCACCTCCTGAAGGCCCCATCTCTTAACACTATTACATTGGGGATTAGATTTAAACATAAGAATTTTGGAGGTAGGCAGATGCTCAGGCCATAGCAGTGCCTTCAGATGGTGGGGTTAGGGAAAACATGTGGTGGTTTCAAACCTGAACCCCCACATCGGTGGTCACCGTGGCAGACTCCAGGATGTGGATATGGATTTATAATAGGGCTGCAGTTTCCTGTGTGGGCTCCATGGGATATGCTCCAGAGTGAGGCACAGTGGGGATCTTTTTATTGATTGACAATGGCTTGTGATTCTCCCAAGTGATGCAAAGTAAGCCAGCTTATTTAAAATAACCAGCACATCTAATTCACGTTGGAGGAAGGGTAGTAACCCTGAAGGCTGTTTCCCAGTGCATCAAAGGCAAAATCCAAACTGTAGCTGTTTGTGAATGGAATCCCTGTCTGTCTCTAGCCTCACATCCACTCAAGGTGTGCCTGCCTGCAGTGCTGCATGCTCCCTTCAGCCTTCGTGCAGGGTAGTCCAGGGTGGTCCAGGGCAGGGCAGTCTCATCCATTCAGTTTGTGACGTTGTGTGACATGGACCCAGTACAGCCATCAGTTAAATGTGTTTGCAGTCGTGGTAGCTCTTCTTGATACACTAAACTCCTTGGTTCAAGGTGGGGCTGTTTCTCACACATCTTTGGGACCCCAGCTTTGCTTTGCCTGGGACACGTGATTCTGACCCAGTGCCCCAGACCTGAAGGCCCCTCTATGTTTCAGTCCTGAAAGGATTTCTCTGTTTTCTTAACCTCATGGTCTCTCCTAAGCAGGAGGCATTGCTTTACCTAGAGCAGATTATTGAGCTGGAAAAGACAGTTAATAGGTAAATTGATCACCAGCTGAGTCCAGGATACTCAGCTCAATGAAACATTAAAATTTTAAACACCCGCATTCAGAGTTGTTTATCTTACATTCCAAGTGCTTCAGGTCAGGGGAGGAAATAGGAGTTATTTTAGCTTAAATTATGCTTATCCTCTGAGGGGCACAGCTATTTAGTATATTGTTTCCCTGAACTTAGGCTCATTTTGGATTCTGCTGAATGGTTTACCCATTTTCCCCTTATTGGTGAATGCCAGAATCTCAGATTTGCAAAGGACTCTTTAATAAGGCTGTTTGTTCTCAGCCATTTTCTTTCATATTTGAGTTGGTTTTCTTTCCACACATTGAATAATGCTCCACTCTGGATCTGGGGTGTCCGTCTAGAGTGTTGCTTTCATAAACGTGGTGAGGAAAGACAAGAAGAAGCAGGCCCAATCTGTGGAAACTAGCCTGGTTGATAATTCTGGTGGTGGGCACCAGGAAAGAGGCATGTGGTTTTTCCTTTGAGTACCCTCCAGCCGAGTGCGGCCTGGGCTCCTAAATGGGACAAATGGGACGGTGCTGCCTTAGAGTTTGGTCACAGGCTAGACCAGGCGGAAGAGCTTCCTGAGAGTTGTGTGCAAAAACACACTTAGCTGCAGTTCCGTATTTGCTTGCTTGATCATCTTGGCTGCTTTGGGACTCATCCATCCTATGACCTCTATAACCTTGGGAACTGAAGTTGCAGTTTTAACCACAGGATATTGATGGTGGAAGGGTGTGGAAGTCTCTGAGTTGCATTGTAGTATGATAGAGTTTCCCTTCTTGAGGTTGACCATGGGTTAGTCCTTGCTATGCAGGGTAGTGTGAGGTTTGGGCTTCTCAGGTTAGCGGAACTTTAGGTTAGTGTTGAAACTGTCTGTCTCAGAGCCTCTGATCCATTTGTTTTAGGTTGTTGGAGGTTATTTGCCTCTTCTAAAGACATTGGGAGAAGCCAAGTTAAAATTGAGTCAAGTTACTTCCTAGGTACCATACTTGAAAGAGAATTTATAAGATACTCTGGGTCTTGTTGCTCTGTGCTGAGAGATGTGGTGGTTGATGTATCTGGGACAAGGTTGTTGAGCCAGTGTCATTCTCCTGGGGAGGGCTGTCCTGGTCCCCTGATTTCAGCCAGGCTCACAACTATTCTACTAGATATATCCTCTTCCCTTTAATTGGCCAATAGTTTATCAATGCAGAGCTTCATCAAGAATGTTAGAGAAGGCCCGGTGTCTCTTTGCTAGAAATATCTAAACTGGCTGTAAGTGTTCTTGTCTTTAAAATAACAAGGTGATGGAAATTATTAAAAAACGAAGCCTTTTAATTGAGCCTTAATCTCCATGGAAGTATTTTTATGAGATTTATAACTGTGTTTAGTAGCTCTCTAATGAGTTCATCAATTTGCATAATGCTGATTATCCAGGCAATTCAAAGAAATTTATAGCTATATCTTCATTACTAGGTGGCAGATATTATCCCCATTATATTGCTGGGGAAATTGAGGCTTCGTATAGAGAAATAAATGACCCATAGACAGTCAAACCACAGAAAAGAATTACTGTGCTGGCATTTTCCCCTTCCTTGACACCATTGGCTTTATTGGGATGGGCTGTTACATGGCTTGTTGTCTCCTGTTAGGGAACCGATCCGCTGGCAGATTAGTTAGGTGGTTTGAGTTACTCCTTTTGAAAATGAGGTTTCTGTTTCTGTTTACATATATAAAATGGAAATTCTTGTTCATTTAGCTTTCCTGCTGTGAAGGTTAATGAGTGTATGTGAACTTTGTTACATTTTGGGAGAATGACAGTATGAGAGATGTTATTTTATTAATGAGAAACTTGGATTCTGCTCCTGGGCCTTGCGAAGGTATTTTCTGGTTTTTCCAAATGCGAACAGGTGCTGATAAATCCTTTTCCACTCACTTCCTGCCCAACCCAGCTGAGGACTTCTTGTGTAATATTCCCCCCACTAGCCAGATGTTTTGAAATAGCAAAATTGTTAAATAATAATTTGTATTGTTAAAACATGAATGAGGCCGGGCGCGGTGGCTCAAGCCTGTAATCCCAGCACTTTGGGAGGCCGAGATGGGCGGATCACAAGGTCAGGAGATCGAGACCATCCTGGCTAACCCAGTGAAACCCCCGTCTCTACTAAAAAAATATACAAAAAACTAGCCGGGCGAGGTGGCGGGCGCCTGTAGTCCCAGCTACTCAGGAGGCTGAGGCAGGAGAATGGCGTAAACCCGGGAGGCGGAGCTTGCAGTGAGCTGAGATCTGGCCACTGCACTCCAGCCTGGGCGACAGAGCGAGACTCCGTCTCAAAAAAAATAAAAAACAAAACGTGAATGAAAGGCATTTATAGCTAGGAGAGTTTCTGCTCAGAAGAAGTTGTTCTCGTTGCCCTGCAGATGTGTTTTGATTTCAGCCAAGAACAAAGATACATGATACGTCAGTTGCCCAATGTTTAGGAAAAAGGGCAGTTTTGGTTACTGCTTTTGCACTTGTGGTGGGAATTGGGCATCCCCCGGAGTCTGGGGACCCCAGTTTGGAAGCTATTATTGGGGACCCTCGGGCCACTGCTGACCCCAGGGGAGGCCAGGCTTCCTCGTTTGGATTTTGGTTTTCAGACTGGTTAGGGCAAATCTCATATATGGGAAAAGAAGAAAAACAAATGTAAGTAAGTTTCCCTTTGGGGCCATGGTCCACTTAGAGCTGTGACTTGTACCTTTCACTTCTGTTTCCTAAATGCTCATGTCGTTAGGCCGTACTTTTGGGAAATGTGAGGGCAGTGTGTGTGTGCGGGGGGCGCAGTCAGAGGGAGGGAGGGTTTTGTAGTGACAACCAGGACTCTGCAGGCACAGTAACTTGGGACTGTAACTTTGCTGTCTGTTTCTCAGCTATGTGACCTTGGCCATGTCACTTAACCTTTCTGGTCTCAGTGTCAAAATGGAGAAAATAACGACCTCAGTGGGTGGCTGTGGGGATTAAGTGGGTTAAGGTTTGTGAAAAACAAACAAAAACAATGAGGGTGTCCCCGGCTGTTAATATTAAGAACAGAAAACAACTCTTGAATATCTCAGATTCTGATAGCAGGTGCACACGCTGATGAGAAGATTTGTTTTCAGATCCTCAGATTTTTTTAGGAGTACACTTCTCTAATGTTCATTTAGATGGTCTTGATGCTGTGACCTTCTCTGTCTGTTTAGAAAAGGAAGTCGATTTCAGTAGGGCCTTCTCCTTGCCTGCAGTTTGCCAAAACCGCATTGGCAGGATAGACTTGGAAATGCAAGGGTGCTTGGCATCTCCCATTGCGTTGGCATTTCCCTGGCTTTAGCTTTCACAGGAGCCAGCTGTAGCCCTGCTCAGCCCAGGCTGTGAACGTAGTGTGTGGGTGGGCGTTTGGGCGTTTGAGGCATGCTTTTGTTGCATGTTAGAAAAGCTGTATTTTCCGCTTTTCATTCTTCCACTGAAAGCTGAAGGACAATTTCTTCTTCCTTGGCCGTGTAGCCTGGGAGTCGGAGCTCCTTGGGCCTTCCATCACCAGTGTTGTTTCCTCGGCTGTTCTGGGTTGCAGTAGTTAGTCCTATGTTCAGGGCCAAGTTGTGTGCCTGCACTCAGGAACAGGCATTATATTATTAAATAGTTTTCTGGAGTGGGTATAACAAAGTACCAAGACCGAGTGGCTTAAACAACAGAAATTTATCGTCTCACAGTTCTGGAGGCCAGAAGTTCTACATCAGGGTGTCTGCAGGGTTTGTTCCATTTGCAGGTGCTGAGGGAGAATCTGTTCCGTGCCTTTCTGTAGCTTCTGGTGGTTTTCTGGAACTCTTTGTCGTTCTTGGGCAGCAGCAGCCCCTTGGTCTCTGCCTTCATTGTGACATGATGTTCTCTGTGTGTCTCCACATCACCCTCCCTCTGTACAGGTCTGTCTCTGTGTGCAGATATCCCCTCTTTATAAGGATGCCAGCCGTGTTGGATTAGGTCCCACCTTAATGACCCCATTTTAACTCGATCACTTCTGTAAAGATCCTGTCTCCAAATATGGTCACATTCTGAGTTAACTGGAGGTTAGGACTCCGGCATATTGTTTTTGGGGGACACATTTCAACCCATAACTAATTACTCATTTGCTAATTTGCACAAAGTAGCCTGCTCGTGAAGCCGTGAACTTACTGTGCATGCCCAGAAGGTGCACCTTTTATAAATCCACTCAAGGACACGTCTGGGTAGCTGCCACTTGCCCCACAGGTCTGTCATCCCCTTTCTTCTCTTCCCATCCATGTTGTTATGCAGCCTGAAGACAGCTTTGCCCTCTCTAAGGTGGCCTCTTCTTCTGAATTCATGATACCCACGTGCATTCCATTCCTCTCCCAAGGCCACTGCTTGTGACATTTCTTGTGT
This sequence comes from Piliocolobus tephrosceles, assembly GCF_002776525.5. Classification (NCBI taxonomy): domain Eukaryota; kingdom Metazoa; phylum Chordata; class Mammalia; order Primates; family Cercopithecidae; genus Piliocolobus; species Piliocolobus tephrosceles. The sequence continues at coordinate 28,397,409 of NC_045446.1, read as the reverse complement.
CTGTGTTTAGGACTGTTTGCTGTTTTTTTTTTTGAGACGGAGTCTTGCTCTGTTGTCCAAGCTGCAGTGTGGTGGCGCAGTCTTGGCTCATTACAACCTCTGCTTCCCAGATTCAAGCGATTCTCCTGCCTCAGCCTCCCGAGTTGCTGGGTCTACAGGTGTGCACCACCGTACCTGGCTAATTTTTATATTTTCAGTAGACACGGGGTTTCACCATGTTGGCCAGGCTGGTCTTGAACTCCTAACCTCAAGTCATCTACCCGCCTCTGCCTCCCAAGGTGTTGGGATTACAGGCGTGAGCCACCACTCCCAGCTAGTTGCTGCTTTTGAACTAATCCTGGGAACTTGTTTGATTACTGAATATCTTTGAGACTTATTTCCTCACCTCCATCGTATACACATTGAAGACAAGGATCATATATCAACCCTATATTGGGTGTATAGGTTGAATAAAAGATGTCATCAAAATTAATTTTACCTGTTCCTTTTTACCTGTTTGTAACGTAGCTACTAGAAACATTTTAGTTACATATGTGGCTTGCATTACATTTCTGGTCACTGCTCTCTCCCTGTATCCGTATAACAAACCGCATGGACCTGTTTGGGCTATGAGGCTAGATTGAGGGTTTGGAAGGAGGTGGGCATGCAGTGCTCTCACTGGCTGGCTTACCGTTCAGTTGGCATTGCCTAGACCCCTGTAGGGAAGTGTGTGGTGGTCAAGGTATGTACACTCTGAACTTGTGAATCTGACCTTATTTGGAAAAAAGGTAATTAAGTTAAGGATTTTTTTTTTTTTTTGAGACAGAGTCTTGCTCTGTCACCTAGGCTGGAGTGTAGTGGCACGATCTCAGCTCACTGCAGCCTTTGCCTCCCTGAGCCGAGATTGCGCCACTGCACTTCAGCTTGGACGACAGAGCAAGACTCCATCTCAAAAAGAAAAAGAAAAAAAAAAAAAGGCAGCAAACAGTCCTAAACACAGACACAAGGAACTCCCGGGTTCAAGTGATTCTCCTGCCTTGGCCTCCCGAGTAGCTGGGATTACAGGTGCGTGCCTGGGTAATTTTTTTGTAATTTTAGTACAGACGGGGTTTCACCATGTTGGCCAGGCTGGCCTTGAACTCCTGACCTCAAGTGATCCGCCTGCCTTGGCTTCCCAAAGTGCTGGGATTACAGGCATGAGCCACTGTGCCTGGACAAGTTAAGATCTTGAGAAGAGGTCATGCTGGATTATCTAAAGCCAATGACAAATGTCCTTATAAGAAGAAAAACAGTTTGCTAGTTATGAAGGGTTTTTTCTGCTTGTTGAGAAATCTGATGTCTTCTTGATGCTCATTAAGTACTTGTTGAAATGGATTGCTCCATTTTTGGGAAAACAGCATGACATACTGGTTTACCTAGAGATTTTGGGCTCCCAGCAAATGTTTTAGAAAGGGCCCTCACATTACTAATTGCAAAATAAACATCTTCAGCCTCATGTGCAGCTGACTTATTTGGCCAGTGTTTATATTTATGGGGAAGAGAAGGAACATTTGTTGACCGCCCACAATGCATCAAGCATTTTGTTTTTTTCATAATTACTTCTGTTAATCCTCATGCTAGGCCTGTCAAGTGGTTTCTTGCCCTGGTTTATAGACAAGGGATCTGGGTCTCATAGAGATCAATCGATTTGTCCAAGGACAGACAGATGGATAGCTGAGAGTCCCACAGTACAAGCCACCTTCAGCAGCGAGTGACTTTTTCACCAAGGAAATGTTTACATCAAAGCTAATGTGTGAAACAGGTCATCTGTACTGCTTTGGTTAGGTGGGAATTGGGTGGGCTGAGCTCTGTGTCCCTTCACCAAGATTCTCACCAAGCAGGCTCTGGTGCATCCCTGCAAAGCACATTTAAACTTCATTGCTCTTTTTTTTTAAAAATTATTATTTATTTATTTATTTATTATTTATTATTATTTTTTTTGAGATGGAGTTTCGCTCTTGTTGCCCAGGCTAGAGTGCAATGGCGCGATCTTGGCTCACCGTAACCTCTGCCTTCTGGGGTCAAGCGATTCTCCTGCCTCAGCCTCCCGAGTAGTTGGGATTACAGGCATGCATCACCACACCTAGCTAATTTGTATTTTTAGTAGAGACAGGGTTTCACCATGTTGGTCAGGCTGGTCTCGAACTCCTGACCTCAGGTGATCCGCCCGCCTTGGCCTCCCAAAGCACTGGGATTACAGGCGTGGGCCTCTGCACCCGGCCTGTTCCTTTTTTTTTTCTTCTTCCCTGAAACAGGGTCCCACTATGTGCAGTGGCATGAACATGGCTCACTGCAGCCTCGAACTCCTGGGCTCAAGCGATTCTCCCACCTCAGCCTCCCAAGTAGCAGGGAACTACTTATGCATGCCATCATGCCAGGCTCACTTTTTACTTACAGTTTTTGTAGCGATGAGCTCTTGCTTTGTTTTCCAGGCTGATCTTGAACTCCTGGCTTCACTCAATTCACTCACCTTGGTTCTCTGAAGTGCTGGGATTATAGGCATCAGCCAACATGTCAGATCCATTATTGTTCTTGACTTGGTGCTTCCTGTACCCTCCCACTGTCTGGTTCTGTGGATTCACTATTGCATGTCTCTCTGGAGTTAGTAAATGTCTAGCATTTTGAGCTTTTCCTTTTTGACAAGTTAGGAAATGGAGTAGACTCAGGGAGAGGATATTTTTGCAGATTCCATAAGGTGGTCTTGCTGAGATGGTGGGACTCTCTGGCCATTGGGATGGTAGTGCTGAAACTCTGTGCTAGAGCCTTTTAGTACTTGGGCTCTAGTCAGTCTCTTGGTCTTTGAGGGAGGCAAATGTGGGAGATACTTTGGTGGATTATGTGGTTCGGCTGTGTCCCCACCTAAATCTCATCTTGAATTGTAGCTTCCGTAATCCCTACGTGTTGTGGGAGGGACCCGGTGGGAGGTAACTGAATCATGGGGGCAGGTTTTTCCAGTGCTATTCTCGTGATAGTGAATAAGTCTCACGAGATCTGATGGTTTTATAAAGGGCAGTTCCCCTACACAGGCTGTCTTCCCTGCTATCATGTAAGACATGTCTTTGCTCCTCCTTCACCTTCCACCATGACTGTGAGGCCTCCCCCAGCCATGTGGAACTGTGAGTGCACTGAGCCTTTTTTTTTTTTTTTAATAAATTACCCAGTCTTGGCTATGTCTTTATTAGCAGCGTGAGAACAGACTAATACAGTGGAGTTCAATTTATGGTGTGTGGAAGGTACAAAATCTAGGTTGGGGTGTGCCCAAGGAGAGGGCAGGGGACAGTACCCTGATGCCAGTCTGGACGGATGGGTATTTGACGAGAGACTTATGTTGATGACTTTGTGTGAGAATGCTGCCATTGTTCATGAGAGACATTCATATCCCAAGCATTTGTTGGATCCAGGAAGATCCAGATCCATCTAGGTTGGAGGCCACAAAGATAAGACAAAAATCTCTGCATAAAGGGCCATTCGGTTGCAACTGGACAGTGCCTGATTATCTCTAGGAAGAGGCTGAATTCTGAAAATATTTTGTATATGCAATGCCTCGGATTGGTTAAAGGAGAGAGAATGTATTTCATTTTATTTTTGTGTCCTTTTGATATAGAAGAAAAGATATTTGAACAGACCTTATACAATATATGGTAAATTTCTCTCTACCAGAATATTGTTAATGTTCAGGCTCCAAGAATTAATGTAGTTTTATCTTGGAATTTAATCTGGTATTTATTGTGATATGCTATGTAAGGACATGTGTTAGATAATGTATTAGTCAGGATAGGAGAGGTCTGTGCTGCAGTAACAAACTTCCCAGAAAGTTTAACACATAGAAACCTATTTTTCATGTACACAAAAACCCCTGCACATTGGATGACAGTAGTGGGCAAGGGCTCTGCCTGTGTTGGTCACTTTCTCCTGGCTGATTGAGGCTCTACCATCTGCAACATTGCCACAGCAGAAGAGATTACAGGACCTGTTATTGCCAGCTCCTCTGTTCACCCAGAAGTGATACATGTCACTTTTCTGCACTTTCCATTGACCCAAACTAGTCACGTGGCTCTGCCTCACCTGGGAAATGGGGAGACTGTCAGATGAGTACCACTCTCTGCCACAAATGACGCAGAGCACACCTTTTGGTAATTAGTTCATTGAATCTGAGTAAAAGCTCAAGCATGGGTAGTGTTGGACCCATTTACTTGAGAAAATGAAGTCTTGAGCTCCTCAAAGTCAAGGGCTGTATCTCTAGATCTCTTGCACTGGCCTGTCTGCCTCACACTTTCTCAGCACTCAGAAAAGGTTGGTTGAGTTGAATGAATGAGGCATTTAAAATCTGAGTATTTGTCTGATTCACAGGGCTGCTTGACTTAGAGTTTTGCTAATGTAGCTCTCCGCCTAAAGAGAAGGTTCATGCTTCCTATGGTGGAGGTGGGTCAAGTACCAGCTATGACATATTTGTATATCTTGTTATGACACATTTGTATATCTTGCTAGCAAGAAACTGTTGAAGTCTCTGCATATTTTTAGGGATCATCTTTTTAAAGAATAATTTCAACTTTTATTTTAGATACAGGGGATACCTGTGCAGGTTTGTGACATGAGGGTATTGCAAGGTGCTAGGGTTTGAGGCATGATTGATGCCATCACCCAGGTAGTGAGCTTCGTACCCAATACTTAGTTTTTCAGCTCTTGCCCTGCTCCCTTCCTCCTCTGTCTAGCAGTCTTCAGTGTCTGTTGTTGTCATGTTTATTTCCATGAATACCCAATATTTAGCTCCCACTTATAAATGAGAACATATGGTAATTGGTTTTCTGTTCCTGCATGAATTCACTTAGGATAATGGCCACAAGCTGCATCCATGTTACTGCAGAGGACAAGATTTTGTTATTTTTATGGCTGTGTATGTAGTAGTCCATGGTGTGTATGTACCATATTTTCTTTATCCCATCCATTGTTGATGGGCACCTAGTTTGATTCCGTGTCTTTGCTATTGTGAATGGTGCTACGGTGAACCTACGAGTGCATATGTCTTTTTGGTAGAATGATCTATTTTCTTTTAGATACATACCTAGTAATGAGATTGCTGGGTCGGTCGAATGGTAATTTTATTTTAAGCTCTTTGAGAAATCTCCAAACTGCTTTTCACAGTGGCTGAACTAATTTACATTCTCACCAACCGTGTATAAGTGTTCCCTTTGCTCCACAGCCTCATCAGCATCTGTTGTTTTTTGACTTTTTAATAATAGTCATTCTGACTGATGTGAGATGGTATCTCATTATGGTTTTGATTTGCTTTTCTGTAATGACAGCTTTAAAAATATGTTTGTTGGCCACTTGTATACCTTCTTTTTTGTTCATTTGTTTTTTGAGACATGGTCTCATTCTGTCACCCAGGCTGGAGTGCAGTGGCGTAGTCACAACTCACTGCAGCCTCAACCTCCTGGGGTCAAGCCATCCTCCCATCTTAGCCTCCCAATTAGCTAGGACTACAGGCATACACAACTATCCCTGGCTAATTTTTAAATTATTTTTTGTAGAGATGGGGTCTCACTATATTGCCGAGGCTGGTCTCGAACTCCTGGGCTCAAGTGATTCTCCCACCTCAACCTCCCAAAGTGCTGAGATTACAGGCATGAGCCACTGTGCCTGGCTGTATGTCTTCTTTTGAGAAGTGGCTGTTCATATCTTTTGCCCACTTTTTAATGAGGTTGTTTGATTTTTGCTTTTCAAATTAAGTTCCTCATGGATTCGGGATATTAGACCTTTGTAGGATGCATAGTTTGCGATTATTTTCTCTCATTCTGTAGGTTGTTTACTCTGTTGATAGTTTCTTTTGCTGTGCAGAAGCTCCTTAATTAGGTCCCACTTGTCGATTTTTTTTTTTTTTGAGACAGAGTCTTGTTCTGTCGCCCAGACTGGAGTGCAGTGGTGCAATCTCAGCCCATTGCAACCTCCACTTTCTGGGTTCAAGCGGTTCTCCTGCCCCAGCCTCCCAAGTAGCTGGCTCTACAGGTACATGCCACCATGCCCTGCTAATTTTTTGTATTTTTAGTAGAGATGGGGTTTTACTGTATTAGCCAGGATGGTCTTGGTCTCCTGACCTCGTAATCTGCCCCACCTTGGCCTCCCAAAGTGCTGAGATTACAGGCATGAGCCACTGTACCTGGCCAGGTCCCACTGGTCAATTTTTGTTTTTGTTGCAGTTGCTTTTGAGGACTTAGCTATAAATTCTTTGCCAAGACTGATGTCCAGAATAGTATTTCCTACATTTTCTTCTGGGAGTCTTATAGTTTGTGGTCTTATATTTAAATCTCTAATCTATCTTGAGTTAATTTTTGTATGTAGTGAAAGATGAGTGTTCAATTTCATTCTTCTGCTTATAGCTAGCCAGATATCCCAGCACCATTTACTGAATAGGGAGTGCTTTCCCTATTGTTTATTTTTGTTGACTTTGTCAAAGATCAGATGGCTGTAGGTGTGCAAGTTTATTTCTGGGTTCTTTATTCTGTTCCATTGGTTTACGTGTCTGTACCATTACCATGCTGTTTTGGTTCATGTAGCCCTGTAGTATAGTTTGAAGTCTAGTAATGTGATGCCTGCACCTTTGTTCTTTTTGCTTAGGATGGCTCTGGCTCTTTGGGCTCTTTTTTGGTTCCATATGAATTTTAGAATTACTTTTTTCTAATTCTATGGGAATTGACATTGGTAGTTTGTTAGGATTAGCATTGAATCTGTAGATTGCTTTGGGCAGTATGGCCATTTTAACGATGTTGATTATTCTAATCCATGAGCATGGAATGTTTTTTTTTGTTTGTTTGTGTCTATGATTTCAGCAGTGTTTTTTAGTTCTCCTTATAGAGATCTTTCACCTGCTTGGTTATATGTATTTCTAACCAAGGAATCTTATCTTGGTTAGGTATGTATTTTATTTGTTAATTTTTTTTGTGGCGATTATAAATGGGATTGTGTTCTTGATTTGGCTCTCAGCTTGAATGCTATTGGTGGATAGGAGTGCTACTGATTTTCGTACATTGATTTTGTATCCCAAAACTTTACTGAAGTTGTTTATCAGTTCTGGGAGCCTTTTGGCAGAGTCTTTAGGGTTCTCTAGGTATATGATCATATTGTTGGTGAAAGAGAGATGGCTTGACATCTTCTTTGCCTATTTGGATGCCTTTCCTTTTTTTCTCTTGCCTGATTACTCTGCTAAGACTTCCAGGGATCATCTGAAAACCTCGTAGGAAAACAACTCTGCAGACACAACGGCAACATTCGGTGCCTCTTAGCTAGTAGTTCAGGCTTGGGTTTACTTAGACTTTTACAATCTTGGGGCCTGATTCCTCCATTTGTTCTCTATGTGATTTTGACATTTCGTTGAGTCTCAGTTTTTCCATCACCTATAAAGGCATGGAGGGTGGTTTGAAAATGCCTAGCTCCCAGGGTTGTCCTACGGAGATTATTTATAGTGATATTAGTTCCCTAAGGCTGTTGTAACGAATTCTTACCAACTGGGTGGTTTAAAACAGTAGACACTTTACTCTCTCACATTTCTGGAGAGAGAAGTTTGAATCAAGGTGTTTGTAGGGCTGGTTCCTTCTAGAGGCTCTCGGTGAGAATCTACTCCATGCTTCTGTCATAGATTCTGGTGGTCACCAGCAGTCTCTGACATTCTTTGGCTGGCAGCTGCATAACTTCAATCTCTGCCTCCATCTTATTTTTTTTTTTTGAGGTGGAATCTCACTCTGTCACCCAGGCTAGAGTTCAGTGGTGGGATCTCAGCTCACTGCAACCTCTGCCTCCTGGGTTCAAGCGATTCTCCTGCCTCAGCCTCCTGAGTAGCTAGGATTACAGGTGCACGCCAGCTAATTTTTGTATTTTTTTTTAGTAGAGATGAAGTTTTGCCACGTTGCCCAGGCTGGTCTCGAACCCCTGGCCTCAAATGATCTGCCTGCCTTGGCCTCCCAAAGTGCTGGGATTACAGGTGTGAGCCACCGTGCCTGGCCTCTGCCTCCATCTTCACAGGGTATTCTTCCCTGTCTGTGTCCAAATTTCTCTCTTGTTATAAGGATACCACTTCATTGCGTTAGAACTCACCTTGATCCAGTGTGACCTCTTCTTAAACTTTATATCTGCAAAGACTTTTTCCAATTGAGGTCGCATTCAGAGGTATTGGAGGTTAGGCTTTGAACCTATCTTTTTGGGAGACTCAATGCTAACCTCAGTAGCATGGAAAGTCCTAACACAGTACTCACACATAGGTGGCCTTCAGTAAATAATAGTTTCCATTGTTCTGCTGTTGTAGTGTTTGGCATGCCTACATGGAACTTTCTAACTGAATTCTGCTATCTTTTCAGACCTTGGAGGCTATTGTATTGATAAAACCAGAGCTATTGTTTGGTAATGCACAGCTTCTGTTTGTGGCATGATGCTCTTCTAGGGTGCGTGTAAGAGCCCCCATGCATCTCAATTACAGAATATGTTAGGCGTTTGGATTTTGACTAACTTAGCCTGGTACTGTCGTAGGTTCCTTCGGGCACTTTTGTCTTGCTTAACAATGCAAACTAGAAACTGCACACAAATGGTTACTCAAAATGAGTCCTGTTATTATTGCTTCTTTTACCCCCGGGGCCCCAAACTGCAGAAGGCTTATTCACTGCAAGACTCTAAATGTCTTGCCTCCATATATTACATTCCGTATTACACTGGAACATGGTGAAATTAATTGTGGCCAGGCAGGGAAGACAGAAAAAAACCTATAATGGTTTATCATATTTTGTAGGCTTTGTGAGGGTCATAAATTTAAGGCATATAAGAATTGTATTTATTCATTAGATTTCACAAATTTGTCATGTTCCTTTTCTCCAATGGTGACAGGTTCTTCCGACAACCGGGTCTCTGTTGTTGAAGTAGAAAATAGAAAAGGGAGTGGGCACGGGGATGTTCCTGGTGTCACAGATCACTGCAGAACTCTCCCGTGCAAACTTCTTTGGTTACATGGCTGTTAATAGCTAAATTATTGATGCAGGTTTGCTGGTGGGGGGAGCTGCTTTTGACCATTGCGTCTCTTCTTACATCAGCTCTTCAATAGCCACAATTGTAGGAGTCACATTGCATGCAGAGCAGTTCATAAATTGAATATGTGTGTGTGTGTGTGTGTAGCAGGGGAGGCTCGGAGTTTTGGCCTCTGGCTGTGTGGCTGTATGCTTGTGAGTGTCCTTTGTCTGAAACCTGATGATGCAGGAATTTACATCTTAGAATGGGAGCTGGTTTAAACAGGGAAATTTATTCATTACTGAATTCTCCTGAGAGTTCAGCAGCTCCTGTCAGCATGGAAGTGCCCCTGTCTCAATCTTTTTGGACAGTGAAGATGGATATTCCAAAGGTTAGATTTCTCTGAAGTGACTGGTTTTTCAAGATAGTAGGGAAGCAGTATTGGCCACGCAGATCCAGTGGCTGCATGAACAAGAATGCGACCTTGATTTTATGGTCTTTATTTCCTTTTCCAAAGTCACCGTCCATGAGTTGATTAAAAATACCACAAAGTGATTTAACTATTCCTCAGTAATCACGTAGCCTATTGCCATCAAACTTTGTTGACAGTGACTTATGGAAACACATTGGTATGTCCACATACAAATTTGTACACTAGTGGTTCATAGCAGCATTATTCATCATAGCCTGAAAGTGGCAACAACGCACATGTTCACCAGTGGATGAATGGATAAATAAAATGTAGTATATCCATACAATGGGATATTATTCAGCCATACAAAGGAACAAAGTTCTGATACATGCTACAGTATGAATGAACCTTGGAAATATTATGCTAAATGAAAAGAAGCCAGTTACAAAAGACCAGATATTGTATCATTCAATTTATAGGAAATGTCCAGAATAGGCAAATACATGGAGATAGAAAGTAGATCGGTGGTTGCCTAATGTTGGGTGGGGATTTGGGAGAAAATGGGGCATGGCTGCTAATGGGTGTGGGGTTTCCTTTTGGGGTGATGAAATGTTCTCAAATTGATTGTGTGATTGTGGTGATGGTTGTACAACTCTAATATGCCAAAAGCCATAGCGTTGTATACTTCAAATGGGTAAATTTATAGCGTGTGAGTTTTATCTCTTAGTCATGCCGTTAAAGATCACATTTACATTGCAAACAAGAACATTTATATAAAGGTGAATCAAAACATGCTCTTCATATCTGATATATTCTGATTTATTCCAGTCCTTTCCATTTTATTTCTTTGTTGGACATGAGCCAAAAGTGTCTGGACATGAGCCATGATTCTGAATCCATAATCTACACTTTTATGGATTCCTTTCCATTTTACAGATTTAAAAAACGGAGTCCCAGCGCTTAAGGAGTGAGTACAGGGTTACACAATTTATAAATGACTGAGTTGAGACTTCAAACTGGGTCTTTCTTCTGACTCTCATTTCACTGTGCTAGCTAAGAGGTTGGGTAGTGTTTAAAAACAATGTAAAAGGTTGAGCAAATTCGGGGGTAAACAAAAAAGTACCAGCAAGGAATAGCCTCCTTATAAATACCTTCAGCTATAGTCTGAAGTGCTTAGGGAAGCTCAGGGCACAGAGAAGGGCTGGCTGCACAGTTTTGCATTGAGCACAGTTTTCAGTGTCTGACACCCTGTGCATTGCCCTGGCTGAGTGAGGAGGCTCCATTTGTTTGTTTTTCAAGCAAAGATGCTATTTTGTCAGCACTGTAGAGTAAAAATATTAGAAATTTCTAGCTGCCTGCCACTTAGGGCTTGCTGGCTTCTAGCCCTTCCACTGAAAGTCAGATGTGAGGTAGGGGATCATAGAAAATGAAGAAAAGACATACAAGTCATTAGGGAGAAAAGAGGAGCTGATGTTCTCTTACAGCTCTGGAATTGGTATCAGATAATTGTGCCCTGACTGCGCAGTCCTGGCCAGAGATACCAAAAAAAAAAAAAAAAAAAAAATATTTCTTTTACTGGAGTAAATGGGGAGTAGGGAGTGAGGTACCAGAAAGGTCTTGAGTTAGCCCAGATGAGTGATATATTTTTAATAGGGAGAGGATTCATGAGCTGATTCAGACGTATGGCCCCTTCCAGTGTCTGTGAGAGGCCATTTCATAAGCAGGTCTGTTTTTTTTTCACTAAGTTTTGCTTAACATTTGGAAAGAACACTCTACCTCCTTAGTTAATTATGTGCATAAATATTTGCTTCTCCCAGCAGGACCATTTCCCTCGTTATAAAGGACTCACATAGATTTAAAGGTTTTCTTTTCTCCCGCCCATAAGGAATTCAGTGTTGGTAAAAGGTACCCATCTCAGGAACAGAGAAGCTTCTGATTAGTTAGGGGTCCAGCTGTGGATATAGGAGCAGAGATGGGAGGAAGAACAGCCCTGTACTTCAGCAGGGTTCCAGGAGCCTACCACACCTCAGAGATATCGTGAGTTCAGTTCCAGACCACCACAATAAAGTGAGTCACATGAACTTTTTGGTTTCCTGGTACCTATAAAAGTGATCGGGAGGCTGAGGCAGGAGAACGGCATGAACCCGGGAGGCGGAGCTTGCAGTGAACCGAGATCACACCACCGCACTCCAGCCTGGGGGACAGAGTGAGACTCTGTCTTAAAAAAAAAAAAAAAAAAAGTGATGTTTACACTATATTGTAGTCTATTAAGTGTACAATAGCATTATATCTAAAAAAGCAATGTATATACCTTAATTAAAAATACTTTATTGCTAAAAAGTTCTAATGATCATCTACCCTTCAGTGAGTTTTAATTTTTTTTGTTGATATAGGATCTTGCTTCAGTGTTGATGGCTGCTGACTGATCAGTGTAGTGGTTGCTGAAGGTTGGGGTGGCTGTGGCATTTTCTTAAAATAAGATTACAATGGAGTTTACCACATTAATTGACTCTTCCTTTCATGAAAGACTTCTCTATAGCACGCAATGCCTGTTTTATAGCACTTTACACACAGAACAACTTCTTTCAAAATTGGAGTCAGTCTTCTCAAACCCTGCCACTGCTTTGCCAACTGTTTATGGAATATTCTCAATCCTTGTTGTCATTTCAACAATGTTCATAGCATCTCCATCAGGACTAGATTCCATCTCAAGAAGCCACTGTCTTTGCTCATCTTTAAGAAGCAGCTCCTCCTCCATTAAGTTTGTTCCTGAGATTGCAGCAATTCAGTCACATCTTTAGGCTGCACTTCTAATTCTAGTTCTTTTGCTCTTCGCACTACATCTGCAGTTACTCCCCCGACTGAAGTCTTGAACACCTAAAAGTCATTTGTGAGAGTTGGATTCAGCTTCCTCCAAACTCCTGTTGATGTTGATATTTTGATCTCCCACGAATCACAGATGTTCTTAATGGCATCTGAAATGGTAAATCCTGTTCAGAAGGTTTTGAATTTACTTGGCCTATATCTATCAAAGGAATCAATATCGATGGCAGCTATAGCCTTAAAAATGTATTTCCTAAATAATAAGACTTGAAAGTTGGAATGACTTTCTGATCCCTGGGCTGTAGAATGGATGTTGTGTTAGCGGGCATTAAAAATCGTTAAATCTTCTTGAGCATCTCCAACAGAGCTTGTGGGTAACCAGATGCATTGCCACTGAGCAGTAATATTTTGAAAGGAATCTTTTCCAGAGCAGTAGGTCTCAACAGTGTGCTTAAAATATTCAGTAAACCATGCTATAAACAGATGCACTGTCATCCAGGCTTTGTCGTTCCATTTATAGAGTGCAGGCAGATAGAGTTAACATAATTTTTAAAGGCTCTAGGATTTGCAGAAAAGTGAATGAGTATTGACTTCAGCTTGAAGTCACCAGCTGTATTAGCTCTTAACAAGAGAGTTAGCCTGTCCTATGAAATTTGAAGCCAGGCATTGACTTATTCTGTCTAGATATGAAAGTCCTGGATGGCACCTTCTTCCAATAGAAGGCTGTTCCATCTACATTGAAACTCTGTTGTTTAGTGTAGCCACTGTTATTAATGATCGTAGCTATCTAGATCTTCTGGATAACTTGCTACAGCTTCTACATCAGTATTTGCTGCTTCATCTTGTATTTTTATATTATGGAGATGGCCGCCTTCCACAAACCTCATGAACCAACCTCTGCTAGCTTTAAACTTTCCTTCTGCAGCTTTCTCACCTCGTTAGTCTTCTAGAATTGAAGAGTTAGAGCCTTGCCCTGGATTAGGCTGTGGCTTAAGGGAATGCTATGGCTGGTTTGATTTTCCTCTCCAGACCACTAAAACTTCCTCCATATCAGCAATAAGGCTGTTTTGCTTTCTTATCATTTGTGTGTTCATTGGAGTAACACTTTTAATTTCCTTTCAGAACTTTTCCTTTGCATTCATAATTTGGCTAAGTGTTTGGCCCAAGAGGCCTGGCTTTCTCCCTTTCTTGGCTTTCAATATGCCTTCCTCACTAAACTTAACCATTTCTAGCTTTTGATTTAAAGTGGGAGATGTGCAACGCTTTCTTCCTCTTGAACACTTAGAGGCCGTGGTAGGATTATTAACTGGCCTAATTTCATTATGTTGTGTCTCAAGGAATAGGGAGGCCCGAGGAGAAGGAAAGAAATGGGGGAATGGCCTGTTGGTGGGGGTAGTAAGAGCTCATGTGTTTATTGATGAAGTTGTTGTCTTATATGGGTGTAGTTTGAGGTGCCACAAAATGTTTACAATGATGACATCAAAGATCACTAATCACAGGTCACCAGAACAGATATAATAATAATGAAACAGTTTGAGATATTATGAGAATTATCAAAATGCGATGCAAACACATGAAGTGAGCACATGAGGTTGGAAAAATAGTGCTGGTAGACTTACTGCATTCAGGATTGCCACAGACCTTCAGTTTGTAAAAATATAATACTTAGGAAGCTCAATAAAGTGAAGCACAGCAAAATGAGGTTTGGCCTGCACAGTTTCTATGTTGAGTGGAGGTCTGTCCCTTAGGTCAAGAATTAATGTTCTCACCTGATTGAGAGGGCCAGGAGCAAGAAGCATGCTGAAGGGAATTGAAGCCGCAAGTATAAATCGTAGTGAGTGAAACAATAACAGTTAAATTTTTTTTTTTAATTTGTTTTTTGTTAAATGTGCCAGCCCCTGTGCAGTGTGGGTTGCCTCATCCAGATTCTTCCAATGTCTCAGTACAGCAGGTACGATATTGCCAAACTTTGGCAGACCTGGTTTAAGTCTGGGCTCCTCCATGCACCTATGGGAATGGGCTAACCATGTACCTTTAGGAATATTGTGTCTGCCTTTCTAAGCTTAGTTTCTCATATGTCAAACAAGGACAGTGATGTCCTTGCCTCATGGAATGATGGATGGCTGAAAACAAAGTAATACATGTATAGCACTTGGCATACAAAATGGGCCATAAAATGATTATTTTTATGATTAGGCGGAAACTTTTCTTTCTTTTTTTTATTTGTCAAATGATCCTTTATTGAAATGTTTTCCTTTGTGCTTCTTAACTAGCCGAGGATTCCACCGCACCACTGTTGATGTCATGAAGTGGCAGCCATCAACATCGCAACTCACAGACTGGGCAGGTCCCAGGATCTCTTTAATGGTTTCAGAGAGTTCTCTGGCCAAAGATCAGTGCCGCATCTGTGGAGCAATGTTGACAATCTCATCAAAAGTGATATTTCCATTGTGTTTAATGTTTTCCTGTTTCTTTCCGTCTCTTTGTGGTTCCTTGAGGGCTTTGCAGAAACCCTTCTGGCAGAGGCAGATGGTACCAGCTCACTCTGGGTCTGTTCTGAATGGTCAGTTTCACTGTAATCCTTAGACCCTTCCAGTCACTGGTTGCTTTGGCAGTGTCATCACCAACCTTTTTTGCAGACAGACCACAGGGCCAATCTTGGGGGCCAGCACAGACATGGCACCAACTTTACCCGAGGTGCGCCTCAGGTATACGACTTTGATCTTGTTGAGATTGACCTTCAGTGGTATGCTGGAGGCGGCTGGTGTCAGAGGAACCTGGATTCAGGGACGACCCAATAAAGTTGCACCTTGGCCTCCTCCGAGCTGAAAGCCAAAAGCGGAAACTTTCCTTATTCCTGTTTTACAGATCAGGAAACTGAGGCTTATCTAGGTTATGAATTCAGGGGTCGCAGCTGCAGAGTGGTGGGGCTAGGGCTGGAGTTCAGGTCTGTCGGACTCTGGCCTCCTGTTTTTTTCCCTGTCATCTGATAATTGGCTGAAGATGTCAGTTTTCTAGAAGAGGCTGTGGCGAGGGCACTGGACCTGTGCTGTCTTTTCACATTGGACGGTCTTCTCTAGAAGGGAGTTGACTCAGCCAGGTGACAGCCAGGAACTGGGTTAGGGTGTTCACAGGAGGAGGGTGGTTGCACCACCTGTTAACATGGGACTCCCCCAGGTGTTGTTTTTCATTTCCTTTTTCTCTAAGCCTGGGATTACCGAGTCCGAGGAGGTGTTTTCCATCTCCTTTTTAAAGAAGAACTCTGAGCTGATTTTTGGTAGTGCAAATTTCCTTGTCATCCGCTTTCAATATGTGTTTGTTTTTTGTACTTGTCGTCTGTCAGAGATTATCCTCTGTTGTGGCAGAGAAAGGCCTTTTTCCTCCTGCCTCTTCTCTGATGCTTGCAAATGCTCCCAGTGGCTAAGAAGCATTGGATGCACCCATGAAGTAGAATCCACACATTTAATTCTAGATTGATTCTCTGAGGCCTTCCCTGCCAGGCTCCTTTCAGCCAGGCATATTCGCCCTTTGTCAGGTTTGTGTGCTCAACTATGTGAAATGCTCAGAGCCTGTTGGGCAGGCTGATTTAAACAAACAAACAACAAAACACAAAACAGTCCTAGAATGAACCTCTGGAGAGGAGTATCCTGGATTCACTTGGAAAATATCCCCTGTGGTTCCAGGGAGGTCAAAGATGTGAGCCCAGGGGTCTGTGGTTTATGAAGGTTACAGATCTCTAATTGGGGTCTTGGTCTGATGGCTCCAGGAATCCTCTGGATTAGGTGTAGTAATAGTAATAGCACTTTAAAGTAGGCTCATTACTAGAGTGGTTATTGCTTTTGTTCGAAATGGCCCATCTAAGTCAGGCCCTATTAAATAGAGCAATTTAACTGACACTTAGCATCTTTAGGGAGATAAATTATCCTTTGGCCTGGTCACCACCTCTTTGAAATTTGATCATTGGTATGAGTCCTGGGAGAGTCGTTCAGGCAGGTGCATTTGTTCATGTGAGCCCACATTTCAGTCATTCGTTCAGGACACATTTAATGAGGGCCGACTCTATACCTGACACTGTGTAAAGCCCTGGATGTATGATAAAAGTGGGCTCTGCTTTTAAGGAGCTCACAGCTTTTATTCAATCACGAAACACTGATTGGGCACCTACTGTGTGCCAAAAGCCCTGTGCTCGGTATTGCACAGGATACAGGTTAGTGGCAGAATGTGTGTGCTCATGGGGCCTTTATGATCTGTGTAGAGAACAGACTTGCAATCAGTTAACTGGATGCAGCCTAGAACTGAATGTGTGTTATAAAAGAGGTGGAGGGAAGTGCTGCAACCCCAAGGATGCAGAGGTTCCTTCAGTTGGTTGGACTGGAGTAGCCTTGTGGTGGTGGTGACGTTACTGATCCTTGAAGTATGTCCTCTCTGTTGAGAGTCAGCCAGATTACCTGGGGAAACAGCATTTAGGACTGCTCCAGGGGCCTGGCTGCAGCCACCAGCCTCTCCAGAACTGAAGCTGCCCCTCTTCATCTCTCCTGCTGCCTGCAGATTCACTCCTTCTTGGTGTTCTTGGCTTCTCATTGGAGGCGGCTGCGTTCTCATCCTACCCACTACTTTCTCCAGGCTTCATGTCCATGACCTGCCCAATCCCAAGTCTCCCTCATACTCTTCCATTCAGCTTCTTTGGCTAACCCAAAGTGCACTAATTCTGAAGACTCAAAGGGAGGGGTGTGTCACCTCTTTGTCTTTTCTGTACCTACATGCTTGTCACTGGCCTCCTGGAAATCTTCTTTTGGATCAAAGGCCCCCACTGCAGTCAGCAGTGGCACGGTCCACCCCAAGGGATGTTGGTGACCCACTCATGAGGGCCCCAGGCCCAGTAATATGCAGGCAGGGTGATCCTTGCTTCCTGTGGATGCAGCGTTATTGCTCAGAGAAGGTCTCTGGCTGTGCCTATGGAGACATGTACAAGGATGCTCATTGCAGGTCTGTCTGCAATGGTAAACATTGGAAATGGCCTCATTGCTCATCTCAGGGGACTGGGTAAATAAATTACGGTACTACTATGAAGTGGAATGCTATCCAGCAATGAAAATGAATAGGCTAGATCTTCACATATCAATGCAGATAAATCTCTAAGGAGACTTAGAGTAGGTAAAAGGAAGGATCTGTATGGTATAATGCCACTTGAGTTTATTTTAAAAGCACACAAAACTCTGTGTATGTATGTAATACTATATAATGTATATTTTTGTATACATAATGTATACATGCTATATTCTACTATATAGTGTAATATATATAACATATATATACATACTATGTATAGTGTTTTATGTCTATACACAGACACTGTTGAAATGTATGTGGTAAAAGTAGAAAATGAGTGGTAAAGCAGATACTGGGATTGTGATTAAAATGGGAAAGGAACAGGCCGGGCGCGGTGGCTCACACTTGTAATCCCAGCACTTTGGGAGGCCGAGGTGGGCGGATCCCAAGGTCAGGAGATCGCGACCACGGTGAAACCCCGTCTCTACTAAAAATACAAAAAAAAAAAAAAAAAAAATTAGCCGGGCGCAGTGGCGGGCGCCTGTAGTCCCAGCTACAAGGGAGGCTGAGGCAGGAGAATGGCGTGAACCCGGGAGGCGGAGCTTGCAGTGAGCCGAGATCGCGCCACTGCACTCCAGCCTGGGCGACAGGGTGAGACTCCGTCTCAAAAAAAAAAAAAAAGGGAAAGGAACAAAGAGAAAGGAAGTGGATGAGAGGGTCTTTTCAACCATCCATCTCAGTAATATTTTATTACTTAAAAAAAGATAGGACATAATGATGGTAGAATACTAAAATTTATGAATTTGGGGTCTGGTTCCATGAGCATTTATTATATTAACTATATTTCTTTATGTGCTTGAAATATTTCATGCTGTTAAACGGTTTGTCTAGAGAATGGGAAGAAGTTTGGGGTGTCTGGAACGTAGTTTGTTGGGAGGAAATATCGTGGATGATGAAAGTAGGAAGGTAGGTGGAACCTTGGTCATGCAGGCCGGGAGTCTTCAAGCTGGGGCGCGTGACATGGAGATGGTGACATGACCCATCCTCGGTGTGAAAAGGGCTGGAGAGCAAAGGAGGTTGGGGGCCAGGAGGCTGGATAGGAGGCTGCTGTAGTGGTCCCAGCAGAGCGGGTTGAGAGCCAGAGGTGGGCGGATAGGGGATGCATCAGAGGGTCCCCAGGGAAGCAGAGACATGTGGGAAGGATGGGAGATGTGTGGTTAGATCTGCAGGAGTCCCTAGCACTGAGTCCTTCACACTCAAGGGAGTATTGGCTGTTGAAGTGGTAGAACTGGTTTACCCATACCTTGACGGTGTGTGTTCTCCCTATTCAAGTGGTACTTTCTTTCTCAGGAAAGTGCCTGGAAAAATAGATGACAGCCGGAAAGAGAGCTTGGAGAAAAAAATGACTCCAAGGAGAAGGTGGTCATTTCCTAGAGTCTGACTGGTCAGTTGTAAGTCTGTATTCTTGATATGTAAAATATCTATTATATTTCCAAAGTACAGATTAGGGTGACAGTTATTACAGAAGGATTCTGTGGAGGAATTCTTTAATGAGCTCCATGTATGTTTATCTGAGTCATTTCTTTATACAAATCATCTTTTAATCTAATAATTTGGGCAAAATGGTTGCTTCAGAATCAAAGCTCAGGCTGCTTTGACTTACTGTTTGGCAGTTTTGTTTCTGTGGTGGTCTTTAACCTCCCCTACAATTGTAAAAAATAAAAAAGGGCTTTTGTTGCTGTTTTTATTGTTTGTTGTAGAAAATACAGTTGGAAAGAAGAAAATAAAAATCACCAGTAATCGTATCATTCAGAAAATGTTGGCATAGTATCCTTTCAGTTATATTGTATACGTGTGCGTGCATATAATTTGTAATGTTCTTTTAAAATTTTACGCATAGCTAACATTTTTCTATTCATTAAAACCATTTCTAACTTGGTTTTCTTTTTTTTTTTTTTTGAGATGGAGTCTCGCCCTGTCGCCCAGGCTGGAGTGCAGTGGCCGGATCTCAGCTCACTGCAAGCTCCGGGCCTCCCGGGTTTACGCCATTCTCCTGCCTCAGCCTCCCGAGTAGCTGGGACTACAGGCACTCGCCACCTCGCCTGGCTAGTTTTTTTTTTGTATTTTTTTTAGTAGAGACGGGGTTTCACCATGTTAGCCAGGATGGTCTTGATCTCCTGACCTCGTGATCCGCCCGTCTCGGCCTCCCAAAGTGCTGGGATCTAACTTGGTTTTCACTCAGACTTCTTTACCCCAACTCTTTTGGTCAGTATAGTTTACAATTATTAGCTTTATTTTTTGTCACCTATGTTGTTGAAAACAACATAGGTTACTTGACTCGCAGTTAGCAACTCTGTTCTAATACTAATTAACATTTATGAAACACAAAGGGCCCCTTTTGCTGGGGCTCCTCTTCCAGGGGGGTTGCTTTCCCATTTCTTCTAAACCAGTTTTAATTGCTGTATTGAATTTTGTCCAGTAGATGTTCCGTAAGTTATTTAACTACTCCCTGCTTTTGGGCTTTGTGTTGTTTCCAGGTTTTTGTTGTTATAAGCATCACTGTGAATGACAGGTTTGTAGCTATTACTAGCATACACTTAACAGTCATTCCTGTAGATCAGAAAAATCCCCAGAAATTCCACATCCCTATTTTCCCCCAGAGATGAATGGCTTGCAGCAGAGACAGCTGCCTGGCACTGGCCCCTATAAGGTCAGGAGCTTGGAGCTCACTCTTTTGTGTGTGTGTTATCACTCCTTCCTGTGTCATCCTCATCTTCCCTTCAGTGACTAGAGTTGGAGCTGGTGCTGCATGATTCTCTTCCTGTGACCGTCCTGCCTGTGCACGTGCGATCATCTCAAAGGCCCCATTGATACCCTTAGCTAACATCATCTCCTGGTGCTTTTTCTAGCTCTGGCTTCTCTTACCAGCCACCCAGGGTCACACTGGGTCTTCATCAGGCCCCTCCTGGACTGGGGAGGGTCCACTGGAACCTCACCTGGCTTTAGGACAGTGAGTGTCATCGATTGGACAAGGTCAAGGGAAGTCAGTAGTGTTATTCCTGATAAATAGCTTGCAAAAATGATTTTAGTCTGGCTTGCTTCAGTGGGGAAGGGCCTCTATGGCACACCTACCACATTGCTTCCCACTTTCCGGTAGAAAAGAATTAGAGATGGACTGCCTAAATAATAAGGTGGGATTTATGCCATAGAAGCCCACAGGCATCCTACGAACGGAATATGTAAAAACAGCTATTTCCTACTCAACAGGGCCCATTTATCCCTTTGCTTTCTGGCATATAGAGTAACCTTGCATGTATTATTAGGTTACCATCACATTTTGTTAGGGAAAACCATACACATTTCCAATTAAGACAAAGAATGTGCAATTTCCTGAAGTCAGGATTGAGGTCATAACTTTGAGTGCTCAAGAATTCCAAGTTTAATTAAGCCACCAAATGCTGCTGATAAAAAGAAAATGCCCTATCAATATCAGAGGTGATGAGAGGGTGATCTGGCTGTGACAGGTCACTCTTCTAATGGCCAAGACTGATCTTAACCTGGCCTGGCTGGTCCAGGAAGTATCTCATATTAGTGTGAGTGTGTGTCAGGTCTGGAAGCTGCCAGGTTCTGTTCTAATACCCTTTTCTGTTTCAGTAGAGACTGCACACAGATTTTGCCACTGTGAATGGGGTGTGTTGCTTTTCTTCCATATTAACTGTATCTTCTCAGCCTTTCCTATTGAAGCCTAAGTCCTTTCAGTCAGGAGGCCTATGAGCTTCCAAGCTGAGTGGACTTGGAGGGAAAGTGAGAGAGTATTGATAGGGTCTTACAGCAAAAATGAACGCTGTCACATCCTGCCTCTTGGAAGGGATGGAATGCTTTTGTCCCTGTTCTAAAGAGTCACTCTCCAGAGAGGGAGCATCATGTTAGTTCATCTTAGATTACATGATCTCACTTTGGCTAGAAAGGGTAGAACCTCTGACTATGGTCCTATTACATTATAGCCACTGAGAGAGCAGTAATTCAAATAAAGTAGAAGGAGAATGGATGTTGTATTAGTACGTTTTCACATTGCTATAAAGAACCACCTGAGACTAGGTAATTTATGAAGAAAAGAGGTTTAATTGACTCACAGTTCCATAGGCTTAACAGGAAGCATGACTGGGAGGCCTCAGGAAGCTTACAATCATGGTGAAAGGCAAAGGGGAAGCAAGCATCTTATTCACATGGTGGCAGGAGGGAGAGAGAGAGAGAGAAGGGGGAAGTGCCACACACTTTTAAACCATCAGATCTCATGAGAACTCACTCACTATCACAAGAACAGCAAGGGGGAAACCTCCCAGATGATCCAGTCACTTTCCACCAGGCCTCTCCTCCAATACGACATGACACTTGGGTGGCGGCACACATCCAAACCATATTATTGCACCCCTGACCCCTCCCAAATTTCATGTCCTTTTCACATTGCAAAATACAATTATCCCTTCTCAACAGTCCCCTAGTCTTAACTCATTTCAGCATTCACTCAAAAGTTCACAGTTCAAAGTCTTATCTGAGACAAAGTAAATCCCTTCTGCCTATGAGCCTGTAAAATCAAAATCAAGTTAGTTACTTCCAAGATACAATGGAGATACAGGTATTAGGTGAATGCTTTTGTTCCAAGTGGGGAAAATTGACTGAAAAAATGGGTCTATAGTCCCCACACAAGTCTGAAACCTAGCAGGGCAGTCATTAAATCTTAAAACTCCAAAATAGTCCCCTTTGACGCCATGTCTCACATTCAGGGCACACTGATGCAAAAGGTGGGCTCTCAAGACCTTGGGCAGCTCTCCTGTGTGAGTCTGCAGGGTACAGCCCCGATGGCAGCTTTCACAGGCTGGCATTGAGTGCCTGTGGCTTTTCCAGGTGCATGGTGCAAGCAGTCAGTGGATCTACCATTCTGGGGTCTGAAAAATGGTGACCCCCTTCTCACAGCTCCACTAGGCAGTGCCCCAGTGGGGGCTGTGTGTAGGGGCTCCAACCCCACATTTCCCCTCTACATTGCCCTAGTAGAGGTTCTATGTGAGGTCTCTGCCCCTGCAGTAGACTTCTGCCTGGACATCCAGGAGTTTCCATACATCCTCTGAAATCTAGACAGAGTTTCCCTTCTAGAGGTTGCCTTCTGTACACCCACAGGTCCAACACCATGTGAAAGTTGGCAAGGCTTGAAGCTTGCACCCTCTGAAGCCACAGCTTGAGCTGTACCTTGGCCCCTTTTAGCTGGAGCTGGAGTGGCTAGGACACAGGGCACCATGTCCCAGGGCTGCAGAGAGCAACTGGGTCCTGGTCCCTGCTCAGGAAACCATTTTCCCCTCTTGGCCTGTGATGGGAGGGGCTGCTGTGAAATTCTCTGAAACACCCTGGAGATATTTCCCCCATTGTCTTGGCTATTAACATTCAGCTCCGCTTTACTTATGCAAACTTCTGCAGCAGGGTTGAATTTCTTTCCAGAAAATAGGGTTTTTTTTTCTACCACATGGCCGGGCTGCAAATTTTCCCAGCTTTTATGCTCTGCTTCCCTTTTAAATATAAATTACAATTTCAGATAATCTCTTTGTTCATGCATATGAGCATACACTTTTAGAAACAGCCAGGTCATGAATGCTTTGCTGCTTAGAAATTTCTTCTGTGAGATACCCTAAATCATCTCTCTCAAGTTCAAAGTTTTCCACAGATCTCTAGGGCAGTGGCAGAATGCTGCCAGTGTGTTTGCTAAAGCATAGCAAGAGTGACCTTTACTCCAGTTCCCAGTAAGTTCCTCATCTCCAACTGAGACCTCCTCAGTCCAGACTTCATTGTCCATGT
Source organism: Piliocolobus tephrosceles (assembly GCF_002776525.5). Taxonomy (NCBI): domain Eukaryota; kingdom Metazoa; phylum Chordata; class Mammalia; order Primates; family Cercopithecidae; genus Piliocolobus; species Piliocolobus tephrosceles. The sequence goes on along the minus strand of NC_045446.1, from coordinate 28,374,278 downwards.
CACGATCAACATTTTGGTCAAGACCATTCAACAAGTCTCTAGGGAGTTCCAAACTTTCCCACATTTTCCAGCCTTCTTCTGAGCCCTCCAAACTGTTCCAGCCTCTGCCCGTTACCCAGTTTGGAAGTCACTTTCACGTTTTCTGGTATCTTTATAGCAGTGCCCCACTCCTGGTACCCATTTTCTGTATTAGTTCATTTTCACACTCCTATAAAGAACTGCCTTAGACTGGGTAATTTATGAAGAAAAGGCTAATTTACTCTCAGCTCTGCAGGCTTAACAGGAAGCATGACTAGGAGGCCTCAGGCAACTTAAAATCATGGTGGAAGGTGAAGAGAGAGCAAGGACCTTCTTCACTTGGTGGCAGGAGAGAGAGAGAGCAAAGGGGGAAGTGCCACACACGTTTAAAGCATCAGATCTCTTGAGAACTTGCTGTCACGAGAGCAGCAAGGGGGAAATCCACTCCCATGATTCCGTCACCTCCTACTAGGCCCCTCCTCCAATTTGACATGAGATTTGGACAAGGACACAAATCCAAACCATATCTGAGATGTTGAGTAACTTAAAAAACTGCCACCCTTGCCCACTATACATGTGACCTGAAAATGGCCTACTCATTCCTCATCCCACAGGAAATATGGGCTCAGAGACCTTGTGGGTAGCACCATTGAGTATTTTCCTCTAGCCCCAGCAGTTTGACTCTGTTTCATCCTTCTTTTCTCCCTAAATCATGTAGGCACCATAGTTACCAGAGTTACAGTTAACTCAGATTAGGGTAAAAGCCATGACTTTAGGAAGCATATGGATGAATTAAAATGTTGGCTTTTCTACTCACTAGCTGGATGCTCTTGATTTTTCCCAGCCTTGGTTTCCTTATGGGTGCAGTCAAGGGGATGAGATGCCTGCCAGAGTTGTTCCGAGAATTAAATGGAACAGGCTTGGTGAAAGCACTGAGCTGTGTGCCAGGGACATAGGAGGTAGGAGTTACTGAATGGATGTGCGATGGTGGTTCCCCCTCCTCAAATCCCAGATGGGGCATCTTGGGCTGGCTGCCTCTTCACAGCTGCTGCAGTTCCTAGTGTTTAAGAGTGTGGGTTTTAGAGTCCAACAGACCTGGGTTCTATCACTGTCTGATTGTGTTTCCTTGGGCAAGTTTTTGAACTCTCTGAGCCTTAGTTTTCTCCTCTGTAAACTTAGCACGGGTTCCTTCCTCCATCACATGGTGGTGGTGAGCAAACCCGTGACGATTCAGGATGTAGATATTTAGCTCAGTGCCTGGTGCATAAATAGTGCTCCACTGTTATCATACAGGGTGAAATTACCTTATGGGCTCAAGCCCGTGGTTTCAGACCTTACTTCTGGCTGCATCTGCCTTGCTCCAAATGTCAACCATTCCCCTTCTTGCAGGGGAAGTAGCGCTTTTAGCCCAAGAGGGAGGAAATGGCTGCTTCATTGCCACCACCCTGCTCAAGGTTCAGCCCTGCTGGTCCCATATTTGTGCCTTGACCTGGGCCACTCTGTCCCCAACCCCACACAGTGGGCCTCAGTGACTCTGTCTGTGGGGGAGAAAGTTAACAATTCTGATTCCAAGAGCTTTGGAAAAATCCCACCTCCTCCAGCAGTCGTTATTTATTTATACTTTAATCTTCATGGATTACTCTGAGTTGCTCATAGCTTTCCAGAAAGCTCCGAGTAAGTGGAAGTCGTACATGCACCTGAAGTAATTAATGCAATTTCTACTAGCGAGAGAAGGTGTAATTTGCAGGAATGTGTGTCAAGACCCACCCTGCTAAATTTATACCCTGTAATTTGCAACGTTTGTTGGCACTGAATTGGCAGATTGGTGAGTCTAGCCTACCTGCTTTGCAATTACATCTACTGGCCGGTATTGTAGGATTGAGTAACTGGACAGACTCATCACTTAAGTAAATTAGAACCCGCTCCTGGGACCCATCTGAGATCACCCTCTGGTAGGGAGGCTGGTTAATCATGTTTCCTTTGTGCATACTGGAGAGAATCTGATAAAGGCGAGGGAGGGAAGAGGCAAAGGCAGTCCTGAGGCTTGCCTGGGTGTGGAAGGACCTGCGGCTTGGGAAGGCATTTCTGCAGCAGTCCTCCTCAGCCAGCACTCTGGAAAAGGAAAACACAAAACTATTAGAACAGAAATGGTTTTATGGTACGTTTTATGAGCAGCATCAGCCCTAAAAATCAGCTCTGGGGGAGACTCTTGTTAGTTTTTAAAACTAGAAGTCACTTTGCAGCCTCTGAAGACCAGTGATTTTAGTAAAATCCTCCTAAATTTTCTTTCTGGGGGGAAACTGGCAGGAGAATCCGACAGGCTGCAATGTAGGCTTGTAGTTCAGGTGCTGGGAAGTGGGTGTGAGATGGTTGGGTTTTTCCATGGCTATGTTTTTGTGGCCAGATAAAAGAATTGAGTGAAGATGAAATAAAGTTTAGGCAGACCCAACTCTTGTAGAAATCCCAGACCCTCAGTTTATTCCACGTGACCTCTGATGGACTGTTAGGCTACTTGAGAGGTCTCTTTTCCTTTGTGAAAGGGAGCTAATGAGTCTTTTGATTAAAGTTGTTATAAATACTAGATGCTTGTAAAAGCTCTGGCACATGGTGAATACCCATGGTAAATGGTAGTTATCATTAGGGCCATTTTTATGTGAGGAGGGCATATTATTTGTCATTTGTAAAGAACACTTGGGGACACAAACTGGGCAGAATGGGTAAACAAATTGGGTAAAATCCTATGTTTTTTCAAAAAGCCATTTGAATGTATACCTGAGGCCTGAAAATGTGGATTAGATACAGATTCTGCTTTGATGAGAATGCGGTTGTACCTCAGGGAAAGCCTCCTCCATCCCAACTCCAGGATTCATGGAAGACGGTAGCATTTGTCTATTTGGTGTTGGGACCTCTTCAAGCCTTGAGAAAATATAACGAGGAGTTTAGAATCTGGGGAGAGGGATCCTTTCTCCCAGAAGTTTGTTGGGGTCAAGAAACATAGCTTTAAATGTTTCCTATTGCAATATTGGGTTTGTAGGTATGCAGACAATTCTATGGGTGTCCCAGTCCTATGGGGTGAGAAAGAATGAATATATATATATTTTTTATCTCTCTCTGTATGTGCTGTGTCAATTCCTAGCAAATATTTATGGGCTGGCAGTCTGCAACTGGGAAAGGCCTATGTTTAACTGGCTAAATATTAATAAGCATATTCAAGAGAATTGAGGCCTTTGTTTTGTCTTTTTAAGAAATGAATCCGCTGTTATTCACTGTGTATTCATAGGAAACTGTGCTGTTCAAGGAAGAAGTACTGCCTTGTTTTCCTTGTAGGCTTTCCAGCTTGGATTTCGATTTCCACTGAGGCCTTATTTTTAAAAACATGTTTTTACAGCAGCATTACAACTGTGGGGATTATAGCCATCTCCTACAGCTTTGGTTATGAAAATAATATATATCGTCTTTTTATTCGCTTTAATTGACCATTCTCTTACCTTCCTTTGTTTCCACATGGGGACAGTGCCAGGTATCTCCCTCCTTTGTATTTTTTTCTCTCTTCTCCAACACTCTGAGATCAAGGCCCAAGTAAGTACACACCTTCGCTTTTATCCTGGCTTCCTGGTATCCAGTGACATGGATTTTATACTGTTGAAATGTACATCCTTTCCCCAACTCATATCTGTGGGTACCTCTTACCTTTCTCTTTCTAGAACTTTCCTCAAGAGTTAATTCCCTTATCTTGGCAGTGCTTCCCAGGAAACTCCCTTTTTTGCTCTGAGACAGACCTTTTAATTTTATTAGATCAAATGCTTCCGAACCATAGTTTAGACCCCCGGTCTGGGATCAGTCATTATAGGCAGGGCTTTTGATGAACTCCCTTTGCATGATCTGGTTGACTATCCTGGTCCCCTGGATTTATAGAGGGCTCAGAATAGCGTTGGAGAAGACAGTCCTGTATTATTTTCACTTACATACTTGAAAAATTAGTTTCTGTCAGAATAGAAATGGATTTCCCCCCAGCCAGAGGTTTCTGCTGAAAGATGTAAAGTTGAACTGGGAAGATGAAATTAGACTCTTTAGGAAAGAATGGGTTTCCCACCTCCACTATAATCACTGTCATCCTTATAAGTGGATTGGGTGTTGCTGAAATGCAAATGCCATTCGTTCTGTTGCTGATTTGCTTACCGAAAGTTGCAGAAATTTAATCCATGCAGAAAATGCTGTGAGTCACTTCATTTCCTGCAACATTTTTTCCCATTATTATGGAAAGGAGCACATCAAAAAGGCGGGTCTACAAAAAACACAGTTTTCAAAAAGATTGTGTGATTTTTCTTACAAAGAAGTTTTCCAGAAATCTGTAACCAGTATCAGGAATTCTCCAGCTTTGTTTACATAGCCACTCATGATCGGATTCTACTCCTTGCTTTCATCTCGCTTGTTGTCTTTGGGGTTTTGAAGATTTGGAGGAAACTGGTCAGAATTATTGACAAAGTGCTCAGGCCTTGAAATATACTATCAGGATAAGGTACTGAAGAATATAACCTACTTTATTGTATTTGTGTCTGGAGTATCTGAGTGTTAAAATTTGAAGCCCAGGATAGCTCTCTGTATTGCTTGTTACATTTTAGGATTGCTTGCCCCTTGCTCCAATGGTGCAGGCAGAAGAAATGCAAACAAAGTACAGCATTAGCCTTAGCAAAACATATAACTAGGACAGTGGGTCTGCTGCCAAAAATACCATCTGCTGTTTTCCAAAGCCAGAGATTGATGACTTGAGTTGTCTCTGCCTTCAGCAAATAGTCAGAGACTAAATAGATTAATTTACTTTAAGTTTGCCCAGCCCTTCATAATATTTCTTATTAGAAGAAGAATATATTTTGGAATTAGTGAAGATAGACCCAACTTTTTGATTCCCAAATGGATGCCTGAAAATTTCCAATAGCTTCCAAATTGTTTTTTCTTATTACTTTTCTTTCCCAGTCTCTTTCTACATAGGGCTGCCAGGTTAACCTGTCTGAAGCATTACTCATCTCATGTCACTCCCTTGCTCAAAAACGGATGATGTTGGCTTCTCCTTGTATATAAAGTCAAGTCCATAGCCTGGCACTTAAAGCTTTTCCCACCCTTATATCCTCTTCTCCATGACTGTTTGCTTTCATGCCTCCATTTAGCTCAGTGTTTCATTCGGAATGGAGGTCTGCATCGTACCCAACCTACAAACCGGCCTGATTGGAAATTATTCAATGCAGCATTCCATGATGCTTCCCCTGGATTAAATTTCCCCCTCCTTAGTAATTCTTTTTTTTTTTTTTTTTTTTTTTTGAGACAGAGTTTCGCTCTTGTTGCCCAGGCTGGAGTGCAATGGCGCAATCTCGGCTCACCGCAACCTCTGCTTCCGAGGTTCAAGTGATTCTCCTGTCTCAGCCTCCTCAGTAGCTGGGATTACAGGCGTACGCCACCATGCCCGGCTGATTTTGTATTTTTAGTAGAGACGGGGTTTCTCCATGTTAGTCAGGCTGGTCTCGAACTCCCAACCTCAGGTGATCCGCCTGCCTTGACCTCCCAAAGTGCTGGGATTACAGGCATGAGCCACCGTGCCCAGCCCCTCGTTAGTAATTCTTACATTCCGTTTCCTATTTTCTTCTGTGGCATTTATGATTTCCAACTTTTATAATTATAAAATAATTGTAATATTATAGCCCTTTAGGTGCACACTCTTCTCTCCTGCTCAACAGTAGGTTTTTGATGTGCTCGAGTCTTGTATTCCCTGTAGCCTTGAGTATAGTAGATGTCTAATGCTTTCTTTTTGGGTAAGTGAATGAATCAGTTAGTTGAATGAGTGCTTACTACAAAACAGAGCATGCGATAGGCAGCGGGTACTTGTTCAATATAAATATCTTGTCCCATGGCCCCAAGCAGTGAAAAATGTCATTGTTGAGGAGATCACTAGCTAGGAATTTTAGCAGCAAGAACACAGTGGTCATTGCTGTAGTCTAGATTTGGGTGGTCCTTCAATACTTCAGATGTATAATTAATTTGGGATTTGTGTATCAAAAGTTCTGCTACCTCAATAATACCGAGATTATAAATTTTGAAAGGGTGGAGAGAGAACCATAAGCAATTGTAACTTATGTATTCTTCATCAACAGGTCTATTCTGCTATTTGGGGGACATAGGAGAGGTCAGTTGGAAAGAGATTTAGGGAGCCAGTTAGAGCCTGATTTGCATCCTAGTTCTCATTGCCTGGCTTGTCATCTTGAACCTCAATTTCCTCATCTGGAAAATGGGCGTAAGTAGCTACCGAGCAGGGATGCAGTGTGGATTAAATGACAAACAGAAAGCACCAGTGCAGGCTCTAACACACAGTGGGTGCTCCACGAATGCAGGCATCACGTCTAAGGGAAGTCTGAGTGGCGGCCTGTCACCAGCATCGTGACTGTTTGACTTCATAGTCTAACCGCATAACTGTGGGGAAGAAGGCAGGCAGGGTCATAGTAGTTCGCTATTTTCTTCGAAAGTGGTTTCTTTCTATTGATTTTAATCAGTTTAGTTTGCCGTTCTTCTATATTCTGAAGTCTCTAGGGGTTAGGAATTCTGATTAATATATTCTGTAGTAGTCTCCCCTTATCTTCGGGGGTACATCTCAAGACCCCCACTGGATGCCTGAAACCAAATATGGTACCAAATTGCTGTCAGTTGGAACCTGTTTCTGTCCATGTGTTCCACTCACAAATTTAATGCCTTTTCTATTCTAACTAAGCACTTATCACACACTCTGGCTGTAACTTTTGCAGTTTGAGGTGTGACAGCAAAACTAGCACAAATTCTTTTTCCTTCTTCACAATTTCACAGATAGAAAATTTGTTCGTAATATACATCTTAGCAACCTCAGCATAAGATTTTTTTTTTTCTTTCCTTACTAAGTTGAGAACTTTCACCTTTTCACTTAAAGGAAGCACTTTACAGCTTCTCTTTGGCATACCTGAATTATCAGCATCACTCCTCTTGTGCTTTGGGGCCATTACTAAAAAAAATTGGTTGCTGAAATACAAACATTGCAAGACAGAGGCAGTTGATCTGATAACTGAGACTGTTCCTAAGTGACTAATAGGCAGATAATGTAGACAGTGTGTGTACGCTGGACAAAGGGAAGATTCATATCCTGGGCAGGACAGAGCAGGACAACATGAGATTTCATCACACCGCTCAGAATGGAGCACAATTCAGAACTTATGAATGGTTTATTTTTGGAATTTTCCATTAATATTTTCAGAAGTCCATTGACTGAGGGTAACTGAAACTGCAAAAAACAAAACTGCAAAAGAGGGAGGACTGTTGTGTTTGAAGATGTGAACTTCTGGGAATTTTGAAACTGGAAAAAAACTGGATGGAAAAGTTGAAAAGAAAAAAGTCAGATGTTTGGGAGCAAAGGATGGAAATTTATGCAGTTTCAATTCTACCTCCATTATAGTTCTAAAGTTTCCTGTTAATTTTGAAATATAAAAAATGTCCACCTGCATAAATCGGCTTGCCCAAAGGTGATTATATTTGGTATATTTAGAGAGGGAAATGCTGTTCCTTATTTGTACAGGCCACCTGAGAAATATTTTGTTTTCCAAATATTGCTAAGTGTTCTTATCTCTTGTCCTTGAGCAGTACTGAGGATAATGCCTGATTCATGGGGGCAGTTTGGTAATAATACGTTTTTTCTGAAATTGTGTGCTTATTAGCAGGGCTTCTTAGCCTCTCAGCAGCTTGCTGATGCAAAGGGACTTTGAAGGAATTATGTCTGTTTCTTCTTCTTTTTTTTTTTTTTTTTTTTACTTTAAGTTCCAAGATACATGTGCAGAATGTGCAGGTTTGTTACATAGGTATACATGTGCCATGGTGGTTTGCTGCACCTGTCTACCCATCATCTAGGTTTTAAGCCCTGCATACATTAGGTATTTGTCCTGATGCTCTCCCTCCCCTCGCCCCCCCATACCCTGACAGGCCCCTGTGTGTGCTGTTCCCCTCCCTGTGTCCATGTGTTCTCATTGTTCAACTCCCACTTATGAGTGAGAACATGTGGCGTTTGGTTTTCTGTTCCTGTGTTAGTTTGCCGAGAATGATGGCTTCCAGCTTCATCCACGTCCCTGCAGAGGACATGAACTCATTCTTTTTTATGGCTGCATAGTATTCCATGGTATGTATGTGCCACATTTTCTTTAGGAGTGATGTCTGTTTCTTTGGATGGTGTTTTACAAAGTCTGTTTCCTTTTCTTCTCAGGAGTTTGCAACTCCCCAGGGGAGTGTGCCTGAGTTTTTTCCTTCTGTCTAGCTGGGGTGATTGACAGTGGCTGTTACAGATGCCTTGAAGTCTTTCTGCCTCCCATCCACCAGTTTTGCTGCTGCCCCGTAGATAAGTGTTGTCCGCTAGGATGAGGAAGACATTGGTGGAGAGCTAAGGCAAGGTAGACTTTGCAGGCACACCCCCCTTTTTTTCCTCCATAAAGATACTTTGTAAAAAAATCTTAAGTTGGTTCTTTCTTTTGAAAACCTTTCCTCCTGTGGTTTTGGTTGTGTGTCCTGCTGCTGAACTGTGGGCCTGTGATTCTTGGGCCTGACAAGTGTGTGCTGAGGTGTTCCTTCCACGCCTCCCTGTTCTTGGACGCCGAGCTGTGAGCAGACCTTTGTGTGTTTACACAAGTTTGGGATTTTTACTGGGGTTGGGGAGGTGTCTGGAGATTGAGTTGCTCTGGGTGGAAGTTTGAACAGAAGCTGTTTGTTTTGTGGGAACACAAGAAGCTGATCTGAGAGAGACAGACAGACAGACAGGGGTGCATGACCATCATGGAGCTGTGTACTAAATACAAAGGAATGGTATTACCAGCCTGGCCTTTAATGAAAATGCTGTATAATACCGTTATGGGAAATGATGACTTCTGTTGTGCCCAAGGAATGGAAGCGGCTGGAAGGGTGCAGTACGGGGTGTGCACGGTACCTGCAGGGATGGTAATGCCTGGAGTGCTCTTAAAGTCGCAACTCCCCTTGTCTCACCTGCTACCTGCTTTCCCGTCTGCAGCGGGGGGAGGGGGCAGAAACTCTGCTGGTGAGGTGAAATCAGCCTTCCTCTCCCAGCGTTCAGACTCCTTCCTGAATATCGATCTCGGCAGCGGTGGTGACAGGGCAGTGCCTTTTTGAAAGAGTTATTATGGCAAAAAAGAGGAAGAAAGCCAGGTTCAGACTTCTCCGTTGGCTGCAGGCAGAAACCAGCATTCCAGCCAGAAACCAGCATCCAGTTGCCTAATCTGTAGACTCATCAAACGTCAATTATTCTGGATTGCTTTTCTCTCTGTATAGTTTGCTATAAGCTTTATGATTTATTTTTATTTTTATTTTTTATTTTTTGCCAAAGACAAATAAAAAACATTTAAACAAAAGAAGGGGGGAGCCCCCCAAACAAACCACGTGGAAAAGTTCAGTGAAGAGCCCCCTAAGATTCCTGATAACGAAGAATAATCCCAGAAGAGTTTGGAAAGTGAGTTGGATTTTAACTGGAGCTGGAATTGGCTTCTAGGAGGCGAGTCCCCTACTCCCTGTTCCGATTCGTTTTGGAACCGAAGCGATAGCAGCCATGTGGACTTTTCTGAGTGTATCCCAGAGTTTGGCTCTTCACGCGAGCTTCAGGAGATGCCACTGCAGAGCCTTGCGCCAGGTCTGAGAAGTTTGCATGCTTGGGGTTTATCAGGGTGTGGCTCGTGCCATTTTGGGCATTGCAGAAAAGGAGTGGGGCTGTTTTGAGTATTCGGAGAAAATGAGGGAATAAATTAAAAATAAATCCAGGACATGCCATTCCCTGCCCCTCCTCACATTGCCTGTCCCCGTCCCCACCCCTTGTCATTGCGTTATGAAGTCCTTGGACTTGATAGTGAGGTTGCTAGTGGCTCAGGCTGTGGAAGGAAGAAAGGAGAGGAATGGTGTCTATGAGCCAGCTGTGCCGTTCAAAAACATGGTTTTTGTTTTTTATTTAAGTAAACTTTTTATAGAAACTTAACACACGCACCGAAGAGCATGCAGATGTTAACTGGGGAGCTCTATGAATTTTCATGAAGTAAACACACCTGGGGAACCAGGGCTTAGCTCAAGAAGTACAGCATTGCCAACCCCAGAGCCCCGGTGGTGCCCCCACTCCATCCTCCCCACCCCCGCCCCACTGTCCTGACTTCCAACGTCACAGATTCCTTTCTTCTGTTTTTGAAGTGGCAAGAATGTCTGGCTCCTTTTACTTCACATTAAAAAGATATAGTTTCCACCTCATCTTCCAGGAGGTGAGTTGTAGGATAACCCTCCACCCACTTGGGTTGCAAGGACAACTCCGAAACCTTGGCAACCCAACATCCCACAAGCCTCGGGCTCCAGACTCCAGAACTCTTATTCCAAGCGCCCTTGAATGAGCTCCTCTGTTTTCCAGCAGAAATCGTGGCCTAATGCCACCTGGAAGACCCAGTAGTGTGGAAACGGGAGTCCAGAGCAGGCTATAATTGTGAGCTCACAGGGAGGGCAAGCGAGATTTGGAGAGACCTGCCACATTCCCCGCAGAGGGTGAATGACGTTTACATCCCTTAATCAGAGTCAGAAGCATCCCACCCAGGCAACTGAGGCATGGCCCTTTTGTGGGGAGTGGGGCTGGCCAGAAGGGAGGGGAGAAGTGTGGCTGTGGACGGTGGCTCATAAGATCTTTTCTAGAATACATTTGTGTTCTAAAAGGGAATAAAAGGAAACATAGCCCTTGGGTCATTTTCTATGATAACTCATTAATAAGCAGTCATCCACAGGTTTCTCTAAGTGATTCCTTGTTTAGTTTTTCTTTTTAGTTTAAGACAGCATTTGGGACTGTTAGTTTCTGACTGTATCGAGTACTCTTATCCCAAACTTGCTTCTCTTGTGCTTTAAGGAATGCTTCTTGAAAATATTTTGTAATTTGGTGAGTAAGATGACTGTTTCCTTTTGGGTTTTGTTTCTTAAGGTTAAAGGAGCAAATCTTTCTCTGTGTGTATGTATTTTTATAATGAGCAGCGCTATGCAGCCTCTCACCTAAATCATCTTGGCTGCTCTCATAAGTTCTCCAGGCATATTTACTATGGTGACATTTTAAGCAATTGGTTCTGAAGTAAAAGATGCCAATAGAAAATATACCCACATTCTAAAAGGACCTCTCAATTCTTTCCCTGCAGAGTGTGTGTTCTAAGATGATGCAGATATAAACATAAACACCAGTACTATACATCTACATCTCTAGCGATGAACAAACATGGGATTCTGCTATACATATTGTTTTGCAACTTGCTCTTTCCCTTCTGACTCTATTGTGGCTGTTCTTCCATATCAGTACATTGTAACTCCTGAATTCTTTTTAAAGGCTGATGTGGTAGTATGGCTATATGGCGTCATAGGAGGGGACCTCAGAAAGTTTGTGGAAAGACAGAATTAAAAGATAAAAATATCAACTTTACTCCTCAACATAAGCTTCATCAAGTTCAAGGCACTTTTGTAAGAGTTGATCCCAGCCATTTAGTCCATCCCTAAAGAACTGAGGGTTCTGGGAATTTAACCATGTCAATGTGTTTTCCATATTATTAACTGAAGAAAAGTATTTGCCTTTGAAAGATTTTTAGGATTAGGGAACAAAATCAGAAGAAGTCAAGACTGTAAGGAGGCTGCCTCTTGCATTCCCATTGAAATTCTCAGAAACTTGCCCTGTTGGATGAGATGAATGAGCAGGCACATTACTAGGATAGAGGAGGACTCTCTAGTGAAGCTTTCTGGGCCGTTTTTCTGCTAAAGCTTTGGCTAACTTTCTCAAAACCTCTCATAATAAGCAGACATTATTGTTCTTTGGCCGTCCAAAAAGCCAACAAGCAAAATAGCTCTCAAGTATTCCAAAAACTGTTGCCATGACCTTTACTCTTGACTGGTCAGCTTTCACTGTGATTGGACTACTTTCACCTCTTGGTAGCCATTGCTTTGATTGTGCCTTTTCTTCATGATTGTACCGATTAAGCCATATTGTGTCTTTTTTTTTTTTTTTTTTTTTTTTTAAAGACAAGAGTCTCACTCTGTTCCCCAAGCTGGAGTGCATTGGCGTGATCTCAGCTCACTGCAACCTCCGCCTCCCAGAGTCAAACAATTCTAGTGCCTTAGCCTCCTGCATAGCTGGGATTACAGTCGTGCACCCCCCATGCCTGGTGACTGTATTTTTGGTAGAGATGGGGTTTTGTTTTGTTGGCCAGGCTGGTCTCCAACTCCTGACCTCAAGTGTTCCATCCACTTGGCCTCCCACAGTGCTGGGATTACAGGCATGAGCCACTACATCCGGCCCATGTTTCATTTAATACAGTTATTCAAAGACATGCTTCAGGATCTTGGTCCCACTTGCTTAAAATTTCCATTGAAAGCTCTGTTCTACTCTGCAGCTGATCTGGGTGCCACGGTTTTGGCATTCATCGAGTGCAGACTTCAGTGTTTCAGTCAGAATTGTGTAAGCTGAACCAATTGAAATGTCTGTGGCATTGGCTGTTGTTTCTGTTGTTTATCACTGATCCTGTTGAATTAGGGCGCAAACGAGATTAACTTTTTCCTCAGAAATTGATGTGGATGATCTGCGGCTGCAGACTTCATCTTCAACACTGTCTTGCCCCGTCTTAAAATGAGTTAGGCGTTTGTAAACTGCTGATTTTGGTGGAGGCCATTGTTCCCATAAACTTTTCATAAAGCATCAGTGATTTCATCATCCTTTCACCCAAGCTTCATCGTAAATTTGATGTTTGTTCTGCTTCAGTTTTAGCAGAATTCATGTTGCTCCTATAGGGGCTTTTTTCAAATTGATGTCTTATCCTTTCAGACATGTTATAAAAAGTTAGTACAAGTTTATTTGGGTACAGAAAAATTTTAAAATCCACGCATAGTTTTGTCATAATATGCATTTTCATGAACTTTTTGAAGATCCCTTTCATTTACCCATCTCCTCTTATAGATACTTAGGTTCTTTAAAGTTTTGAACTTTTACAAGTGTTGCTACAAATAAAAAAACCCAAACTTATGTGTTTCTCCCTACATTTATATATTTCTTTTGGTTTTTTTTTTTTTTGAGATGGAGTCTCGCTCTGTCGCCCAGGCTGGAGTGCAGTGGCCGGATCTCAGCTCACTGCAAGCTCTGCCTCCCAGGTTTACGCCATTCTCCTGGCTCAGCCTCCCGAGTAGCTGGGACTACAGGCGCCCGCCACCTCGCCCGGCTAGTTTTTTGTATTTTTTAGTAGAGACGGGGTTTCACCGTATTAGCCAGGATGGTCTCGATCTCCTGACCTCATGATCCGCCCGTCTCGGCCTCCCAAAGTGCTGGGATGACAGGCTTGAGCCACCGCGCCCGTCCACATTTATATATTTCTAAGGCTAGATTCCTAGAAATACAATCAATGGGTCCAAAGGTAAGCTCATTATAAATTGTGCCAGGTGCTGTCAAATGGCCCTAGAGAGATTGTACTACTTTATACTCCCACCAGTAGGGTCTGAGGGTGCCAGTTTCCTCACCCTGCCAACCCTCAAGAGTACCCATCTTTTCAACATTTGTTTTAAAAAATGGCATTTCACCTGCATTTGTTTACCTGCTAGTGAGGCATCTTTTCATTTATTAGCCATGTTTATTTTTTGTGCCATGCTTGTTCATTTTCTTTATTCAATTTTTTTTTTCTTGGTTTGTTTGCGGTTCTCATACTGATTTTTAAGGAGTTCCCATTAGGGACATAGAGGATTGTTTTAAAACATGCATTTAGAAAAAAAAAAAAATCTTGATTGGCATTTCTGGCTATAAAGCTCTATAAAAGACCAAGTACTTCTTTCTGGCATTGAAGGCTTTGGTTTTCTGCTTTGTTTTTATTTAATTAGGTGAAATTTTTCCTCCTGGCTGGAGAGTCCGGCTGTCTGTAAATGCATTATCATTTGTGCAGCACCGGGTGGATTGTGATGTGAGGTGGAAAGTGAGCCATGCCAGGCAGGGGTTGGAGCCTGTTGGAGCTGATTATCGTGGGTGTTCAGTGCGAAGCTGGATCTCTTGCCCCGTGTCTCTTAAAAACCGTGGTCTCTCATGTTGTTAGCATAAAGACACTTGATTGACAAAAGGAGAGACAGGGAGAGTCTCTGGAGATGTGCTGGCACTCTGGTTCATTATGTTTCTTTATTCTACTGGCATTTCCTATGTCAGTCTTGCATCATGTGGAGCCAGTATTCCTCTCTTCACATCCAGGGCATGTGGAGAGCTGCCACCTTCCTTATAGTTAGATAACCTGGCCTCATTGTTTATAGGACACCAGAGCTTCCAGGAATGGGGTGGCCGAGGGCCTGGGTCCTAGCGCTTCGATGGCCTTTGGTAACAGAGGCAAGCTCTCGACCGAACCCCTTTAGGCTCCTTCATTCCTGCCAGCCCACTCTTCCCTCTCCAGTAGTAAAGGGCTTGTGCCTTTGCCTGCTCTGGGTGAGAGTCCCAGAGCACAGTGGTCCGTCACTGTGTTGCAGCTGTCACTATTCCCTGGATCCAGAAAGAAACAAATAAAGGCCAAAGGTAGGGTGCTAATGGTTTGGGATTCACCCTGGGGAGAAGGTGAATCAACGTCTCTGTGGATGGAAGACTGGAGGCTTGACTGAGAGGCTGTCTGCCACCCAGTGCAGAGCAGAAACAGAGGGCTGACTCAGAGAGGCGTTGTCACCTGCCAGATGCACCTGGGCCTGGCTCTCTTCCCCTTTAACATGTGTCTGACCTTAATTTCCTGTGAGCTGGCTCTGTGGGCATGGGTCATCACAGAATACTGGGCTTGTCTTACGGGCAGCTGTGTCAGATGGTGCTGACAGCACATGTTATCACATGCAAAGTCCTCGTGCCCCAGACTTCTGGAGGCAAGCTTTTACCTGCCAAGGTTGCAGTATGAAGTACTGGGCTACATTTGAATTTTTACTTTGGGCCATAAAGAATTACTGGTTTACACTCAAGCTAATCTGGAGGTACAGGTTACCTCACAGAAAACCCTACGGTCCATAGCCTTCTCAGGAAAGACAATAATAATATGAATAAAAAAGAATAGGAATACAAACATGAATTTTTGGTTCCTGTCCCCACTCCTACCTTTTCAAATAAGCAAGTTATCTGAGCATGAAGAGACATGTTTTAGTTCTGTAATCTTAAAATGCATGCAAATAGGAACTGTCCACAAGATGGAGGAATAATCCTAATTTGAAGGAATAATCCACAAAATGTTTATAGTGTTTTACAGGGAAGCAACTGTCCATTTTTTCCCTCCTCCTTTTTCTCTTTCCATTTCAATAGACACTCTGTTGTGGGCCCTGGGCTGCATTAGAACATATTCCCTCCTCTGGTATCAAAGTTGCTCCTGGATTGTTGGGGGGAAGAAAGGCACCCAACAGAAATTTGTGAAGCGTTATGGTAAATGAAGAGATCGAGGTTTGCATAAGTTATGTTGAGAGGTCTGAGTGGGGGCATGTACCTTGTCTTGGGGGGACTAGGGAGAAAACCCCTGGAGAGATGGGCTGACCAGGATACCCAGGCCACCTCTGGTGACCCAGGGACCTTGAGTTTTACCTGCTGTGGAATGGGGATTTGAAACAGCATGTGACATGGTCAGATTTGTTCTACAGCTGTGTGAAGGATGCTTTTAGGGGCCAACACTGGAGCCAGGAAAGCCAGTAAGGAAGCCATTAGTGCCAAACAGGTAAGAAAAGCATTTGGACTAGGGTTGTGAGTGGCAGGAATGGGACATATTAATGAAAGCACCAGTTGGTTGATGGTGGTGGGGGTGAGGGAGAGGGATGGTTGGTGGTTCTACCAGCTGAGGTAGCGCATGATGCAGGAAGAGCAGCTTTAGAAGAAAACCCCGAAGTTCTGTTTTGGACATGCTGAGCTTGTGCCAGGGACGGAAGTATCTTTGGCAATACGGGGTGGAAATGTGAAGCCAAGGGTGGAGGATGTCGTTGAAGGGAAGAGAGCTGAATTGGCCGTGTTGGTTTGGAAGTTATCACCGTGAAGGTCCAACTAATAGTGGACAAAATGACTTAACTAGGGAAGATGTCGCTTGCTTAAGCAGTTGGGAGCAAAACTCTGAAGGCTGTTAAGGGAGGGAAAGGAGCTTGCAAGATGACTGAGAAGAAATGATCAGAGAGCCAGGTGTGTGTTAACAGGAGGCAGAGGAAGAGAAGAATAATATGGTGTGAGCCTGGCCAAGGGAATGGAGTTTCAGAAGGAGGGAGTGATCTAGCTGATCCAAAGCAGCAGAATTGTGCCGAAGGAAAAGATGGAAAATTAACATTTGAGTTCAATGATTGGGAGGTCCCCCAGTGACTTTGTGAAGACAGATTCAGAGACAGTGATGGTGGAGGGAATCAGTGATGGTAGAGAGAGCAGATGGCAAGGGATTGAAGAATATGCAGACTGTAAGGTTTAAACCTTGTTTTTTTTTCAGACGGGGTCTGGCTCTGTCTCCCAGGCTGGAATGCAGTGGCATGATCTTGGCTCACTGCAACCTCTGCCTACGGGGCTCAAGTGATCCTCCCACCTCAGCCTCCTGAGTAGCTGTGACTTACAGGCACACACCACCATGCCTGGCTAATTTTTAATTCCTTTTTTTTTTTTGGTAGAAATGACATCTCACTATATACCCCAGGCTGGTCTTGAACTTCTAGGCTCAAGTAATCCTCCCACCTGAGCCCTGCCAAGTGCTGAGATTACAGGCGTGAGCCACTGCGCCTGGCCTCAAACCTATTTACAGGTTAATCATGGTCTCAGCATTCACCAGGCCTTTGACTTCTTCCAGCGTCTTGGTATTGAGCTGCCCCTGTTAGCAGGGAGCAATGGAGTCACCTGAAGAACTGGACCCACACTGTGGGGCATGTTATTTCAATTTACTGAAAAATCATTTCCTAATGAACAGTTCCCTTCTGTTCTTTCATCTCGCCTGGTATGAGTCTATTGTATTCAGTTCGGGGTCCATCCTTTTACACTTCAGATCACCCTTCCTCTAATTATTAATCATGTAACTACATTAGAACGCTTTGTCTTATGAAGTGACATGTTATGTACCTACATTACATCTAGACTTTATATCATAGTAATTCTTTAATCATGAATAATAACACCTTTAAGAAATGAGCCCTAGTTAATCTTATGGCCACTATCTGCATGCTGTCATAAAATGTGTGAAAAATTCAGAAGCTTCTACTGAATTTTAGTGTATATATATATTTTTTTTCCTGAAGAGGTTTTCTGGTGTGAGTGATACGCAGTGAGAATTCTACAGTTTTCAGGTCTGTGACTACTTGGCTCCAATACCAAGATGGACAAAACAGCCCTTTGATTACCCAGGGAGCCTGTCAAGGTTGTATTTGGTCAGCCTCTGTTTTACATATACGGAAACTGAGGCACAGGGCGGGTAAGTAATTCCCTGAGCTTGGAAAGTAATGGTAATAGAATTCAGTGTGTGGGCTCCAGGGCTGACTCAAATGAGAAGAGCTCTATCATCCATCTTTAATTTTTAAACTTGCTTCGTTTTCCGGAAGGTCCTAAGCTACCTTTTCATAGGCTACCCTTTGCAATCTGGAAAACCCAAACAGGTTCGTCTACACAATTTCAGCCCTTTAAAACAGATTTACCAAATCTGATAGTCTCTTGCAAAGGTAAATTGCTCACTCAGGAGGTCTGAAAGCTGCGATCATTCAGACATGCATACTAAAGTGGGGACTCCATGGTAAACACTGCTTAACTCTGGCACTTTCTAGATGTACAAACATCATTTGCTCAAGAAGTCAGCTAATTCCTCATGATGGAGAGCCTGTCGTCGTGCTCAGGAGGGAGTGTGCCTGCGTGAGCAGATTGTAGAAGCGGGATGGACCAGTTTAATGGATTAAGCTACTTAAGAAAATGTAAAAAGACTCCCCGGTGAATATGCACACCCTTGTTCCTGACGGAAACAGGCTGGCATTTTTGATCTCCCTGGCAGGGTTGCTTTCCCAATCAGAAGTGATAAGCCAAACAGTCATTTATTTGCTGAGACATGATGGAAGATTATGGATAATTGAACTGAACCAGAGAGGCCCTTTAATCCATAGGGAACGGGAGGCAGGTGTGATTCCCGTCCCTTTGGAGATTATTTTCTCCTGTTGCAGGGGGCTATGGGGACTAGCCATCTCCTAGCTGACAGTGGAAAAGGTCGGAGTTGTAAAGTGCAGAGGCCAGAATTGGGTCTCATTTGGGAGCTGGAGACCTGGATTCTTTGGTCAGCTCCAGCACTGCCTTTTGATGAGCTGGTTGATCTCTGGGTTTTAGTCTCTCTGTATTAAACAGGAGGAACTATTTTCAGTACCTGCCTTTCAAGGATCTCTGTGTCAATCCCACTTATTATTTTTAAAGGCTGAAAACTCTATCTAGGACAGGCAGATGATGTGTGTTTGCCTGCTATGGGAACGATTACGAGTCCACAGAAACAAAGAATGAATAGGGGAATTGGGTTGTCACCTGTTACTGCCTTACTTTATGCATGGGGAAACTGAGGCTTAGGGAAATGAAGCAACTCCCCCAAAGCCCAGTGGTGAGTCCCAAATGCCTTTTCTTTTGACCTGCTTTATAGCTTTATAGTTGTTTGGAAGGGTTGGTTCATGTGTATAGTTTGGCTGCTATTAAAGAGCTCTAGGAATGACTTAAGGAGGGCTAATTATTTCTTAGGAATAATTGAGCTGAGGCCATCGTGTATGAGAAGACACACAGCCAGATTCTGCATTGGGAGCTCTTTAACTGTGTCCTTAAAACCTGGTGTCTGGCCCCACAATCTGCTTTTCTGGATCTAAGGGACCACCAGGTCCCAGACAACCAGCCCAAATTCCGGCAGGCTTCCCATCTGACCAGGTTACACCCTCTCGAGAGAGGCAGGAAGAGAAAAGGGACCCAGCCTTCTCTGACTCAGAGAGTCAGTAAGAATGTATGGAGGGAAGGAAGGTGTGACATATACTCGTACCATTTATTAAACCCCAAGTACATACCACCTGCTCTCTCTATATGCTTTATCCTTCTATCTCTTGTATGTCCACATTTTACCTATATTTATATATATTTTATCTATATCTATATCTATATCGATATCTTTATGATTGTTTGTATCTATCATCCCTCCATCCCTCAGCAATGCTGCCCGGGAGGTGGGGTTTCCTCAGTTTTACAAATGGAAAATTGAAGCTCAGAGAGGGTAGCACTCTTGTCTGAAGTTGCCACAGCTAGTTATGGTTATAAGAGAATTAGGCATTAGAACCCAAGTCTGGCTCATTCCTGAGCTCATGCTCTTTTTAACAGACTGCCTTCCCAGAAGGGAGGACGAGGTGCAGGGATTGGGCTTCACAGTCTGGTTTGCTTGCCTTCCCCCATCCTTCACCCTCAAACCACTTCTTCTGTGCTGGCCGCCCTGGTTTTTGACTCTGCTCTGTGCCTTTGGCCCCTCCTTAGTTGCAAAAACTAGGGGTCCCTACCAAGTCACAGCCTTGGCTACCCCCAGCTGAGCCCATCTGAGCCTTGTTCAGCCTCCTGCAGCCCCATGTTGAGGGGTGAGGAGGCAGATGGTGTGGACTATTCTAAGGAAGACAGCTTTACTGTGGCTTTCCTTGCCCTGACTTCTTAGGGAGTTAGTATTCAAAGAATATCTGGCCTACTGGCTAGGCCTTGCTATTTCTGTTTTTGGAATTTCATGGCTTAATAAGTTTGGTGGGTAAATCTATCTTAGGAGATATGTTTATTTTTTCCTCCACAATCAGCTTCTACCCTGCAACTGTTGCTGCCTTTCAGAATATGAACAGAGTTCATACTAGATGGAATCTCCCAGAAGAATGTCTTTGCATTTGCTCTTTCTTGTCCAGTATGAACATTTGCCCCCTTTTATCTTGCATTCCTTTGTAGTTGGTGGGGTTTTTGAAGTAAGAATAAGGTGGTAAAAGCTTCCGTATGTCTTTCATAGGGTTTTTTCCCTCAAATATTAGTGTAATTTTTGTTCTTTATAATGAAATTTTAGCAATGAAACATTTTTTAAAGGGGAGAGAAAAGTTACCAAGAATAACACAAAGCCCGCTGTGTGCCTGCCACCCAGTTCCCCTGAATTCTAATATTTTGCCATGCTGACTTCAGATTTTTTTTAAAGACAGAAATCTTGCAGTTGAAGTTCATTGTGTACGATCCCAGGTGCCAGAGGTAGCCACGATCCTGAATTTGATTTTTTTTTTTTTGAGATGGAGTTTCGCTCTTGTTGCCCAGGCTGGAGTGCAGTGGCACGATCTTGGCTCACCACAACCTCCGCCTCCCGGGTTCTAGCGATTCTTTTGCCTCAGCCTCTTGAGTAGCTGGGATTACAGGCATGCACCGCCACGCCCAGCTAATTTTTGTGTTTTTAGTACAGATGGAGTTTCACCATGTTGGTCAGGCTGGTCTCGAACTCCTGAGCTTAGATGATCCGTCCGCCTTGGCCTCCCAAAGTGCTGAGATTACAGGTATGAGCCACCACACCCGGCCCTGAATTTGATATTTATCTCTCCTGTACATTTAAAAAATCTGTATGTATCCATTAAAATAGTATTTTTTGAACAGGATGTAGGTGATACTCCGCAGTTTGCTCTTTTCACTTAGCAGTGAGTTTTGTCAGATTTACCTGTGTTGAGTCATGTAAACCCTAGTTCATTTAATTGAAGTTCTGAGTAGCCTTTCATTGTGTGAATGTACTCTGTTTCCTCATCCATTCTCCTTTTGATGAACATTTA
Source organism: Piliocolobus tephrosceles (assembly GCF_002776525.5). Classification (NCBI taxonomy): domain Eukaryota; kingdom Metazoa; phylum Chordata; class Mammalia; order Primates; family Cercopithecidae; genus Piliocolobus; species Piliocolobus tephrosceles. Next base: position 28,353,437 of record NC_045446.1, on the reverse strand, counting down.
GTTTGTCTTATAGTTTTGTATGATAGTAGTGTCTCACTGAATGTTCTCTTACTGTCACCCTGTGCACATGTGCGTGTTTGTCCCTAGGCCTAGAGTATGTATTGGGATTGGCTGGGTCAAAGTGTTAGAGGCGTTCAAACTAGAGTGATTCCATCTTAATAGGGGCTGGATAAAATAAGGCTGAGACCTACTGGGCTGCATTCCCAGGAGGTTAGTCATTCTAAGTCACAGGATGAGATAGGAGGTCGGCAGAACATACGGGTCATAAAGACCTGCTGATACAACAGGTTTCAGTAAAGAAGCCGGCTAAAACCCACCAAAACCAAGATGGCAAGGAACTTGACCTCTGGTCGTCCTCATTGCTCATTATATGCTAATTACAATGCATTAGCATGCTAAAAGACACTCCTACCAGTGCCATAACAGCTTCCAAATGCCATGGCAATGTCAGGAAGTTACCCTTTATGGTCTAACATGGGGAGGAGTCCTCACTTCCAGGAATTGCCCACCCCTTTCCTAGAAAATTTAGGAATGATCCACCCTTTGTTTAGCATGTGTAATCAAGAAATAACCATAACAATGAGCAACCAGCAGCCCTCGGGGCTGCTTTGCCTATGGAGTAGCCATTCTTTTATTCCTTTGCTTTCTTAATAAACTTGCTCTCACGTTACTCTGGATTTGCCTCAAATTCTTTCTTGCATGAGATCCAAGAATCCTCTATTGGACTCTGGATCGGGACCCTTTTCCAGTAGCAAAAGTGTGTGAGCTTCACTAGGAATTGCCAAATTGCTCTTCAGATGTGCCGTGTGTGAGTTCCTGTTCCTCCCCATCTTCGCGCCACTTGAGAATGTCAGGCTTCAAATTTTTGCAAGTCTGATGGGTATGAAAGAGAGCCCTCATCGTTAATGATTCCATTAGTCATCCTTTGATTACAAGTGAGATTGAGTGTATATTAAGTGGCTATTTGAGTTTTCTCATCAGTGAAAGTACCTGTTCATGTGCTTTGTCCATTTTTTTGCTGGGCTGCTTGTATTTTCTTATATCATTTTGTCAGAAAATTCTAGATATTGATGCTTCGTGGGTTATACATGTGGCAGATAATCTTATTCTAGTTCGTGGCTTCTCTTTCAACTTTGTTTATAATATCTGTTGATGATTAGGAGTCTTAACATTTTCATGCAGTTGTATTTATCAGTCTTTTTCCTTTGTGGCCTGTGCTTTGAGTCGTATTTCAAAAGAATTTCTTCCTTACCCTGAACTCATAGAGATACACTTTGGGGCCTATGTGAAGGTGGTTTGGCTTTTCTGGCCTTATTCTTTAGTTGACTTTGGTATTTTCCATATTTGCTCCGCCTGGAGGCATCTGCGGGGAGCAGAAGAGAGGCTATCGAATGGTTCCCAGTGGCTGTGGAAATTGTTGCAGTTGTTCCTGGGCACAAGGGGCTGGGCTGAACTTGGGGTTATAGCAAAATCCTTCCTGGGCAGTGACTCTTCCTGGGAGGTGCTGAAGTGCAGAGTCGATTGGATCTCTCATGAGCCCTGGCTTATCGCAAGCCAGATAAAATTGGTCGTAAAGTTGTCCCCTCCTTCAGTTTAGCAGCATGCCCAACTCACTTCCTCCTGCCGCTGCTGATTGAGCTGAAAAGACAGAAGGCATGGGGGGATGGCTCCTGCTCTGGGTTCTCTCCCAGGCCTGACCAGCGGCCAGCCCTTGGCAAGGACATGGGTGTGAGTGAAAAGCAAGCGCTTGCAAAAGTTCTTCCAGAAGTTCTTGACTTCAGTGCCTTTACTCGTGGGAGCCCAGAAGTGTTCGTCACCCCAATCTAATTTATCCATTGCATATTGGGTGGCAGAGTATAAATGGGTTCAACTCCTGTTTAGATAAATTCACAGAACTTAAGAATGTCACAACTGGAAAGGTTCTTAAGGGTCAACAGGTTCCGTTGCCCGTTCATGCAGTCAATAGGCATTTATGGAGGGTCTTCCAGGCACATGACACTTGCTGGTTGCTGAGGATGCAACAGCAAGAAGATGTGTGGGGAGCAGCCAGTCAACAACGGGGCTCATTTCAGAGTGGTGGGTGTGATGGAATAGGGAGGATGTGCCTTGGGATTGGCCACTTTTGTCATTTTCTTATTTTACATAAACCTGTAGTCTTCTAGTGCAGGGAGTCAGTTGGCAAATGGGCTGAAGCCAGCCATCACCTGCTTGTAGACACTCCCTTGAGCCAGGTATGGTTTTTACATATTTAAATGGGTAAAAAATCAGACATTTATAATATATTTTGATAATGGGAAACAGTAACTTTGAACCTCAATTAAGTGAAATGTTAATTACCTTTCCCAAAAAGAATTCCATTTTTTTCTTAGTAGACCTATATTACAGAAAATTGTTCCCAATGATTATGAAAATATTTTGAATTTAACCAATAAAAATTTGTGGAATATTCTTTTCTCTCCTCTTATATAGGTACCTTAATTTGGCCTCTTGGCCTACACGGCCTGAAATATTTACTCTGGCCATTTGCAGACTTGTTCTAGCTTTGTGACCTTGGGCAAGTTACTTCTTCAGTCTCAGTTTCCTCATCTTGCAAAATGGAAATGGTGCCTATTTCATAGGGCTGTTGTAAGGAGTAAAAAAGAACTGAAGGGCCGGGCACAGTGGCTCACGCCTGTAATCCCAGCGCTTTGGGAGGCGGAGGCAGGCGCATCAGAAGGTCAGGAGATTGAGACCATCTTGGTCAATATGGGGAAACCCCATCTCTACTAAAAATAAAAAAACATTAGCTGGGCGTGGTGGCACATGCCTGTAATCAGACAGAAGAATCGCTTGAACCCGGGAGGTGGAGGTTGCAGTGAGCCAAAATGACGCCACTGCACTCCAGCCTGGCCAACAGAGCAAGACTAAGTCTCAAAAAAAAAAAAAAAAAAAAAAAAATCCCAGAAAAACGGATCTTCCACTCCTGCCGTGTGTATGTGTTTCAGTATATGTCAGATCTTCCCTAGTGAAAAGTCCGTAATAATTGATTTCTTGAGGGCTGTTAAAGGGAGCAGGAGGAGGGATGGGATGAGGGTGGGGCCGGGGCTCAGTGCTCATCTTGGAGGTCAGTATCATGACAAACAGCATCTTCCAGAGTTGCTGTCAGACCCCCAAACTGTGGACCTTAGATCTCACAAAGACCGTATCCTGATGGCTCTGCAAACCCACACTAGATTAACATTGCTGCAGCGTAATTTTCCTCACGAAATGCACTGAAGCATAACTAAAAAAATGTAAGTAGCAGCGATCAGGACCTTAATGAGGTTATAAATACAGCAAGAAAATAATTTATAAAACTCTTTCCTGGTGAAAAACTGTCCTTTACCTAGACCTCTTTGCTTGCCCCATTAATAACAGCCATTGGCTTTCTTTACTGACTCCCTTTGTAAGAAAGGAACAAAGCCTTTATCATTTTGTAACTCATGCTGCTTTACCCTTGTAGGAGAAACAACCATATAGCTATAGGAAGTGCAGACACCTCATGGCAGAATAGGCAGCTAGGCCCACTCACTATCCCGGTGACTTGCTCCATCCATCAGTTGTTCCTGCTGCAGTATTGCACACCATCTTCTTTTAGGATCATAGGCAGTGTAAATATGAAATCTGTGGATATCAATAGCCAGTGGTCCTGGGCTGAACCCAGGGGTCGTGTTATACCTTCTCACCAATTTCCCTGGGCTGTCTTTCTTGAACAGATGGGTAAATGGAGGCTGGGGCTACTGGAATGAGCTCACAGGGCAGGGTGGCCTGAAGAGTCTAGACAGAGCTGGAGACCTGGCTATGCTGAGGTGCTTAGACCCAGAAGGCCCTTCTTTGCCCCAGACTCAGCCTTGTGTGACCGTTCTTGGTGACAACTGGCGTGCTCTTCATAGTCAGGCTCCAGCAGGAAGCAGTTTGATGGGAACCGAATGGGAAATGCACAGGACAGATGTCTCTGGTTCCTTCTTACACTGATGCTACCATGCGGAGCAGCCTAGAGTCGAGGAGGTCTTCAGGGATTTTCTAGGGATGTTTGTAAACAGATCGTTGCAGAGCAGCTCACTCACTGGCCTTGTGCCTGTGCATGGAATCTGTATGTGTGTGTGTGCGTGTGTGTGTGTGTGTGTGTGTGTGTGTATACGTTTAAAGAAGGCAGTCATGGAAAACAGTGGCATTCAGTGACCTCGTAACACTATGTTGGCATTAGGCAGTGGAAAGAGGTTATTAATTCTCTGGGGAGCTTTTAGACAAGATCCATTTGAGATTGAAATTTGCAAAACCAAATGCTAAGCCTGTGTGTCTGTACATATATATGGGTGTATGTCTTGCTTTTGCTGGTCATTGAGCCTTCAGATCCAGATTGTCAGGAAGCAGAGGATAAAAATGAAGGCCACTGGGCAGAAGTTGGAAAGCAGGGCTATCATGGTTTGCAGATGTCAATTCTAGATTGCATCATGACAAGGGGTCCCCCCTAGGTTGGGAAGAACAGCAGAAGGAGAAGAGAGAGCCAGGAGGACTCCAGCTGGTAGGATGGAATTCCCATTTCTCAGCTGGAAAAGTCAACATCACTAACTGCATGTTCTGGAGTAATTTGGGTGGAATGCAGCAGCTGTCTGAGTTTGTGTAGTTGCACCAATTTTGGCCCCCTTGTCAAATATAAATTTGTGGGAGCCAGCAGTTTTGGAAGAAGCTTCTGCAGCAGGCTGTTTGCCTTTGTCCAATAGAAAAGGGACTTGGAATTTTTTTTTTTTTTTTTTCATTCTTGGTGCAGATGGTGTAGTTATTTTAAGTAAGTGATGTGCTGCAGTGAAAATGGGCAACTCTTTTTCATTTTTCAGCTTAATGAAAAAAAGAGAAGGGAGGAGGAGAAACCCCAGCTAGCCAACTTTGTGCTAATGCTTGTCTTTTTTGGATTCTAAATGTGTCCCAAGGCACTAAGATGGGATAAATATTTCAGCCACTGGAAAGTCCTGCCGTCGGCCTGAAAAGATTTCTAACCTCTTTTAAAGCAGACTGGGTAGTAATTTACTTGTACAAATCCAGACACCCCCATGTCTTGTTTTAACTATGCATGTACAGATTCTACTCACATTCTAGGGGGATGAGGCAAGGGGCAGATGGAACTCTCTAGGGAAGATGATGAGGGAAAGGGAGGAAATAAATTAGTGACTGAACATTTGCCTTTCTTCTTAGAGTGGTTACAAGTATTCAGTGGAGACCTACAGAGTGGTCAGGTGCCCAGGGTGCAGAGTTGAACAAAACAGTGCCTCTCTGCCTTCATGGAGTGTTCAGTCTAGGTGGAGAGAGACTACAGACACACCAGTAAGCAAAAGTTGGAATAAAGGAAAACAGGACATTACCAGCGTGAAAAACAGGGGGACGAGCTTTAGATTGAGTGTCCATGAAGGGACCTGAAGAAGTGATTTAAGCTGAGGTCTGAAGGATGAATGAGGTAAGCCTCACGGTGTATTAGTTTGCTCGGGCTGCTGTTAGGTTGGTGCAGATATGATTTCCTTGTGCGTTATGCAACTACTTTTGCACCAACCTAACATAGCAAAGTTCACAGGCTAGGTGGCTGAAATGACAGAAGTTTGTTTTCTCACAGTGCTGGAGGCAAGAAGTCTGAGATGGAGGTGCAGGATTAGTTTCCTCTGAGGCCCCTCTTCCTTGATTTATGAATGGTCGTCTTCTCCCTGTGTCCTCACATGGTTTTCCCTCTTCCATGGTCTCTGTCCTGATCTCTTCCCAGAAGGACATCAGTCATACTGAATTAGGGCCCACCCTAATGCCATCGTTTTAAAGATCCTCATCTCCAAATACAGTCACATTCAGAGGTTCTGAGGTTCAGGACTTCAACATATAAATTTTGAGGGGACACAATTGAGCCCATTACACAGATGAAAGGTAGGTGGAAGAATGTCCGGGGTCAGCAAACAGCACATCTGGAGGCCTCACAGCAGGGGGCACTGAGGTGTGTTGCAGGAGATGGTTCGAAATGAGTATCTAGAAGCAAGCAGCAACTGGGCCATGCTGGACTTTGTAAACTATGGCCAGAGTTTTAGATTTATTCTGAGGACACAGAGAACCCGTAGTGCATTTTAAAATCTCACTCTGTGTGAAGAGAAGGAACTGGAGGGAGTGAGAAGTGGGAAGTCCAAAGGTTTTTTAATTAATAAACCAAGGTTTGTCAACCTCGGCACTATTGACATTTTCACCTGGATGATTCTTAATTATGGGGGCTGTCTTGTGCATTACAGGAGGTATAGCAACATCTCTGGACTCTGCCCACTAGATGCCAATAGCGCCCCCATCTCCCCATCACGACAACCCAAAATGTCTCCAGACAGTGCCTTATGTTCCCTGGGGGGCAAAATTGATCCCTGTTGAAAACCCATGGTTGAAAAGGGCAAGAGATAATGGCGACTTGGATTGGGTGATGCCAGTTGAGTGATGGGTTTGCAAATTGGATGGGTTTGAGGCAGATTTTTGAAGGCAGAATCAATAAGATTTAACCTGCCTTTGCCTAAGTTTCTCCTCATGCCCTTTTTTTTTTTTTTTTTTTTTAAAGACAGAGTTTTGCTTTTGTTGCCTAAGCTGGAGTACAATGGTGTGATCTCGGCTCACTGCAACTTCCACCTCCCAGGTTCAGGCAATTCTCCTGCCTGAGACTCCCAAGTAGCTGGGATTACAGGTGTGCATCCACACCTGGCTAATTTTGTACTTTTAGTAGAGATAGGGTTTCACCATGTTGGTAGGCTGGTCTCAAACTCCTGACCTCAAGTAATCCACCCACCTCAGCCTCCCAAAGTGCTGGGATTATAGATGTGAGCTACCGTTACTGGCCCTCCTCATGCTTTTGAGTTTGATGATGTCACTTCCCTAAAGCACATGGCTGTATACCACCTGCATGCCTAATACAGTTGCTCAGAAGAGCAAAAAGAATATGCCTCTCTGTTATTGTTCACCAGGCCCCAGGATCCCTGGTCCTACTGAGAAAGCACTTTGAGCCCCGTGGCTGGCAGGCCCACCTGTGTGTAACAGACATGGTATTTAGTCTCTGCATCCACCCATCCATTTGTCAAGTCCGTGTGCCGCCAGCCTTATTGACTCTCAGAGGAAGTGCTTTGGAATCTAATCTGGCCAATTTTCCTGCTCCAGAAATCTGTTTATCAGAACATGATTTCACAGTTGCAGTGACATTTCCAGGGGGGGCTTGCCTTGAGGAGCTACCTCTACAAATGCATGTGTAAGTATTTCCAAACAAAGCAGAATGACTGTTACATTCCTGGCCCCTGGAGAGTTCTCTGCTTGCTGGAGAAGCCCAGAGCAGTTGTTAGCAAACAGCTGGAATGTGTGAATTTTCTGGGTTGAGCATTCGTTGTCTGGCTAGTATCCAGTACCTGGCTGCCCTTCTAGGGTCCCCCTCATGCCCTTGCCTGGAGATGGTGAATTGGTTTCATGTTCTTCTCGGGGTTGTTAGTGGCTTTCTGGAGTCCGGTCTTGAGAGGGAGTCTCATATGGATTCTGGGCTCGGTGGAACAGAGCATCATGATTAATTAGGGATGACCGACTTTGCACTAGGATAGGAGAAATTGCAGCAGAATAGGAGAAATAGTAGCATAATACCTTTGCATTTCCTAACAATCAGAGCTGCATGATTTTTTTTTTTTTTTTTTATTATACTTTAAGTTCTAGGGTACATGTACATAACGTGCAGGTTACATATGTATACATGTGCCATGTAGGTGTGCTGCACCCATCAACTCGTCAGCACCCATCAATTCATCATTTATATCAGGTATAACTCCCCAATGCAATCCCTCCCCCCTCCCCCCTCCCCATGATAGGCCCCAGTGTGTGATGTTCCCCTTCCCGAGTCCAAGTGAGCTCATTGTTCAGTTCCCACCTATGAGTGAGAACATGCGGTGTTTGGTTTTCTCTTCTTGTGATAGTTTGCTAAGAATGATGGTTTCCAGCTGCATCCATGTCCCTACAAAGGACGCAAACTCATCCTTTTTTATGGCTGCATAGTATTCCATGGTGTATATGTGCCACATTTTCTTAATCCAGTCTGTCACTGATGGACATTTGGGTTGATTCCAAGTCTTTGCTATTGTGAATAGTGCCGCAATAAACATACGTGTGCATGTGTCTTTGTAGTAGCATAATTTATAATCCTTTGGGTATATACCCAGTAGTGGGATGGCTGGGTCATATGGTACATCTAGTTCTAGATCCTTGAGGAATCGCCATACTGTTTTCCATAATGGTTGAACTAGTTTACAATCCCACCAACAGTGTAAAAGTGTTCCTATTTCTCCACATCCTCTCCAACACCTGTTGTTTCCTGATTTTTTAATGATTGCCATTCTAACTGGTGTGAGATGGTATCTCATTGTGGTTTTGATTTGCATTTCTCTGATGGCGAGTGATGCTGAGCATTTTTTCATGTGTCTGTTGGCTGTATGAATGTCTTCTTTTGAGAAATGTCTGTTCATATCCGTTCCCCACTTTTTGATGGGGTTGTTTGTTTTTTTCTTGTATATTTGTTTGAGTTCTTTGTAGATTCTGGAAATGAGCCCTTTGTCAGATGAGTAGATTGCAAAAATTTTCTCCCATTCTGTAGGTTGCCTGTTCACTCTGATGGTAGTTTCTTTTGCTGTGCAGAAGCTCTTTAGTTTAATGAGATCCCATTTGTCAATTTTGGCTTTTGCTGCCGTTGCTTTTGGTGTTTTAGACATGAAGTCCTTGCCCATGCCTATGTCCTGAATGGTACTACCTAGATTTTCTTCTAGGGTTTTTATGGTATTAGGTCTAACATTTAAGTCTCTAATCCATCTTGAATTAATCTTCGTATAAGGAGTAAGGAAAGGATCCAGTTTCAGCTTTCTACTTATGGCTAGCCAATTTTCCCAGCACCATTTATTAAATAGGGAATCCTTTCCCCATTTCTTGTTTTTCTCAGGTTTGTCAAAGATCAGATGGTTGTAGATGTGTGGCATTATTTCTGAAGGCTCCGTTCTGTTCCATTGGTCTATATCTCTGTTTTGGTACCAGTACCATGCTGTTTTGGTTACTGTAGCCTTGTAGTATAGTTTGAAGTCAGGTAGCGTGACGCCTCCGGCTTTGTCCTTTTGACTTAGGATTGTCTTGGCAATGCGGGCTCTTTTTTGGTTCCATATGAACTTTAAAGCAGTTTTTTCCAATTCGGTGAAGAAACTCATTGGTAGCTTGATGGGGATGGCATTGAATCTATAAATTACCTTGGGCAGTATGGCCATTTTCACAATATTGATTCTGCCTATCCATGAGCATGGTATGTTCTTCCATTTGTTTGTGTCCTCTTTGATTTCACTGAGCAGTGGTTTGTAGTTCTCCTTGAAGAGGTCCTTTACATCCCTTGTAAGTTGGATTCCTAGGTATTTTATTCTCTTTGAAGCAATTGTGAATGGAAGTTCATTCCTGATTTGGCTCTCTGCTTGTCTGTTACTGGTGTATAAGAATGCTTGTGATTTTTGCACATTAATTTTGTATCCTGAGACTTTGCTGAAGTTGCTTATCAGCTTAAGAAGATTTTGGGCTGAGACGATGGGGTTTTCTAAATACACAATCATGTCATCTGCAAACAGGGACAATTTGACTTCCTCTTTTCCTAACTGAATACCCTTGATTTCTTTCTCTTGCCTGATTGCCCTAGCCAGAACTTCCAACACTATGTTGAATAGGAGTGGTGAGAGAGGGCATCCCTGTCTTGTGCCAGTTTTCAAAGGGAACTTTTCCAGTTTTTGCCCATTCAGTATGATATTAGCTGTGGGTTTGTCATAAATAGCTCTTATTATTTTGAGGTACGTTCCATCAATACCGAATTTGTTGAGCGTTTTTAGCATGAAGGGCTGTTGAATTTTGTCAAAAGCCTTTTCTGCATCTATTGAGATAATCATGTGGTTCTTGTCTTTGGTTCTGTTGATATGCTGGATTACGTTGATTGATTTGCGAATGTTGAACCAGCCTTGCATCCCAGGGATGAAGCCCACTTGATCATGGTGGATAAGCTTTTTGATGTGCTGCTGAATCCGGTTTGCCAGTATTTTATTGAGGATTTTTGCATCGATGTTCATCAGGGAGATTGGTCTAAAATTCTCTTTTTTTGTTGTGTCTCTGCCAGGCTTTGGTATCAGGATGATGTTGGCCTCATAAAATGAGTTAGGGAGGATTCCCTCTTTTTCTATTGATTGGAATAGTTTCAGAAGGAATGGTACCAGCTCCTCCTTGTACCCCTGGTAGAATTCAGCTGTGAATCCATCTGGTCCTGCACTTTTTTTGGTTGATAGGCTATTAATTATTGCCTCAATTTCAGAGCCTGCTATTCGGGGATTCAACTTCTTCCTGGTTTAGTCTTGGGAGAGTGTAAGCATCCAGGAAATTATCCATTTCTTC
>NC_045446.1:28279356-28342882 GCF_002776525.5 Piliocolobus tephrosceles | reverse complement strand
GCTGCTATTGGTCTATTCAGGGATTCAACTTCTTCCTGGTTTAGTCTTGGAAGAGTGTACGTGTCCAGGAAATTATCCATTTCTTCTAGATTTTCTAGTTGATTTGCGTAGAGGTGTTTATAGTATTCTCTGATGGTAGTTTGTATTTCTGTGGGGTCGGTGGTGATATCCCCTTTATCATTTTTTACTGCGTCTATTTGATTCCTCTCTCTTTTCTTCTTTATTAGCCTTGCTAGCGGTCTGTCAATTTTGTTGATCTTTTCAAAAAACCAACTCCTGGATTCATTGATTTTTTGGAGGGTTTTTTGTGTCTCTATCTCCTTCAGTTCTGCTCTGATCTTAGTTATTTCTTGCCTTCTGCTAGCTTTTGAATGTGTTTGCTCTTGCCTCTCTAGTTCTTTTAATTGTGATGTTAGAGTGTCAATTTTAGATCTTTCCTGCTTTCTCTTGTGGGCACTTAGTGCTATAAATTTCCCTCTACACACTGCTTTAAATGTGTCCCAGAGATTCTGGTATGTTGTATCTTTGTTCTCATTGGATTCAAAGAACATCTTTATTTCTGCTTTCATTTCGTTATGTACCCAGTAGTCATTCAGGAGCAGGTTGTTCAGTTTCCATGTAGTTGAGCGGTTTTGATTGAGTTTCTTAGTCCTGAGTTCTAGTTTGATTGCACTGTGGTCAGAGAGACAGTTTGTTATAATTTCTGTTCTTTTACATTTGCTGAGGAGTGCTTTACTTCCAATTATGTGGTCAATTTTGGAATAAGTGTGATGTGGTGCTGAGAAGAATGTATATTCTGTTGACTTGGGGTGGAGAGTTCTATAGATGTCTATTAGGTCCGCTTGGTGCAGAGATGAGTTCAATTCCTGGATATCCTTGTTAACTTTCTGTCTCGTTGATCTGTCTAATGTTGACAGTGGAGTGTTGAAGTCTCCCATTATTATTGTATGGGAGTCTAAGTCTCTTTGTAAGTCTCTAAGGACTTGCTTTATGAATCTGGGTGCTCCTGTATTAGGTGCATATATATTTAGGATAGTTAGCTCTTCCTGTTGGATTGATCCCTTTACCATTATGTAATGGCCTTCTTTGTCTCTTTTGATCTTTGATGGTTTAAAGTCTGTTTTATCAGAGACTAGGATTGCAACCCCTGCTTTTTTTTGTTCTCCATTTGCTTGGTAGATCTTCCTCCATCCTTTTATTTTGAGCCTATGTATGTCTCTGCATGTGAGATGGGTCTCCTGAAGACAGCAGACTGATGGGTCTTGACTCTTTATCCAGTTTGCCAGTCTGTGTCTTTTAATTGGAGCATTTAGTCCATTTACATTTAAGGTTAATATTGTTATGTGTGATCTTGATCCTGCCATTATGATATTAACTGGTTATTTTGCTCATTAGTTGATGCAGTTTCTTCCTAGGCTCGATGGTCTTTACATTTTGGCATGTTTTTGCAGTGGCTGGTACCAGTTGTTCCTTTCCATGTTTAGGGCTTCCTTCAGGGTCTCTTGTAAGGCAGGCCTGGTGGTGACAAAATCTCTAAGCATTTGCTTATCTGTAAAGAATTTTATTTCTCCTTCACTTATGAAACTTAGTTTGGCTGGATATGAAATTCTGGGTTTAAAATTCTTTTCTTTAAGAACGTTGAATATTGGCCCCCACTCTCTTCTGGCTTGTAGAGTTTCTGCCGAGAGATCTGCTGTCAGTCTGATGGGCTTCCCTTTGTGGGTAACCCGACCTTTCTCTCTGGCTGCCCTTCAGAATTTTTCCTTCATTTCCACTTTGGTGAATCTGGCAATTATGTGTCTTGGAGTTGCTCTTCTGGAGGAGTATCTTTGTGGCGTTCTCTGTATTTCCTGAATTTGAATGCTGGCCTGGCCTGCTAGGTTGGGGACGTTCTCCTGGATGATATCCTGTAGAGTGTTTTCCAATTTGGTTCCATTTTCCCCCTCACTTTCAGGCACCCCAATCAGACGTAGATTTGGTCTTTTGACATAATCCCATACTTCTTGCAGGCTTTGTTCATTTCTTTTTCTTCTTTTTTCTTTTGGTTTCTCTTCTCGCTTCATTTCATTCATTTGATCCTCAATCGCTGATACTCTTTCTTCCAGTTGATCGAGTCGGTTACTGAAGCTTGTGCATTTGTCACGTATTTCTCGTGTCATGGTTTTCACCTCTGTCATTTCGTTTATGACCTTCTCCGCATTAATTAGTCTAGCTGTCAATTCTTCCACTTTTTTTTCAAGATTTTTAGTTTCTTTGCGCTGGGTACGTAATTCCTCCTTTAGCTCTGAGAGGTTTGATGGACTGAAGCCTTCTTCTCTCATCTCATCAAAATCATTCTCTGACCAGCTTTGATCCGTTGCTGGCGATGGGCTGTGCTCCTTTGCAGGAGGAGATGCGCTCTTATTTTTTGAATTTCCAGCTTTTCTGCCCTGCTTTTTCCCCATCTTTGTGGTTTTATCTGTCACTGGTCTTTGATGATGGTGACGTACTGATGGGGTTTTGATATAGGTGTCCTTCCTGTTTGATAGGTTTCCTTCTGACTGTCAGGACCCTCAGCTATAGGTCTGTTGGAGATTGCTTGAGGTCCACTCCAGACCCTGTTTGCCTGGGTATCAGCAGCAGAGGTTGCGGAAGATAGAATATTGCTGAACAGCGAGTGCACCTGTCTGATTCTTGCTTTGGAAGCTTCCTCTCAGGGGTGTACTCCACCCTGTGAGGTGTGGGGTGTCAGACTGCCCCTAGTGGGGGATGTCTCCCAGTTAGGCTACTCAGGGGTCAGTGACCCACTTGAGCAGGCAGACTGCCCCTTCTCAGATCTCAACCTCCGTGTTGGGAGATCCACTGCTCTCTTCAAAGCTGTCAGACAGAGTCGTTCGCGTTTCACAGGCTTCTACTCCTTTAGCTGAGCCCTGTCCCCAGAGGCGCAGTCTACAGAGACAGGCAGGTTTCCTTGAGCTGCTGTGAGCTCCACCCAGTTCCAGCTTCCCAGCGGCTTTAGTTACCTACTTAAGCCTCAGCGATGGCGGGCGCCCCTCCCCCAGCCTCGCTGCTGCCTTGCGGTTAGATTGCTGCAGACTGCTGTGTTAGCAAGGACGGAGGCTCCGTGGGCGTGGGACCCTCCCGGCCAGGTGTGGGATACAATCTCCGGTGTGCCGGTGTTACAGCGCAGTTTTGGGGTGGGAGTTACCCGATTTTCCAGGTGTTGTGTGTCTCAGTTCCCCTGGCTAGGAAAAGGGACTCCCTTCCCCCTCGCGTTTCCCAGGTGAGGCCATGCCTCGCCCTGCTTCAGCTCTCGCTGGTCGGGCTGCAGCAGCTGACCAGCACCGATTGTCCGGCACTCCCGAGTGAGATGACCCCAGTACCTCAGTTGAAAATGCAGAAATCGCCGGTCTTCTGTGTCGCTCGCGCTGGGAGATGGAGACTGAAGCTGTTCCTATTCGGCCATCTATGATTTTTAAATTCCATGTCATTCTATGTTCTGGGCTACATCTTCCTGCACAGAGTCTTTGCTGGTAACTGTTCTCTAGATCTGAGGGGTGCTTAGTTTTTTATCTCTGTGTGTCTATCAACATCCACTGTAGATGCTACCCTCTTTCTCAGAATCTTTTTTGAGTTCTTTGAATTTTGACTTTATCTTAAGAACACCAGGGAGCCATTCAATGACCTTTTAAAGTTAAGAAATGATTGACTTAGTGTTTAGAGAGATCCTTCTGGCCGCAGAGGGGAGAGTGGGTTGGAGGGGGGCAAGATGGGAGGCAGGAAGGCCAAGTTGGGAAGTTGTGCTGCGTAGCAGTCCCCGTAAGAGAGGGTGGCTGCTTCGGCTGGAGTCGCAGCTGTGGCAATGGAGACTCGGGGACTGGCCATTATCAGAACATGATTTCACAGTTGATAGACTGAGGAGGGGACAAGGGAGATTTCTAGGGTTCTGATGTGGGCAGTTGGGCAGGGTAGAGCCCCTCATTGTAGCTTCTCTCCTAGAGTTCTCCAGTGAGTGATGAAAGCTCATTTTCAGTAATGAAACATGCTTGTGCATTATTAATTCTGTATGATGCAACAGATAGTCTACAAGAGAAATTCCATGGCACCAAGGCCGGTGGGGTATTGCTTGCCTGTGATGATGTCCATTGTAATTGGTTATTGCCTGCTTGTTCTAGTTATAAAATATTTTTAGTATCACCCCAGTGGTGCTATCACTAGACTACAGAGTTAGTGCTCATCTGTGTTTGGAGAAGCCAGGGAACATGTCAGAGGAAAGGCGACATATTCGTTTGCTTAAGGGTGTGTAGGGATTTACTAGGAGACCCAGCAGGCCGAAGGGCATCCCTGGTAAAAAAAGAATAGCACACATAAAGGAGAGTGGCCTGTAGGCGGATATGATGTTAGGGATCTGGAGATCTAGAGATGCTTCTCCTTGGCAAGGTTTTTGAAAGAGAATCATGGACCCTTCTCTTCTGCTGCTACCTCCAGGCAGGTCTAGACATCACTGTTCTTATTTTGCTGTGTGTGCCTTTCCAGCCTAAAGGTATCATAAGCCCTAGGCTTTATCTCTGTATCTTTAGAACATAGCACAAGTATCTGGTCATAAATGTCCAGTAAATGCTTATGGAATGACTCAGGAGGGAGCTCTGGAGCTGCGGTGTGCTGAAGGACTGGTCTTTTTTTTTTTTTTTCCCCCTGCTTTTCCTCAAAACTCTTTTACTCACATGGCTCCTTGTCCCCCAGCCATTGATCACAGTGGCTCAGACTGGTCAGATCGATCAGATCCTGGCTGCCTTGAAAATCTGCCCCCAGGGTCCACTGGTAGATGAACTCGGCACCCTGCCCACCTCCACCGCCACAGCACTGGCCTTCTCTATTTGCTTTCCAGCCTGAGAGTTGGCTGTTTGGGTTGGGGACTTTGGCACTTTATGACTATGTTCAGTGGAGTTGAATCTGAACTTGCAGCTTGGTTCTCAGCCTCCAGTAACTCTTGGCAGGCAATTTCGTGACCTTGGGACCCTCGTGGAGGTTACAAATCCGGAGTTCAAGATTCAGTGCGGCCTTTTCTGCCTGTGCGACCTCAGGCAGGTTGGTTTTATAGGTCTGGGCTCCTGTTTCCTAGAGTGAAATGATCTCCCAGTATTTCTGCCAACTTGGCCCAGCTTCAAGGATTCTGTGATTGTAAGGGCTACAGAGTCTGAGGCCTGGAAAGATCTTGCAGTTCCTACTGTTGGAGACATTGGAAGTCCAGTGCTCACTCCTGTCTAGAATTTTAATTTTTAATCACTGCTGATGGGCCAGAAAAGAACATTTGGATTTTACAAGCAGTCTTTGATGGAGAAAGAAAAAAAGTCAGTGAACACCCATTTTGTGCTCAACTTTTAAGTGTGTTTGTTCCCTGTATTTCTCCATTTAGTCCTCTCGGAATCCCCGGAGGTGGACTGGGGCAGATTATTAGTCCATTTCACAGATGAGGAAACTGAAGGTCAGAGAGGTTGAGTCACCTACCGGAAGTCTCACCTATACTGAACCACACACCTTTCAGCTGAGGGGCGCTCGGGTCCCTACTGTTGTTGTGCCATCTGACCTGTCCCCTCTCTCCGACAGAGAGCCAGCTGCTCCCCGGGAACAACTTTACCAACGAGTGCAACATACCAGGCAACTTCATGTGCAGCAATGGACGGTGCATCCCGGGCGCCTGGCAGTGTGACGGGCTGCCTGACTGCTTCGACAAGAGTGATGAGAAGGAGTGCCGTGAGTGGCCTGGCCCTTTGCTGGGGTGGGGTGGCAGCCATCCTGGGGCAGAGGGGAGCAGGTCCTGAGCTGGCTTAGACCCTGCATACTCTGCTTGCTGCAAGCTGGTGGTTTTGTGCCTCTTGCCAGCAGTCCTGCTTCTCTGCTGTATATCCATCTCAGTGTCACATGATCTGTGTAGACACAGGGATCTTGGTGGAGGTGGAGCCAAGGCTTTGAGAGAGCAGAAGGTTTTACCATCAGGCTCTACTAATCCCTACCCTGGAGTCCCGTCCTTGCCTTCATTTTATATACGAGCCAACTGAGCATCCCAGAGTATGTTATATGGCTGCAGCACCTTAAAACCAGCTAGTGGCACATTGGACATGGGAACCCAGGGCTGCCTGACTTCAGGGTCCATGCTGGTGACCATCTTACAGAGCACCGTGGAATCTTCTTGATGATTAAATGAGGCATAGCATCCCACCAAGTATCCAGCATGGAGTTGGCACTGAATACATAGTAACGTGCTTTCCCATCCCCTTTCCTCTGCCAATAGATAGAGCTTGAGCCTTTGCTGGGGACATCATCTCCTAATGGGCACCACCAGGGTCAGATGGTTTTGTGATCCTCCCTACCCCACCTCCTTTTCAGCCCTTTACCTGTTTTGTGCCGCCGAAACGTGTGAGAGTTGGGTTGATGGTCATTTACGAGAAGAGAGGCACGGGGATGTGAGTTGAGAGGGTCCGTGGTGTCAAATGATCCTGCCCCCTGCCCTGCAGAGGTGTATTTCTCTTCCTCTTCAGTTTGTCTCTGCAGAGTGAGCTTGGCCATGTGCCCTGTGTGGTTGTCCTCCTGGGTGCCCTGGTAGGTAGGAAACATGACTGACAGGTGGTGGGCACAGTGGTGTCTCACAGGGGATTGCCTTGAGACCACATGGCTAGATGATGGTTCCTGGCTCTTTCGTGTGCTTTGGGCACCAGGCCACGTGGCCTGTCTGATAGGAGAACTGTGTGTCCTGGCTCTGAGCCTGCTGTCTCTATGGAAGCCAGCTGAGGAAACAGCTGAGGACAGGTTAATCATTTGAACTTCTTTTTTTTTTTTTCTCCCCGAAATGGAGTCTTGCTGTGTCACCCGGGACTGGAGTGTAGTGGTGCGATCTTGGCTCACTATAACCCCCACCTCCCAGGTTCAAGCAATTCTCCTGCCTCAGCCTTCTGAGTAGCTGGGATTACAGGCGCCCACCACTGCCCCCGACTAATTTTTGTATTTTTAATAGAGACGGGGTTTTACCATGTTGGCCAGGCTGGTCTCAAACTCCTGACCTCATGATCCGCCCACCTCAGCCTCCCAAAGTGCTGGGATGACAGGCGTGAGCCACCATGCCCAGCCAATCATTTGAATTTTTAACATATCTCTGACTGGAATTTGGGGTCCCCGTCTGTTGACGCACAGGAAGGGGTACCCCTGACCAGAGTTTGGGGCCCCTGTCTGTTGACGCACGGAAAGGGGCACTGGCTTTGGAGTTCACGTACCTCTGGAGCAAGCTGCCCCCTCTGAAACTGGCCCTTCGCCCATCCAAGGGGTCCCGTATCCCCAGTGCCTGCTCCTGCCTTTCAGAGAAGTTTTTGGGATGGGAAAATTGAGGTGTGTTTTTTGGGGAGAATACTTCATACTGCTTGTTGCATGTGACCCTTCTGAATTGATGACTATACATGTGAATTTTTATTTTTGCAGAACTGTTTGTTTGTTATCTTCTAGCCCAGGCTGGAATACAATGGCATGATCACAGCTCACTGCAGCCTCGACCTCCTGGGCTCAAGTGATTCTCCCACTTTGCCCCCCCAGTAGCTGGGAGCACAGGAGTGCGCCATCACGCCTGGCTAATGTATTTTTATTTTTTGTAGAGACAGGGTTTCACCATGTTGCCCGGGTTGCTCTTGAACCCCTGAGCTCAAGCAATCCACCTACTTCCACCTCCCAACGTGCTGGGATTACAGGTTACAGGTGTGAGCCACCAAGCCCGGCCTGTAGAATTATTTTGTAAAAGTATTATGTCTAGTTTAGCTTTTCTGTGTTTCTAACATGGCCTCAGAATTACTAGAGCTGTAACATTAGTAATCTGAGCAAATGACATAGTATGTGTGAGCTCTGTCATCTGTCTGGTTTTAAGGATTTATTAAACACTATACAAGTGTGCCAAGTTACCATTTTTGAAATATGGTGTATATTTGACCTTTGGCACATGCGGATTGTTGTTAGCTGACCTGGGAATATTTGGAACATGATGTTTCTGAAAGAACGCAGGGTTAAGGAGTTAATTCCTAAGTCGTATTCCCAGCTTTGTCAGTAGCAGCTGTGTGATACTAGTGCAATCTCTGACATTCTGTGTCCTGTCACAAAATCTCATGATTTTAGAATTCATGCTCAAATGGGAAGACATGGTGGAGAGCAAATATTTTTTTTAAAAAGATGTTGCTGGCAGCTGCCTGGAGCTGCTTGGTTTGGTTTGGAACAGGCTCATTCTTGGCTATTCTCCATTAGTTTTTTCTCCTGACTTCCTACCTTTAGTACCCAAGTGTGGTGGAGATTTGAGTGGCATTTATGTAGTCTTTTGAGCAAAACATAATTAAAAAACCATACGCCCCAAACATATATTGACCTCTCTCTGTAGCCCTTCTTTTTTTGTCTTTAAATTGTGAAAACAGAACATTAGAAAGTTTAGATAGTAGAGGGAAGGAGAAAAAGTCCCTTTTCTAAAACAAATTCTACTTTCATTTAAAATTTCTTATATATTCCCTTCCAGCCTAGGACTTGAGGGTGTGAGCCCTTGAGAAGGCCTATTTGTGTCAAAATCTGAGCCCTTCTTCCCCCTTAGGGGGCTGTGTGATCGTGGGAAACTTACCAGCATGTTCTAAACTTTAGCCTTTGGGAGAATTAAAGGGAATTCTTTAACCTCCTGGTTCCTCAATTTCCTCCTCTCCAAAACAGGGGTAATAAGGCTTCTGATACTTAACACTGTTGTGAAGTTTTAACCTGTATGAAGCATGCAGCGCAGTGCCTGTATATAGTAAGTGGCTTATAAACATTGCCTATTATTGGTTAAATCTGTACCAACTATTTTATTTGGTTGTTGTCATGGGGAAATACGGTTCAATTACCTGCTTTTTTCTACTTAACATTAGAGGCCCTTGGCCACGTTCCATATTGAGGATTCACAGTTGTTTTGGGAGGCTGCCTAATGCTCTGTCAGCTAGAGACACTGTAAGTTAACCATCCCCCTGTGTTTCAATCTCTTCTGTTTCACTCTCTTCCGCACTTTTACTTCTGCTGATCAAAATGTTTAGGATCATTGAAGGAACTTATGCTTAACCAGATCACGGAAATATACAGTGGTTTCAGCCAGAGCCAGGGTGGACAGGACTGAGGTCTCCAGGGTGACCAACTTCACCACCTTTTCAAGGATGATTGGAACGGCTGATGTGGAATTCCTGCCGCCTTCCCGGAGGGAGGGAGACTGGTTCTGTGTCTTGCTCATGAGCTACGAAGCCCTTTCTCTGATTCTCTGGAACAACTGGCTACTGAAGGGGAGGTGAATGAAGGTGGCAGTGTTCTCGCCTCAGAGAGGTGATTACTTCAAGTGCCCTGTGGAGCTTTGGCATTGGGAAGATAATATGCTTCTTAAAAAAGAGAGAATTC
Organism: Piliocolobus tephrosceles; assembly: GCF_002776525.5. Taxonomy (NCBI): domain Eukaryota; kingdom Metazoa; phylum Chordata; class Mammalia; order Primates; family Cercopithecidae; genus Piliocolobus; species Piliocolobus tephrosceles. The sequence continues at coordinate 28,333,471 of NC_045446.1, read as the reverse complement.
TTGCCCTTTTCAAAGGGCAAGAAAGAGCCTGGAGAGGTGTGTCGTGGTGGGATGTGAGGCAGTGAGCAGCTCTTCTGTATCCGCAGCAGAGGAAGGATTTTTACCAGACAGGAAGAATTTTTTTTAATTTTTATCATGAAGGTAATAAGACCACATATTGTAAAAACTGAGGGCAGAGAAGGAGGAAAAGCATCTGTACTCAGATCCACCATGGGCATTCTGGAAGTTCTCATTCAGGCTTTTCCCCAGTGTAATCGCCAGGGGTGTACAGTTTTATATTTTGACATTTTTTCATGTAACATTTCAATTTCAACCTGTTAACATTTTTTCTGTATCTTCCCCCATTTTTCTCTTTGTCATTTTTAGTGCCATTAACTTGCTATAATATGGTTTATCTACACATAATTTGGCATTTCTCTTCTTTCCAGTTTTCCACTATGGGAAACAGTGCTCACTTGTGAACAGGAGGGTGGACATGACTTTCCCTCTGTTTTGAGAAATTTGCTTAGGCTCAATTCTCAGAATTAAAATTACTGGGTTGGAGGGAAGGCACCTTTTCTTGGCTCTTGACACCGACTGCCCACTTGTTTTGCTAAAGTTTTGCACTAGTTTGCTGGCAACGTGTGAAAACTACGACTTTATTTTAGTCTTGGCAGCCCTGGGTAAAATCTTTAAAAAATATTTTTCTGGTTAATTTAATAACTGAAAACAGTTACTTTTTTTTTAATCAAAAAAAATTATCTAGCGAGATTGTTTTCCCTTACCTCTACTTACTAGTTTTATTTCTTTGTGAGATACCTATTGATGGACGAACATTAATTTCTAGCTTAGTTAAGACATTAGATTTTCTGCCTCTTGAATCTATAGAAGAGGCTCATTTGGGGACACTTTGAGTGTATTTCTGTTCCTGGTTAGTGGAATGCCCTCAGAGATAGTTTTATCCAAATAGCTTTAAAATAAAAGGAATAAAGATAATGTTTTAGAAAAACGAGGAAGCACCGTGAAAGTCCTGATTATGAGGAGAGCTTATTAGAGCTTCCTCTAGGCCACACTATCCCAGGCATTTTACATTCTATTGATTCATTTGATCGTTGCAGAAGCCTTATTAGTAAAGGGCTGGTGTCATCTCCAGATGAGGAAATTGAGCAGTAGAGTGATTCCATGGAGCTTGCCTGTTGGCCCAGAAAATAAGTCTCCATAACCCTCTTCTGTCAGAGACCCCCAGTGGGGGCTTTCAGTCTTTTTCTCCAGTGACCTGTTACCTGCTGAAATGGCATCTTACTGCTATCATGATATACTATCATGTCGAACCTGCTTTATAAAAAGATTCTAGAAACATTGATAATGGTTTCTTATGGAAATGAATATTTACATGACTGTTAGTCCCGGGAGTTTCTGAAATGTTTTCCTTGAAGAGACTGTCCTTTGATTAGTGTTGCCTTCTGTAATAAAGCAGCAATCCAAATTTCCAGAACCCACAGGGGACTGGGAGTCAAGGGCCTTAAGATCTTTTTCCAGTTCTGTGTCGATGTTAGCTGCCATCTGTCTGTGTTCTAACCAAGTGGTTGGGGGGGATCCTGAATGTTTGGGGTCCTCTTCCCAAGGTGGTTCATTTTCTCCTTTGGAAAGTTACACCGATTGATGTCTTTGGCTTTGCGTTTACAGACCTGGCCGTTTATGTTTGATGGGTGTGTTTGGTGGAGGGGAGGTGTGGAGGAGGGATACATTTGAGGACTTTGTCAAATGATAAAATATTAACGAATCTCCAAATCCTATAGGAAAGTAGGTGCAAAAATGGGATTTGAATTTTACTTGCTTTTACTGTTCCTGACCATTTCTTGAACATGTGTTATTATTGCTCTGGTGTGAAGGCATAAATCCATGAGATAGGGTTGAGAGGGCAAGTTTGGGCAAATGTTCCCCAAGAAATATAAAAGAGCAAGAAAGCTGGGGTTGAGATTGTTCAGGCTCCATACTCTTCCTCTTTCCTTTTTAGCATCTTCCTCGTCTTCTGCCTCTAGGTGGTGCCACCTATATTTTCTTTTAACCTCGCACTACAGGGCAAGTAGAGATGTGGGAAAAAGCTGGATTCTGAGTTATCCTTTACCTTTACTAAGCTTTACCAGGAATTCAGCTGTTTCTCTAGGGCACCTAATACCGGCTTCACACACAAAATGCCTCTGGAAATCAGGAAGCTTTCTTTTTCTTTCTTTCTTTTCTTTTCTTTTTCTTTTTTTTTTTTGAGACGGAGTCCTGCTCTGTTGCCAAGGCTGGAGTGTAGTGGCTGGATATCAGCTCACTGCAAGCTCCACCTCCCGGGTTTACGCCATTCTCCTGCCTCAGCCTCCCCAGCAGCTGGGACTACAGGCGCCCGCCACCTCGCCCGGCTAGTTTTTTGTATTTTTTAGTAGAGACGGGGTTTCACCGTGTTAGCCAGGATGGTCTCGATCTCCTGACCTCGTGATCCGCCCGTCTCGGCCTCCCAAAGTGCTGGGATTACAGGCTTGAGCCACCGCGCCCGGCCTTCTTTTTTTTCTTTTTTTGAGACGGAGTCTTGCTGTGTCGCCCAGGCTGGAGTGCAGTGGCACGATCTAGGCTCACTGCAAGTTCCACCTCCCAGGTTCACGCTGTTTTTCTGCCTCAGCCTCCTGAGTAGCTGGGACTACAGACGCCCACCACCACGCCCAGCTAATTTTTTTTGTGTTTTTTTAGTAGAGATGGGGTTTCACTGTGTTAGCCAGGATGGTCTCAAACTCCTGACCTGGTAATCCGCCCGCCTCGGCCTCCCAAAGTGCTGGGATTACAGGCGTGAGCCACCGCGCCCAGCCTAGGAAGCTTTCATAGGATGTCATAGGATGGATAGAGCTTGTGGCTTCTTCTCTTGGACTGTTCTATCATTTCTCAAAGAAGGGGATGTGTTGGCTGATGGGCTGTGGCTTAGGGAGGCAGCCTGTCAGTCACTGTGTGCAGCTGCAGCGGGCTCAGGTCTCCCCATCACTGTGTAGAAAGCAGAACTGGCACAGCACTATCATTTTGGGTTGAATTGTAGCCCAACCTTCCCCCACAATTTTCCTGTGTTGAAGTCCTAACCCTTAGTATTTCAGAATGTGACTTTATTTAAAGATGGGGTTTTATAAAGATAACCAAGTAAAAATGAAGTCATTAGGTGGGTCCTAATCCAATATGACTGCTGTCCTTATAAAAAGGGGAAATTTGGACACAAATATGTACAGAGGGGAGACGATGTGAAGACTTGTAGCAAGAAGACAGCTATCTACAATCCAAGGAGAGGGCCTGAAACAGATCCTTCCCTCACAGCCCCCAGAGGGAGTCAAGCCTGCTAACACCTTGATTTCAGACTCCTGGCCATCAGAACTGTGAGACAATAAATTCTGTGGTCGAAGCTGTCCAATTTGTGGTACTTGGTTATGGCAGCCCTAGCAAACTAATACGACTATCAACCTATCTCTTTTGTTTTAAAAAACAAATTATTACAGGCCAGGCTTGGTGGCTTATGCCTGTAATCCAAGCACTTTGGGAGGCTGAGATGGGCAGATCCCTTGAGCCCAGGAATTTGAGATCAGCCTGGGCAACATGGTGAAATCCTGACTCTACTAAAAATACAAAAATTAGCCAGATGTGGTGGCGGGAACCTGTAATCCCAGCTACTCGGGAGTCTGAGGCACAAGATTTACTTGAACCCGGGAGGTGGAGGTTGCAGTGAGCTGAGATTGTGCCACTGCACTCCAGCCTGAGTGACAGAGTGAGACCTTATCTCAAAACAAACCCCCAAAATTATTATACAGTGAATGATAGCTTCCTGCAGCTGTCTAACAGACTGACATCTGCAGACATCCTGCTTTCACTTTTTCCTTTAACAGTTTGCAAGTAAGAATCTCACTGTTATGGGTCAAATTGTGTCTTCCAAAAGGATATAGGATATGTTGAAATCTGAACCCCTGTATCTTAGAATGTGACCTTATTTGGAAATGGGGGTCCTTGTGGATGTAATTAGTTAAGATGAGGTTGTACTGGAGTAGAATGGGCCCTTAATCCAGTGTGAATGTTGTCATTATAAGAAGATAATCTGAAGATATGAGGGAAGAAGACCATGTGACAACAGAGGCAGAGACTGGAGGGAGGCACCCGCAAGCCAAGGAGTGACCACTATCACCAGAAGCTGGCCTCTGCCCAGTCCACGTGGACCTTTTCTTAACCCCCCTACTGCCCAGCTTCTCGGTAAGAGTCATGCCCTCTGTTTCTTCTGGAGGCCCACTGCTTTCTCATATGAGTGAGGTGTCCGGTTTTTTTTCCGCATCTGGGTTCTTGGAAGCCACTGCTAGCTAAGGGCTGAATTCCAAAGGCCTTCTGAAGGAGCTGAGCCTCAGAAAACATAACTGGTGCTCCAAAGGGTCTAGAGAATATCATCGTGGCGTAAAGATCTGTCCATTAAACACTTCAGAATGAAAAGACGTGCTCTTTCACAGCACTTACGGTATGGAGGAAATCCAAGACCTATGTATATTAGCATTGCCGCTTTTCTCATTGAGTCATTCTGTTTGTATTTGGTTTTTAAATGTCTCACCTAATTTCTGGCATGATCCTCACTTCACTGAATTTCTTTAGTCTTAAATTCAAAACCATAAATCCTATGGTTAAGAACAGGGGCTTTGGGCACAGACAGTACTGAGTTCTCCCCACAGCTTCCATTTATGACCTGTGCAGCCCTGGGACTTACCATGCACCTGTTTTCTCATCTGTAAAATGGAGGTAATAGCAGTGCCTATCCCAGAGGTGTGATATTTCGGGGGTGATATTTTAAACATCTAGTAAGCGCTGTGTCCAGGCCCTAAGCCAGTTAGAAAGGAGTGGATTTAAACAATAGGTATTGTTTCCTGGTGCAGACAAGGTGCAGATCAGCTCTGTGAGTCTGACATGAGCTAATGTGAGGCTTGTAGCTGGTGCCTGGTGTGAGTTAAGCATTCGGTGAATGCTAGCTGACCCTATTCCCTCAAACACATGCATGCTGGTGACATTTCCTGGCCAGCGCAATACTGGGAGTTATTACTCCCCTGTTCCCAACACCTCCCTCCTCCACTTCCCCTTCCCACACCCGGTCTTTTCTTGCTCTTAGTTCGAGAGCCTGTGCCATGGAAACACCTTCATCTGCTAGGTCAATATCTGCTTTTCACTGTCCAGTCTTGAACACACATTCATGAGCTTGCATGAAATTGCTTTTAGCTTAGAGCTCCAGGGAGCCAGCCAGACACCCAAACTGGTGCAAAAGGGAAGGAAACAAACATTTGAGGGGCTGGGGTGAGCCAGGCTCTGGAGGTTGCAGAGAAGGAAGCTTGGAGGTACTTCCTCTGCATTCAGATGGGGATCTGTGTCTTAATGGACCTGCAGTAGGCGCCCACCCCCAGAGTGGCTGCCTTGGGCTGTTCTCAGCTCTGCTGGAGCCCTGCACAATGAAACACCTAAGTGGATTTTAATGACGATATTTTGCTTCAGCGCTCAGGCTTCTCAGCCGCCACGAGTTACATGTAGTCTCTTCCACCTTCACCACACTGACCTGAAGTCAGCACCACTCCCTGTGGCCTTCAGCATTGTAGGCCTAGAACTTGCAAAAATTACTGTCTTCCTGATTCCTTCTCGCCACTCTAGATGTGCTCTGTGTGCCTTGTGGCCTGTGGTGAGGACAGACTTTCAGTTCAGATGTTGGACTCACAGCATGAAGTTTCGGGTGGGCATCTGATAGGCACCCACCTACATGTGGACGTTTCCAGGTTGTCAGGCTACACTTAACATGCATTTGACTGTACGCAAACTTTTCTTAAAGGCCCCTGGTAGATATTTGAAGATGTTGGTAATTTTACACTAAGTGGAGAAGTACAAAGTGCTCCAAATCTTTCCAGTTTTATTAGTTTCCTAGGGCTGCTGTAACAAAATACCACAAACTGGGTGGCTTAGAACAACAGATACTTATTCTTTCACAGTTCTAGAGGCTAGGTGTCCAAAGCAAGCTGTCCACCGGCCATGGTTTCTCTGAAGGTTCTAGGAAAGGATCCTTCCTTGCCTTGTCCTCACTTCTTCTGATTTGCTTTCTGATATGGTTTGGCTCTGTGTCCCCACCCAAGTCTCACCTTGAATTGTAATAATCCCCACATGCTCATGGGCGGGACCTGGTGGGAGGTAATTGAATCATGGGGGTGGGTTTTTCCTGTACTGTTCTCGTGATAGTGAATAAGTCTCATGAGATCTGATGGGTTTATTTTTTTTTGTTTCATTTTAAAAAAATTCATTTCAGTAGTTTTTGAGGAACAGGTGGTTTTTGGTTACATGGTAAATTCTTTTTAAATTTTAAGTTCTGGGATACATGTGCAGAAAGTGCAAGTTTGTTACATAGGTATACATGTGCCATGGTGGTTTCCTGCACCCATCAACCCGTCATCTAGGTTTTAAGTCCCGCATGCATTAGGTATTTGTCCTGATGCTCTCCCTCCCCTCGGCCCCCACCCCCAACAGGCCCCTGTGTGTGCTGTTCCCCTCCCTGTGTCCATGTGTACCCATTGTTCTACTCCCACTTATGAGTGAGAACATGCAGTGTTTGATTTTCTGTTCCTGTGTTAGTTTGCTGAGAATGATGGCTTCCAGCTTCATCCATGTCCCTGCAAAGGACGTGAACTCATTCTTTTTTATGGCTGCATAGTATTCCATGGTGTATATGTGCCACATTTTCTTTATCCAGTCTGATCTGATGGTTTTATAAATGGGGTTCCCCTGTACAAGCTCTGTTGCATGCTGCCATGTAAAACGTGGCTTTTCTCCTTCTTTGCCTTCTGCCATGATTGTGAGGCCTCCCCAGCCATGTGGAACTGTGAGTCCATTAAACCTCTTTTTCTTTATAAATTACCCAGTTTCAGGTATGTCTTTATTAGTAGCATAAGAACAGACTAATACACTGTCCATCATTGTATTCTTCGGCTTGTAGATGCATCACTCCCGTCTCTGCCTCTGTCATTCCATGGTTCTGTCCCTGTGTCTCTTTGCTTTTTTGTCCAAATTTCTTTGTAAAGGACACTGATCATTGGTTTAAGACTCACCCTAATCTAGTATGACTTTATCCTAACTTCATTATGTCAGCAAAGACCCAATTTCCAAATAGAAGGTCACATTCACAGGTCCCAGGGCACTGTTCAACCTGCTACACTGGGTAAATATTGAGGAGATGAAGCTCCCAGTGACCAGCAGCTACCACCGGAGGAGGCCTTTGCAAACTCAGCTGCCTGGTGGTCCCGATGCTGTGTGGATGCTCACTGCATTCACTTGGGGAATATCGCTGTTAATTGTTTTACCTCTGCCTTTGTAGCATGGTGGTTATGGAACAGAACCAAGTGTGTCAATAAAACAGGGATGATTTGAATGCCTAAGAAGGTTGATTCAAATGAGAAAATAAATAAATACATATATTTTAAAAGTCAGCTGCATGTACTCTTTTTTTCTTCTGTAATCTGATGCCTTCCTTTGGCCACTTCCATAATGTGAAGATACTCTAAATGCTATTAGTGTGTCTAGCAGTCTGTGAAAGTTCTGTGCTTTTAGTAGCTCTGGGGCTGGAGGGGGCTGCTGTGGACTACGCATAGTGTCACCAGCTCTCCGCTGTCCAGCCCCGCTTGGAACCTGGGAGGGTTCCACCTGGGGGTCCCAGCCAGTTTGGACTGCAGTCAGGTTTTGTTTGTCCTGCACAAGGACACGAAAAACAAAAATTAGTTGCCAGTGTTTATAAAGCAAGAGCTTGCACATAAAAATTCGGATTATCAGGTTTTCTTGAGAAATCAGATATTAGATTACTTTTTGCACTCATAGAGAACCATGTCCATTCTGCGTCTATCCTGTATTTCACCATCTTGATCATTCTAAGGCCTCCAGTGTTTTTAAAGTTTCGACACACACTTTTTTTCCCCACAGTTTTCAATGGGCTAAGAAAACAGTGTCTACTTTAATTGGCAGAGTTGTTTCTTTGTTAGTTGTGCATAAAATAGTGGTGTGCTTTGCACTCAGTGGCATCTTGGATTCAATGAAATGCGCTAATTTTCTCTGATTGTTAGCATATGATGTTTCAGCCAACGGTGCTGAACATTTCCAAACAGATCAATGTACCGTGTGTGTGTTATGTTTTCCTCTGGGTGCTGTGCCTAGAGGATAGCAGACGGGGTGCAAAGTGAGAAGGACCTGGCTCTGCAGCCAACACTGGCAGTATTGAATCCTCCTGGCTCCATCATCTGGGAACTGTGCAACCTGGGCAAGGTACTTGGCCTCAGTTTCCTCATAACTCCCCTGGCATTTTTGTGAGGATTAAATGAGCTAAAACCTTGAAAACCCTTCAAACAGCAGCGGGGACAGAGGAAGCACTCCATCAATGTCAGCTGTACACCTGGCAGTGTGGAGGTCTCAGCTCTGCCCCTAGCTAGTCACTTCTCTTCTTGGAATCTCAGTTCCTTCATCTGGGAAATGGGAGCAGATGTGAAAAGGGGCAGGGTGAGGATACATATGAAGGTGCCGGCGCCTGCTGCATAGCAGGCACTTAATGTGATATGCTTACTATCTTCTGCCTTCCTCAGGGATGCATTGTGCCCTAAAAGGGAGAGCCTTCAGGGTTGCCAGAGAGTTTTTGATGCAGGCTCCTTCAGGTGTCAAAGATGAGCTGGGTGATGCTCCATAGATTCTCCTTTCTAATAGGTGACAGTTCTGTTTCAGAAATACTGTGGATGTTCAGGTTGACAGCACGTAAGTCAAACTTAGCCCCTTCCCTTCCCTGAACCATTTTCAGGAGATGGAACCCGGGGAGCTTGTCATAGTCTGGTTCTGAGGAGTGGGCTGGGGGACAGCCTAGGATGGGGAGCCCCACTCCAACTACAATGCTGTCGAGTTCCCATTGACACCCCCAACCACTGCCCAGGAGGTGAGAAGAATCAGACTATCTACCTGGGGTCCCGGGGCTCCCTCCCTTGAGGCTGGGACAGAAGACCCAAGACTCTGGTTGGGAAGAAGTTGAGTCAAGTCTATTGAGATAAGGCTTCCTGGAGCCTAGAGAAAAACTGAGAAGAACTTATCCAATTAAGTAACTCCCAGGAGAAGAGTGTTTCATTTTCTGAAGTGACTAAATCCCCTAGTTCTTAGAAAGTTTGTTTCATTATTTAGTTAAATCTCCCATCACATATCCCTGCTGTTACCATTCTGATCCTATTCTGGTGGTGACGGGGAAACTTGGATGGCATCTGTAAGAATCCCACCAGGTCTCTTCCAGCTCCCTTGGTCCTTCCTAGGTGATAGCAGCTGTTGTTTGAGACCTGCCACTGCTTTCTTGGGAACTACCAATTTAAATGCCAATATTGTCACCAGCTAAGAAGTGAGTGGCATGGAGTCGTCTTAAAGTCATCTTTTAAACCAATTCTTTTGCACAAATATCAGCTTCATTCCATCTCGCCAGTCTTCTTCCCCACTTCCAGAGAGCTTCATTATCATCAGCAGTGTGTGCTGCTTTTTCTCTGCCTGCGAAGGGAGAATCTTAATGAAATAGCTCTGAGCTGGGAGGCAGGGGTCATGTTTCTGTGTTTCTGGAATGAGTGTGGTCAGGTTGCCTGGGACCCTGTCATTCTGCATGCTCTTATTGCCAGGACTTGGCTGTAACTGCAAAATATAGTCAGTGGTAACACGCTTGGTAATTGCTAATAAAATTTAAATGGCTGCAAAATCACAGAACATCAAAAAAATTTTTTCTCCTGACACATCCAGACAAATCTTGCTGATCCAAGTTAGGGTGTGCAGTCTTTATTTTTATTTTTTAATGCAGACTTGCACTTTTATCTGCAACATAGCTAGTGTGCAGTTGCCAAATGACTTTTTAAAAAAATCTTGAGACAGATGAGAAAATAATAATTAAAAAAAGAGAATATGGTGCATTCATATAATGCAGACACGTGACCAGAGAGACTCTTTCGCTAGTAACACTTGAATATTAGTTTTCTAAAGGTTTAGAGTGGGAGGAGATGGGGGTAGAGAATCTTTAAAGTCAAAAGGTAACTGCATACCCCTCTTTAGAAAGCATTTCAGAAACTTTAGCTTTTGACATGGTTAATGCCATGTCCTTTTCTCAGATCACTACAAGAGGAGTCACATAAAATGTCTTAGGGAATGTCTTAGCGCTGAAAGGCCGTTGGGTGTTCTAGAATCAGTGATTGGAAGGCAAAGGACTGAGGTAGGTTACATTACAAGTATTCGGTGTTCTATAGCACCACAGAGTTCCAGGTTAATTTCAAATTAAAATACAGTCTCTTACACCACTGGAAAGGCATCATTTGCATGTACCTGAGTTACTTAGTTCTATTATCCATGCCCTTCATTTTGGTGGGATAAGGGTGGAGAGGCAAAAAGTCAGTGTCTCAGATTCTCCATGAGATTTAAATATGCAGGGTCTGAAGACCATCTTAGCTCCTGCTGTCTGTTGTCGAGTGAAGGGTTGTTTGCCTCTCCTGCTCTTTCGGTATCTAGCAATAAAGTCTGTGATATTTACTGACCTCTGAGAGGGAGGTGAGGAGAAGACTCGAGAATTTTGTTTATTTGGAGAGAGGAGGGAGAGAGGCCATCCTGTTGCCTTCTCGAATCACATAGAGAGCTACGAGAGAATGCTTCAAAGATGGATTGGACACTGTTGGAGGAGTAGGTGATTGTGGTAAGGAGGTTTCTATGATCTGTGTTTTCCTTTGGCTGTTTTGAACATTTTAGCCAATGACAGGTGAACTGTAGCAGGATCCTGCTGGTAGCTGTATATTTGTTCCTGAGCCTGTGCAAGCCCATCACCATCACTCTGCTGCATGTCTGTAGACCTTGTCCTGTTGAGCCCTGGGTAGTGCCTGCTTTTTGGTGCTCAAACCACATATTCACATTGTTGTCAGTCCCCAGGCAGCAGGGCAGGCAGTCTGGTGGGCCACTGAGTGAAGCTGTTGGATGACAGGGAGCAGATGGGCCTGATGCAGAACACAGTGGGTGTCTGCCACTTGTCTGACTTTAAAATCCAAGCTGGGGCTATTCCCAGTTCCCTGGAATGGAGGCCACTGGCCAGTCAGATGCTGTTAAGGGAAAGTTGAGTGTAGTTCAGTGGTGACAGTGCTGGCCGCCTTGATTCAAGACCTGGCTGCTGCATCCTCTCCATTTCTCATCACTACTGGCACTCAGAGCCTATACTGAGTGTCCCTTTAGATGGATGTATTCTCTGCTTTATTTTTCTATTTACTCTTCTCAGAGTGCCAGTATCTTAATCCATTCAAATACTACTAACTGGGTGGCTTATAAACAGCAACACTTATTTTTCTCAGTTCTGGAGTGGGGAAGTCTAAGACCAAGGCACTGACAGATTTGGTGTCTGGTGAGGGCTCGCATCCTGGTTTGTGGACAGCTGTCTTCTCGCTGTGTCCTCATAGGGTGTAATGGATGCCTGAGCTCCCTTGGGCCTTTTTCATAATGGCACTAATCTCATTAATCAGGGCTCCATCCTCATGATCTAACCAGCTCCCAAGAGCCCCGCCTCCTAATACCATCACATTGGAGACTAGGGCCTGAACAGAAGAATTTCAGGAGGACAAAAACATCCAGTCCATTGCAGGGTAGAAGAACTTTTATGGAAAAGGAAAGCCTAAATATAGCCCTGAGGGTAAAGAAAGAAGAGGATGCTGCATATTTAGGCCTGGCCATGGTGATTCCTATGGCTAGTGGGAATGAAGAGGAGAGATTTCAGGGGTGCCTAGAGAAGTATGTGGTGGGTCAGGCAGGCAGGGCTGCACAAGCCAAGGGAAGGAAGTAGCCGTGTGCTTAGTGGTCAACATGGTTGAGAGCGTTGGCTCCAAAGCTGGATGAGTGAGTCAAATCATGCTCTACCTCTACCTAGCTGTGTGATCTTGGGCAAGTTACTTAACCTCTCTGTACCTCAGTTGCCACATCTGTAAAATGAGATAGGAATAGTTCCTATGTCACGGGCTGGTGAAGATTAAATGACTCTCTGTAAAGCTCTTAGAAAACACCTGCTTCACAGTAAGCATTCAACAAATGTTTGTTGCAACTTTTGACAATACTTCATGCTTTAAATTCTCCTGTATAAAAGTTATGGCCAAAAAATTGTAAATGCTTGCCTGCCATCATCTGTCAGTCACCAGACTGACCATAATGACACGACTCATAAATTTTCTGAATGAATAAAGGAGTACTGGAGTGTTATCTTGGTGGCTCAGCATGGTGCTGCCAAACAAAAAGAAAGAAAAGAATAATAAAAATGAAACAAACTAAGTTTTGAGTTGTCTCTTGAATAACCACAAAATAAAGGGCTAAGCTCTTTGCCACCTTGGGCTCCTGGGCTCTTAGGGACAGTGCCCAACCAGTACTTTCTAAATTGTGCTTGATGGGTCATCTTACTCATTTGTTAATGTAGATTTGGGGATGACTCAAAAGCTGCTGGAATAGAATTCTTAGAAACAGAGTGGATCCCAGGAGTCTGCACCTGAACAAGCAGCCCAGGGGAGTCTGGTGCTCCCTCCATTTTGAAACTCATCTGTCATAGGACTAGACTAAGTCTCACTGAGTGAGGAATTTGGTTAGACAAATCTTGCATTGCCAGCCTCTTTTGATGTCTGGGTAGAGGGAATGTCCAGCAGAGCATTCCTTCTGCTAAGTCCAGGCAGATGCACTGCAGTTCATATGGTGGCCTCAAAAGCAAACTGTTTTGAAGAGGGAGTGCTAAGTAATGGGATGGCAACATGATACGGGTTATTGCTTTGTTTTGCTTTTAAAGTTCTTTCATGCGTATTATCTCCTAAAGAAATAAAATAGATCGCAGATGCTCTCATTGCAATGCCCATGAGAGGAAATGACTTTATCTGAGCCAGAAATGAAATTCTCAGCAAGAGGCTCCTGTCCGTTGGAAATTTCAACAAATATTGCCAACAAGATTATATGCCTGTTCACAGTGGGTATCTCTGGAAGGTGGGATAATGATAATTGTTCTTCTCTAACATCATCTTATTTTTGCACGAGAGGCAGTGTGTGGCGTGCTTGAAAATATACAAGCTTGACACAGGCCAATCTGGGTTTGTCCTAGTTCCTTTGCATACTGGACACGTTATTTAATTTCTCTGTACCTCAGTTTCCTCATCTGTGAAATGGGGAAATAATAAAATAGTATCTACCTCCTACAGTTTAAATACCTTTATACCTGTTATGTGTTTAACTGGTATTAACAATGCTTGATCTTTCTTAGTTGTTGAAAAGAATTAGCTATAGTTATTAACAATGTCGTCATTAAGTACATGCAACTGGTAGTCCTTGGAGCATAAATTAAAGCATAAAGAGAAATGCTGCCCAGGTCCTGGAAGCTGATGTGTGAAGGGTCTAGCATATCTGTCATAAGGACCAATTGGGATTTGCTAGGACCCAGCTCTCTGATTTGGGGTCTGATTTTTTTTTTTTTTTTTTTTTTTTAATCTCTGCAGTGAGGAGTAGGACTCCTATCAGTGTTTTTCTAACTGTACTTCTTGGAGTACCAAAGGGAGAAAGGAGAGCACCTGAGCCATGGGGGCTTGGAGCGTGGAATCTTGTCCTTGCTGAAAGCAAAGCAGCTACAAGTCTATTTTGTAAAAAAAAAATCTATTGGGCTTGAGATTTGATTTTCACAGAGACTTCTGTGGTAAACAGACAGAAGGGTTGATTCCTACTGGACTTGCCCTCTAAGCAGCCTTTTTTTTCTTTCTTTTTTAAAATCTCATTTTGACATCTGTGATTCCAAAGACAGCACCGTAATTGTCTTTTTCCAGAACAGAGCTCACTTCCAACTATCATAGCATGGGAGTACTCGGAAATTTATTTCTCATAATGAGCCAAAATCTCTCTTTAGCTCTTTAAAGGTAGCTGTGGAGCACCTTGGGTGCTAATGAGCTCCCTGTTAATAGAAATGCTCAGGCTTGCATTGGTTTCAGGTCCCGGCCTCACTCATGACTGACTGTGTTACGTGTCTAGGTAAGTCTCGCCACCTGTCCAAGAAATAAATATGAAGATGTATGCAAAGTCCTCGGTACAGTGCCCGGTAGGCGTCAGCCTTGGCTGCCACCAGCAGCAGCAACACTACTGTTCTAATAATCAGAAGAAGTGACTGGTGCACATCTGCTTGGAATCCTCTTCCCGTGATCCCAGAAGAGAGTCTTATGTTCATGGTTAAGGATGATTTTTAGATGATGCTATTAAGATCTCTCTTCAGTGTCCCTGACACTGCAAATGGGCCATGCACCATTAGGAGATGGGGCCTTTAACAGTTACTGCAGGGGCTACCTGGAAACATTGTATGAGCACCTCCAAGAAGTTATGGACATGTGACTCTTACAAGGAGTCACCCTAATGCTAGCAGTTAGCTATGCCCACAGACAAGGTGATGGATGGGGTTCCCTAGAGTCCATCAGTCCTGCACTCTTCCCTTTGCCCTGCAGGGTGTATTTCAGAAGAAAATATAAACTGTGGATTGTATAATCATCCTCTGATGCAAACCAAACTTTGGCAAGTGTGAACGATTATGAAAACAATGCACATATGAAACACACTTTCCCTGCGCTCTCTGTTTAACATCCCAGGTTATGTGCCAGGTTTCCGCCCCCCCCCCCCCCCATTTTCTGCATTTCAGAAATATTTTGTTTTTCATTCCAGACAGTGGGAGTACAAAGGCAGATTTTTGTGTCATCACTTAATTTGTTAATTCTGCCAGGATTTTTCTCCCACCAACCGGCAATCCTTTTTGCAGTCTTATATTTAAGGCTGGCCTTGAGGAAAATTACATAGGAGCAGCATTGTATTTACCCTTTGTATAACTGCAGGGGATGTGAGTAAAATCAAAACAAAACAAACAATTTTAAAAACAAAACAGTGCCTCTGTGAGTGAATTCCAGAGTAGACTGATATGCCATGTCTGAGCAAGGTAGAAGAGCAGCTCTTCTTGACCCTGCATGGAACTTAGAGCATGGAGTTTTACTTTACTGAGCCTTCTTTTCCTTCTAAATAGAAACATGCCCTCTGGCATCTTCCCAGAGATGCTGGTTATTTACAGGATCGACATCACCCAGTTCTTTGATTTCTCTGCTGATGGAAGTACAGAACTGTAAAACATCAACAGAAGCTGCTGCTTAAAAAGAATGAAGATGGATGGGTGGGTGGATGGATGGATGGGTGGGTGGGTGGGTGGATGGATGGATGGATGCTTGGATGGATGGATGGATGGATGGATGGATGGATAGATGGATGGATGGATAGATGGATGCATGATAGGTACATGGATGGATGGATGGATGGGTGGATGGATGGATGAATGGATAGATGAATGGGTGGATGAATGGATGCATGGATGGATGAATGGATGGATGATGGATGGATGAATGGATGGATGATAGATACATGGATGCATGGATGGATAGATGGATGATGTATACATGGATGGATGGATGCATGGATGGATAGATGAATGGATGGTTGGATGAATGAGTGAATGGATGCATGGATGGGTAGAGATGAATGGGTGGGTGGATGGATGGATGGATGGATCGATGTGTGGATGGATGGATGGATGGATGGATGCATGGATGGATGGATGGATGCATGGATGGATGCATGGATGGATGGTTGGATGAATGGATGGATGGATAGATGGATGGATGGATGCACAGATGGATGGATGGATGGATGCATGGATGGATGATGGATACATGGATGCATGGATGGATGGATAGATGGATGGATGGATGCACAGATGGATGGATGGATGCATGGATGGATGATGGATACTTGCATGCATGGATGGATGGATGCATGGATGGATGATGGATACATGAATGCATGGATGGATAGATGGATGCATGGGTGGATGGATGGGTGCATGGATGGATGCATGGATGGGTGCATGGATGGATGAATGGTTGGTTGGATGGATGGATGGATGGATGGATGGATGGATAGATGCATGGATGGATGGATGAGTGGGTGGAAGGGTAGATAGATGGATGGGTGCGTCAATGGATGGATGGATAGTTTGGTGGTTGGATAGGTGGATGGATGAATAGGTGGATTTATGGGCCAATGTGTAAAGACAGAGGCCTCTCATTCCACAACAACATCTCCTACTGGAAGCCTTCTCTCCTTTCCTACCCAGGCTAGGTAGATGCCCCTTGTCCCTGCTCCCAAAACATTGCCTCTCTCTACATTTGACTTGTAAACAAGAAGATACAATAAACTGATATAGTTTTCATTTCCCAAGGAATCAGATGCTTCAGTACAGTCAGGAAAGGGCTGATATACCTTGTTAACTGATAGACCTTGTTATCCCCACACCAAACAACATTAGCTCCTGCTACATGGGACATGCTTAGTACACATTTGTTGAATGAATCAATGAAAGAACCGTGACTGTTTACTAGGATTTGTGGGGGCAAATCATTGCTTACATTCTTACATCACTTTCACTACTGCTGTCTCAGAGCTAGTTTTCTCTTACCAGGAGGCCAGATGGGATTGCTGAGCAAGAATAAGATTCCTTCCATCTGTAACACACACACACACACACACACACACACACTCATTGCTCTCTCAGCACTTTTAAAGGATCACTTGATTGATTCACTTTAACAGCCTCATATCCTCCCTTTCCACCTGCCCTGACCCCAATTCCTGCTTGTAATTAATTTTTCTTCTGAAGGTAAATCTTCTCTCAACTTTTCTCCTTTTTGATTTGGGTCCCAAGGGGTATGAACTCTTGGAGAGTCTTATCCCTCCTTCTCTTTCTCTCTGTCAGCCCTTGCATAGATGCCTATTATCATCATCTCAAGCCATAGTATCCAAGCCAGATAGTTTGCTTGGATTTAAAGACCAGAGGCAGAAGCTAATGAAGGGCTTTCATGTTCAGAAACAGAGGGTTCCTGGCAGCTTCTTCTTCATTTAATTCCAGGGTGCTAGGAGCACTCCCACTGCTTGGCACAGCCTGGGGGACTGGCAGATGGCACAGTCAGCCCAGAAGGGCCAGTCTTCCCTGGTTCAGCCATTGCCTGTGCAGCCACAGTGCCTGTGTGCAGGGCAGAAACCACAGCACTAAAAGACACTTGCCTGTGGTCTTCCTAGTTAGTACACTTTGGTGCAAAGAATGAACTCTTGCTGTGGGTGAGCACTCTGGCTTTCCTCAGCCTTAGTTTTCTCATCTATAAAGTGCTTATGTTACCTCCAAGCACCCTTACAACTACAGACCTCTGTAATTTTAAATGGAATGTGCTCCTCCTTGTGAAAATACAGAATGGTTTTCTTGCAGGTGGACCTACACATGTAGGAATGAGTTTGGGTAGCTTTATGGTTATGCAAAATTGTGGAGACCCTAAGTGAGCATGTAGTATAGGGGTTCTGAGGTCAGACAGCCTGCCTTTTTTTTTTTTTTTTTTTTTTTTTTTTTGAGACGGAGTCTTGCTCTGTCACCCAAGCCAGAGTGCACTGATGCGATCTTGGCTCACTGCAGCCACTGCCTCCCAGGTTCAAGCAATTCTCCTGCCTCAGCCTCCTGAGTAGCTAGGATTACAGGCATACGCCACCATGCTCAGCTAATTTTGTATTTTTAGTAGAGACAGGGTTTCACCATATTGGTCAGGCTGGTCTCGAACTGCTGACTTCGTGATCTGCCCACCACGGCCTCCCAAAGTGCTGGGATTACAGGTGTGAGCCACCATGCCCGCTGACAGCCTGCCTTTAAACAGCAGCTGAATTTTATATAATGGGCACTGTGCCCAGTACTCTGCAGGGATGATCTCATTCAGCCCTCACATCACTTGAGTCCTGCTAGTATCCCCATTATACAGTTAGAGAGTTGAGGCTTAGAGAAGTGAAGTAACTGGCTGAGGCACTTGGGTGGCCTAACCAAGTTTTGAAGGCAGACATTCTGGCTTGAGTTGAGCCACTGAACCAGTCTGCTCTGCTGCCCCCTGTGGGTAAGTGCACACCACCGCAGGTCTGTATAGAGGAGGTTTTCAGGATTCACTTGGAGCTCTGGGAATGCATAAAGTGCAATACTTTCCATTGCTGCAAAAAGATATTGCATTTTAAATGTCTGAAATCATGATTGACTTAGCTCCTTAGCCTTGGAGGGTGCAGCAGTGGCTTGAAGCATCAGAACCTTGAAGGAGGTTTCTTTAAGGAACACTTTGCTGTCTCCCGTAAAAATTACAGCAAACATTCTCGGGGCACTCTCCACTAAATATGTGTGGCAGGAGGGTACATGATACCTGTCGCCTCAACCCCAAAATCCTCCCTGTATTGCAGTCCAGAGCTTTTCAAGCTTTATATGCATTCAAAAGGCATGGGGGTCTTGGTAAAATGCAGAGTCTGGCTCAGTAGGTATGTGGGGTAAGGCTGATTGAATTTCAACCCCCCAGGTGGTTGCTGATGCACTGGTCTGAAGTCTACACTTCGAGCCACAAAGGTCTAGAGTTTATCATTTTCAGGGAGCTAAACTGGCTGTATCAGAATGACCTAGAGTCTTCAGTAAGCAGCTTCCCAGGATCTTTCTTGGATATTCTCAATCAGGAGGCCTAGGATAGACCCAGGAAGTTGCCAGTGTTCCAGGAACCACACTATGAGAAACGCTGCCTCACTCACTGGTTCCTGTGATCATCAGGGTCCCTGGTGGATTGAGGCCAACTTGGGAAACAAAGGTTGTTGGGTTTGGGATGGGGCCAGAAACCCACTTGTATCCTGTTTCGCCAGGGGGAGCCTAATCTACACTCAGGTTTGTGAATTCCTTGCAGTAATTACTTCTTTACCTCCTCATCTTTAGTCTCTCCCCTGGCCCCAAACTCTTCCTCAAGCTAGTGTCCCACTGGCTCTTGTTTCTTCTCCTTTGTTGTAGCCAGTATGTGACTCCTTGGCCCTCTGCACCTGGCTTTTGATCCTCCACAGTAATGTTTTGCTCCAAGAATCTCTTAGTTGTCAGATCCAGCAAATGTTGAAATCTGTTCTTACTTGACCTTGAAGCAGTACTGGACGCTGCGAACTGCTGCTTCATCTTCTCTCCTTTGTTTTCTGAGATTCTCCCCACTATCTCTTGGCTGCCCTTCTACCTTCTTGGTCTTCCTCCCTGGATCATCAATTGCCTGGAAATGAATTCTGACCTTTCCATGTAATACATTTTCCCTTGCTCATTTATTTCCATAAACTAGTGATCCTCAGATATTTTTATTTCCTGAATGATCTTCCTAAACCACACATTTGCGTCACAATTTCCTTGCCTAGCATGAACTCTGGAGCCAGCTGGTCTGGGTTCACATCCTGGCTCTGCCACTTGTCAGCCAAGAAATCTTGCGCAAGTCACTGAGTTCTCTAGGTTGCAGTTTTCTCATCTGGAGGAAGGATGAAGTGCCTCATCTAAGTAGAGCGCCCAGCACTGGGGTTGATGCCCTCTGAGCACTCAGGAGATGTCTCTTTGATTTTCCTTTAATCATTAGTAATAAAGAGTAGGAATAATAACAGCCACCCTCCAGTGGCTCCCAGATTGCACATGGAATCAAGTGTGTCTTACAGAGCCCTCCTGGCTGGTCCCTCCTGTCTCTTCAGCAGCAGGTCCTTCCCTCCTCCTCTCTGCCCACCAGCCCCGTCTCAAACCCAGTGCTGTGGCACATGCCATTTCCCTCTGTGCCTTTGTCTTCCAGGCACAACATTCCAGGCACTCTCACCACTTCCCCCAGAAGCAAAGAGCCATATCTTCCTTCACGCTGTGGTCAGTCTTGGGGGTTTTTCTGACGCATATGACCTACTTTATCAACCCCATTTGCTTATAGGTCTGTGTCTCTGTCAGATTGTGAGCTCTTTAAGTTATGCTTACGTTCCTGGCGTTGGGTTTGGCTGACACTCATTGTGGACTGTTTGAATGAATGAATGATTGAGTAGCACTGAAAATCAAAACCCAGCCCACTGGTATAGAGGGAGAGCCCTCTGAATGTCTAAGATGATCTTACCTTGTTACATAGAAAAACTTAGAAATCCTTCTTGAGTCCTCTCTCTCCCTGTTCTAATCCATTAGCAAGCCCAGTCAACTCTACTTCTAAAGCAGTGGGTCTCAGTCAGAGGTGATTTTAACCCTCATAGTTGTTTGGCAATGTATAGAGACATGTTTGATGGTCACAATTGGGGTTGCAGCTGGTGTATGTAGATAGAGGCTAGGAAAGATGTGAAACACCTTACAATGTATAGGACAGTCACCTCCACAAAGAATTATTCAGCTTTTGTGTGAAGAGTTCTGAGGTTGAGGAACCCTGGTTTCGAGGACACTGAATTCATTCACAGCTCTCTATCTTCCCCACTCCTGTGCTAGTGTAAGGACTGTTGTCACTCCCTGGACTGGTCTTCCTGCTTCCTTTGCCTCCCTCTGTGCCTCCCTCTGTGCTCTCAGAGCATTTCTCACAGGGCAGCTGAGTGGTCTTTTATAAAGGATAAATCAGGCCAGGCACAGTGACTCACACTTGTAATCCCAGCACTTTGGGAGGCTAAGGTAAGAGGACCACTTGAGCTGAGGAATTCAAGACCAGCCTGGGCAACACAGTGAGACACTGTCTCTACGCAAAATGAGAAAATTAGCTGGTCAGTAATGCATGCCTGTAGTTCCAGCTACTCAGGAGGCTGAGGCACACTTGAGCATGGGAGGGTGAGGTGGCAGCGAGTCATGATTGTACCACCGCACGCTAACCTGAGCAACAGAGTGAAACCCTGTCTCAAAAAAAAAAAAAAAAAAAAAGATAAATAAGGTCACTCCCCTGTAATGACTTCTCATCACAGCTAGAATTCTGAACTCAAACTCCTTAGCCAGGCTGAAGAAGCCCTACCTAACCTGGCTCCTGCTGACCTCTCTGACTCATTGTACCCCTCCCCTGCCATCCCTGGGCACTCTGCTTCAGCCCCACTCCACAGCCCTTCTTTCTGTTTCAGGTTCTTTCCAGGCTTTAGGTATGTTCTTGAGATGTTGCCTCTCTGCCTGGGCTGCTGTCCCCTCTCACCCTTGGTTGGCTGACATCTTGTCTTCTAAACCTCTCTGGAACTGCTTCTGCTGTAGATATTCCTTTCCTCAACACCCAAACTACTTGTACAGTTGCCGACTATCAGATCTCTGTACATCACCACCTAGCACTTAGCACTGCCTGATTTGTTTTTTGTTTTTTCTTTTTCATCCTCCCCTGACTAGAGCACCATTGAGAGTGAGACCTCCCCTGCCTTGTGAAAGGCTCTATCCACCCATGCTTAGCACAATGCCTAGCACATAGTCAATCAATAGACTGTGATGGAAATAGGAGGGATAGTAATAGTTTACACTTACGTAATGGAGTCTAAAATGTCTAAGTGCTTTACATTTAATCTCCAAAGTAGTTTTGCGAGATGGGTATCATGATTGGCATCTTCATTTTACAGATAAGGAAACTGAGGCATCAGAAGTTATATAACTCAACCGGGTGCAGTGGCTCATGCCTGTAATCCCAGAACTTTGGAAGGCCGAGGCAGGCAGATCACAAGGTCAGGAGATTGAGACCATCCTGGCTAATACTGTGAAACCCCGTCTGTACTAAAAATACAAAAAATTAGCTGGGTGTGGTGGCGGGCACCTGTAATCCCAGCTACTCAGGAGGCTGAGACAGGAGAATGGCGTGAACCCAGGAGGTGGAGGGACTCACATTTTATGATTTACTTGCTTGTGTGATGGAGTTATGGTGTGGGGGCACCAAAAATCTCTTGTCTTATAAAGAGTTCACTTCTAATGTTCTGGATACTTCCCTCCATCCTCACTATTGATCATGCTTCCTTTGTTGTTTTGGCCACAAGGAAACTCAACTAAAATTTGAGCCCTGATACTAGTGATCTTGTAATAGTTTGTGAAATGCATTTTGTCTATTACCTTTCTTTTCTGCTTTTCCTTGTAACATCCCATTTTCCGCATTTAAAAGTATTTATTTATCTCAGCCAACTCAATTTATGAAAATAAATTATGAATTTATAACAAATAAATATATGTATAAAAGTGTGTCCCTGGACAGGTTACTTAACCACTGTGATGCTTCCTGTCTTCTCTGCAGTGTTGGTAATCATTCCTGCCTCACAGTTTTTTCGTGGAGCCTAAGCGGGATAAAGTCCATGCGAGCCCAGAACACACAATAAACATTAGTAAGAGTGTCTTCTTCCTCTTCCTCGTTTACAGTAAAGATGAGGGAATCTTTTTTTTTTTCCCCCCTGAGACAGAGTCTCACTCTGTTGCCCAGGCTGTGGTGCAGTGGTGCAATCTTGGCTCACTGCAACCTCTATCTCCTGGGTTCAAGTGATTCTTCTGCCTCAGCCTCCCGAGTAGCTGGGACTACAGGCACGTGGCACCATATCCGGCTAATTTTTGTGCTTTTTTAGTAGAGATAGGGGTTCACCATGTTGGTCAGGCTGGTCTTGAACTCCTGACCTCAAGTGATCTGCCTGCCTTGGTCTCCCAAAGTGCTGGGATTACAGGTGTGAGCCACTGCACCTGGCCAAGGATGAAGGAATCTTGTGCTGGTACCTGGCATAGTGGAGGTAATGGGAGGTGGTTTAATATGTCTTACTGAGCTGCTGAGAAGCAGCTGCATGTCTTATTGAGCTGCTAATTGGTACTACTAACTGGGGAGCTCCATTACAGAAACCCACAATAAATGACAGGCTGTCATCACGTCCTGTTTTGGGTGGCTCTTTTCACTATAATAAATTGGTTTTTGAGCAGCAGAAAGATAATAGGTTTAGTAAGTAGAAAAGACTCAACCACAGGGGGCTTGTGCATAAAGCCCAGCCTGGAAAATGGAAAAAGCATTTATCAGTAAGACCCACAGAAACTTTTTATTACTATGGCAACTGGGTCTTTGGTCAGTCTCTCTTTAGCTAGATTATAATGTAGTAGTGAGGAATATCAACTGTGTGTTTCAATTGCTTATTCACTCATAAAATTTGCCAGTTTGCATATTAATTGTTACCGGATAAAATAGCCCTATTTTTAGGTGACCCAGTCACCCATTTTCTGATACCAAGCCACTTTCAGAACTTTAAAAAAAAAAAAAAAACACAGTAGTTATAGTAATAAAAACTCTTAGCCTTAGGCATCTTCTCATTTAATCCTCCCAACTACTCTGTAAGGTCAAGTTTCATCTTCCATTTTACGGATGAGAGAGGAAAAGCCCAGGGCAGTTAGGTAACTTGTCCAAGGTTACAGTTCTGGTAAGGCGTAGATCCAGGATTTGAGTCCATGTCTGTTTGATTTCTATTATACAAATAACTTTATAGTCTTAACCATTAATATGGGCTATATAGCCCATATGATATAGAATATAAAGTTTCTGTAAACCTGAAAAGGCAAAAAATCCAAGAGTATTGACCTTTTTCCTAGTACAGGGTTGGTTCTTCAGCCTCAAAAGTATTGACATTTTGGGGCCAGGTAAGTCTTTCTTTTTGTTACTGAAACACCAGGGGTTAAATCTTAGGTCCTGCTGCTCGACACACAGAAAGCCAATCAGCAACATGACGATCATTGCCAAGGAAGAAACCTTTAATCAGGTGCTGCAGCTTAGGAGATGGGAGCTCAGTCTCAAATCCATCTCCCTGACTGATATGGTTTGGCTGTGTCGCCACCCAAATCTCATCTTGAATTGTAGTTCCTATAATCCCCACGTGCCATGGGAGGGACCTGGTGGGAGGTAATTTAATCATGGGAGTAGTTACCTTCATACTGTTCTCATGACAGTGAATGCATTAGTTCTCATGAAATCTGATGGTTTTATAAGGGGCTTTCCCCCCTTTTGCTCGGCACTTCTTGCTGCCGCCACCTGAAGAAGCACGTGTTTGCTTCCCCTTCCACCATGATAGTAAGTTTCCTGAGATCTCACCAGCCACGCTGAATTGTGAGTCAATTAAACCTCTTTCCTTTATAAATTACCCAGCCTTAGGAGTGTCTTTTATTAGAAAAGACTAATACGTTGACCCACTAAAACTAGCTTTGTATAGCAGGGATGAAATGTAACAATGTGTAAGCAAACAGGAACTGGGGAAGGGTAAGGAAACAATTATGATGAATAGATGATCTCTGCATTTCATTGTCTGGATGTGGTGATCTGGTGAGTTTCAGCTCTTTGATACTTTTTGAGAGGCCTGTTAAGTCCTTGCCTGAGGAAGGAACTCAGATAAAACAAATGTAAACTTCAAACTTTAAGACCAGAAAGGTCATCCACACTCACCTCCCTACATCCCCCAGTATTGCCTAATTTTGCCTGGGGAGGAATTTGGCTAATTAGGACTTTCCTGGAAAAAAGCAACTCTTTCATTTCTGATGTCACCAGTCTTCTTAGATCTTAGGGTTTACCAGAAAGTTTTGTTCTTTATCTAGTTATGTTCAGAGAGCTGTACAATTTATTGCTAGTATCTAATTTTAGAACATTTTAATCACCCCAAGAAGAAACCATGTACCCATTAGCAGTCATTCACCCTTCTTCCCTCTCTTAGTTCCTGGGAACCCCTAATCCACTTTTTGTCTCTACAGATTTGCCTGTTATGGACATTTCATATAATGGAATCATACAATATATGGCCTTTTGTGTCTAGCTGCTTTGACTTAGAATAATGTTTTCAAGGTTCATCTGTGTTGTGTCATGTATCAGTACTTCATTCCATTATATGGAATATAGGAGTCCAATTTCGTTCTTTTATATGTGAATTTCCAGTTGTTTCAGCCATTTGTTGAAAAGACTATCCAGTGAATTTTCTTGGCACTCTTGTCAAAAATCGATTGACTAGAAAAGTAAAGGTTTATTTCTAGACACTCAGTTTTATTTTATTGATCCATATGTGTACCCTTATGCCAGTAACCACAGTGTCTTGATTACTCTAGCTTTGTGTAGTATATTTTTAAATTGAGAAGTGTTAGTCCTCTAATTTTGTTCTTCTTTTGCAATATGGTTTTGGCTATTCAGAGTCCCTTGAATTTCCATATGAATTTATGATCAGCTTGTCTATTCTGCCAAGAAGCTAGCTGAGATTTTAGTATAAGGGTTCCGTAGACTCTGTGGATCAATTTGGGGAGTATTGCCGTCTTAACCAATTTTAAGTCTTTAAATTCTTGAACATGGGATGGCTTTCTGTTTACTTAGGTCTTCTTTATTTCAGTGATGTTTTGTAGTTTTCAGTGTACAAGTCTTACACTTCTTTTGTTAAAATTATTCTTAAGTATTTTATTCTTTTTGATACTATTGGAAATGGAATTGTTTTCATAATATCATTTTTGGATTGTTAATTGCTAGTGTATAAAAATACAATTGATTTTGGTATATCCACCTTGTCTACTGCAACCTTGCTAAGCTTGTTTGTTCTAATAGTTTTGGTTTTTTATTTTTGAGACAGGATCTCACTCTGTTGCCCAGGCTAGAGTGCAGGAGTGCAGTGGTGTGATCACAGCTCACTGCAGCCTTAACCTCCTAGGCTCAAGGGATCCTCCCACCTCAGCCTCCCAAATAGCTGGGCTACAGGTGCAGGCCACCACACCTGACTAATCAAAAAAATTTTTTTTTTGTAGAGACGGGATTTCGCCATGTTGCCCAGGCTGGTCTCCAACTCCTGGGTTCAAGTGATCTGCCCTTCTTAGCCTCTCAAAGTGCTGGGATTACAGGCATGAGCTACCACTCTCGGCTAGTTCTAATAGTGTGTGTATGTGCGAGTTTGAAATCTTTCTTGTTTTTTAATGTAGGCATTTACAGCTATAACTTTCACTCTCAGCCTTGTTTTGGTATGTTGTGTTTTTGTTTTCATTCATCTCAAATTATTTTTTAACTTTATTTTTAGTTTCTTGTTTTGACCCATTGGTTATTTAGGAGTATGCTAATTTCTACATATTTGTGAGTTTCACAAATTTCCTTCCTGTTGTTGATTTCTAATTTCATTCCTTTGTGGTTGGAGAACATATGTTACATGATTTCATTCCTTTTAAGTGTATTGAGGTTTGCTTTATGTCCTAATATTTGGTCTGTCCTGGAGAATGTTTCATATATACTTGGGAAGAATGTGTTCTGTGGTTGTTGGGTAGTGTGTCCTGCAGACATCTATTAAGTCCATTTTGTGGTGGTGTTCATGCCTTCTATTTTCTTGTTGATATTCAGCCTAGTTATTCTATCCATTGTTGAAGATGGAGTACTGAAGTTTGTAACTATCATTGTTTAACTGACTATTTCTCCCTTTAATTCTGTCAGTTTTTGCTTCAAGTATCTTGGGGCTCTGTTTTTAGGTACATGTAATTATGTCTTCCTGATAGAAGACATATTGACTATTTTATCCTAAAAGTTCTACTTTGTCTCCAGGAACTGAACTGTTTTTTGGTTTTAAATTTGATTTTGTCTGATATTAGTATAGCCACTTATACTCTCCTGATTTCAAATATTTTTTTAAGCCTCCTAGGCTATTCTAATATGCAGCCAGGATTGAGAGTCACTGCCTTTGTAGGATAAGTTAGAAGCTGAGGATCAGTATTTTGTTGTTAAAGTTAGCTCATAGCTACCAAGAGATGATAGCCATGGGATTTTCTGATTCCTGTGACTGATGTAGAAGGCATTATAGAAATTTCAGGATGCCTTGAAAGGTGAAACCTTTCCTAGAGCAAGACTTTTGGTGCACTAATGTACTATTTTCCCAAAAGAGTTGTTTTCAAGTTACATCATGACACAGAGAATATTTTCTTGTACAAGCTGTGGGAGCAGCCTGAAGGAGCCTCCCTCCCTCTGCCCCGTTGACACACTCACCCCGATGGCTCTGAATTTAAGTCTTGAGTTCGCATGGATGTTACAGTGGCTTAGTCTTCACATCGTAGGCCTTTATCTCTGCCCTTTGCAGGTGTTTTGAGACAAAACGAGTTTTAGGATTCTGCTGTTAATGTGGATCGTGTGGGGAGGGCCAAGAAAACCTTTCAGAGATGCCCCTAGAGAGCTCATCAGAAATAAGCTTCCTCTTTGGAGTCTGAAGGCAAAGAATATGCCACGGAAGCGAGGATGTTTGAA
Organism: Piliocolobus tephrosceles; assembly: GCF_002776525.5. Lineage (NCBI taxonomy): Eukaryota > Metazoa > Chordata > Mammalia > Primates > Cercopithecidae > Piliocolobus > Piliocolobus tephrosceles. The sequence goes on along the minus strand of NC_045446.1, from coordinate 28,306,334 downwards.
GAAGGAAAACCTCAAAGTTTGCCAGGAGTCAAGGGGATGGGAGAGGGTGGAGGCTCTGAAAAGAAAACCCTTCTTCTTTTGGCAAAGATAGCCCTCCTTGCCTAAGTGAGATGGAAAAGGGTCTGGAATGGAGTCCTCTTTGAGTTTATTCAAACTTGAAAACTGTCTGTGATTCTCACACTTTGCACACATTTTCTTTTTTTTTTTCTTACTTTTTTTCTACCACTTGTTAGGAGTCATCCCTTAGATATCAACTTTCATGCTGTTGGATGATACCTTTACTGAAACACTTTTTTTTAGGTGGAAACCATTCTGTTCTGCCGGAATCTCTGTGCCCACATCTGGTCTTAATCCCAGGGACTTGGATCTACTGTCAGGAAGTTTTTCCACCAAGTAGTCAGTTACCTAACCCACATGTATTTATTATCTTTTTAGATCTTTCCCCACCCCTCAAGATTTGTCTGTAGAAGCAGTGGTTGGGAGTATCTTAGTTTCCTGCTCATAAATTCTCTAGAATTTTCATTCCAATATATATGCACACAAAAACCTCTTTATCCATATACGTGTGTGCATTACGAATAGCCAAAATAAATAACCTTTAAAAACGCCTTTAAATTATAATTTCCTAATCCCAAACTTGCTTGGTGGAAATTTTGCCTTTTTTTCCACCTGTCATTCTTCATAATAAAAGTACTTTAAAGGTCGACGATAGCCACTTTGAATTCTGTTATGGTTTATAGTGTCTTTCTTCCTAAAAGTACAAAGAATATTATGGGCGTGTCTCTCTTCTGCTCCCTCAGGGCTTTTGAGGGGGATGAAGAGATTTCCTTGACTTCCAGTAGCTTCTTGATATCTTTGTGAGTTCATAAAAAAAGTTTCTTCATAAAAAACAAATCTGATGCATCACTTTCCTCTAGAAAGATGTCTGCTGGCTTCCAGGATAATTCCAGACTCCCGTCTGCCTTGCTTCCAGACGCATCTCCTGCCACATAGCTCGTGTCCCAGGTGCCCTAGCTTCTCCCAGATTTCTATACAAGCCATAACCTGTTTCAACTCTGAGCTTTAGTTCATGCCATTCCTCTTGCCTGGAGTGCCCTTCCCTCTTTTTTTCACTAACACACTCCTATAAATCTTTCATGACCAACTAAAATAGCATGGGTTTATGAAGTACTCCCTGGCTCCCCCAGGCTGAGTGGGTCCCACTCGTTCTGAGTTCCTTTTGCATTCTGGCCATTCCCCACATGTTAATTAAGCATCCACTGCTGGGCAGAAATTATCTGAAATGATAATAATAATAATAAATGGGAATAGTAATAATAGCTAATACTGTATAATAATGCTGGATAATCTGTAACACTCAATACTACATAATACTACATTTTATATTTTATAATACTATATTTTGTAGTGTAATATCAGATAATAATAAGATGTAATATATAAAACAATAGCAAATATAGTATTAACTATCATAGCTAAAACTTTGTTCCAGAAAAAGTGCCAAGTAATTATTACATTGTCTTATTTAATCCCCACAACAACTGAGCAAGGTTAGTAGTGTTCATATCTCATTTCCTGATAAGGAAATTGAGGCACAGAGAGGGTAACCAACTTACCATAAATCATATGGCCAATAAGTGGTAGAGACAACATTTGAACCCAAGCAGGCTGACATCTAACTGCTTAACTACTGTAATTAACTTTTTTTTAAGACAGGATCTTGCTCTGTCACCCAGGCTAGAGTGCAGTGATGCAATCTTGGCTTACTGCAGCCTCCGCCTCCTGGGCTGAAGCGATCCTCCCACCCTAGCCTCCAGAGTAGCTGGAACTACAGGCGTTTGCCTGGCTATTTTTTTTTTTTTTTTTGCATTTTTTTTTTTTTTGTAGATAAGGTTTCACCATGTTGCCCAGGCTGGTCTTGAACTCTTGAGTTCAAGCAATCCACCCGTCTTGGCCTCCCAAAGTGCTGGGATTACAGGTGTGAGCCACCACACCTAGCCATAATTAACTGTTGAAAGGCAAATGTTGATACAGCTTATATAGCACTTACCACATCTCATTGCAATCGTCTGTTTATTGTCTCTTTTTTTTCTCTTTCTCTTGGCCAGGTGTTTTTTTTAGCTAAGGGCCTCTTGCTAGCAGAAATTGTTTTATTCTCTTTGCAACCCCCACACTTGGTTCTGTGTGTGGCATAAAGCGAGTTGAGATTACTGTTGGTGGAATGAATAACTGAAAGAGCAGAGCCTTAGACTGTCTAAACATTACATTGATTTCCACCTCATTTTTCTCAGGACTAGCTATCTATGTGAAAAGCAATTTGTAGAACCATGAGCCATGTTAGGCAGGGGAGGGCATTGCTGAATCTCTACCAGATAGCAAACGTTTTGCTGTATTCTCTACATGCAAAATCTCATTTTATTTTCACAACAGCTGGGGAGTTCTATACCATCTTTATCTTTGCTTTACAGATGAGGACACTGAGGCTGAGGGAAGTTAAGTGATTCATCCAAGATCTCAGTGATTACGTGGTGGAACTGAGGTGGATACCTGGATGCTTCTTTTCTTTTTTGTTTTTTTGACAGAGTCTCACTCTGTCGCCCAGGTTGGAGTGCAGTGGCGCAATCTCAGCTCATTGCAATCCCTGCCTCTTGGGTTCAAGCGATTCTCCTGCCTCAACCTCCCTAGTAGCTGGGACTACAGGCATGTGCCACCACAACCGGCTAATTTTTTGTACTTTTAGTAGAGATAGGATTTCACCGTGTTAGTCGGGATGGTCTCGATCTCCTGACCTCGTGATCCACCCGCCTCAGCGTCCCAAAGTGCTGGGATTACAGGAGTGAGCCACCGCGCCCGTCCCAGAAACCTGGATGCTTCTTAACCCTGAGTCCTTCTGACCTCTTAACCCTAGGCTGTAGACCTCCTCTTCTCAGCTTAAAAGAGAAGAGGTTTGGAAAGAATTGTCTACAAGAGAATCTTCTGGCAAAGCTGTTTCAACTGGATGCCTTCTTTCTGTATTTATATTCCAGTTAGCGTATGGTCTGTTGCTCTTTCACTCCCCAGTGTGTACGTCTGAAACAGCCAATATGTTATTTTAGGAAGAAATAATACATTGCAATATCTGATCAATAAAACTTGGAGTCTACGCCAGTAGTCATGTGGAGCTAAACTGTTGCAACAAGTAAAGGGCTTTTTGCTCAAGCCATAATTTTTGCAAAGGCTAGAATTCCAGGAGTGAGTTTGTTTTCTGGGCTGTTTGTCATCTGCCTTGGGACTACAATAAAGGAGCTCCCTGCTTTGGCCCCCAGATTTCCTGGAGAATCCAGGCAGATTACTGTTTAAAAGTCAGTTATTTTTACAAGGCTTTCTTTGCTTTCTTGTCCCCAACCATGAAGTCATTTTAAAAGGAACCAGTTTGACCTTTCACCAAATGAGCTAGAGGACTGAATATGTTACTAGTAGCAACATCAGAACGACTGCTTTTTGCAGTTTTTAGCTAGCAGTGGCCACATGTGGGTATTCACTTTGGGGAGCTGTGCATGTTGATTCAAATTATGTGAATTTTACACTTTGATTCTTTTCTGACATATACTTTTGCTTAGCCCATGTCATTCTCACATCTTTATAGTGAGCTAAATTGTAACTGGTTCATAGCACATTTTTTTAAATGAGAAATAGGGCTTTTGATTTTTTTGATTAATGAAAAGATACCAGGTACTTTTACGGATGTGAGAAGCATGTTCATACTGACCTCCTTTCATTTCCTCCTTTACCACTTTGTTCTACCTCCAGGCTTTTACACAGGCGGCTTGGAACGTTGTTGATTCCACAATTCCACAAACACTAAAATTTCAGATGTGACCTAGGTGTCTTCTATGTATTCTCATTCTTTGCAGGTGTGACACAGAGTTTGTGAATTAATATTAGTGGAATGAAAAACGGAATGAGTAAGGCCTCACGCTGTAAATATTATATTGCTTTTCCACCTAGACCGTGGCCCACCTCAGCTGAAATCGACCTTCCCCTGAGAAGCCTGTTCTGATTCCAGCCTCCTCCCTAGTTTGAGATTAAGCATCCTAAAGCTCCCCCATCAGGGCACTATTTGCATTACATGCAGGGGCTCCTTTACCTGTCTCTGTCTTCCACTATCACGGAGAGAGCCTGTCGGCTTTGCGTTTGAATTCCCACACGACTAACTCAGCACCAGACAGGTAATAGGATGCTTAGGAATATTTTGATATTGGCCAAACAGAGGCAGATTATTTATTGCCTCTTTAATCCTATTTTCTATTGGGCACAGGTAAATGTAAATCCTTACGAAGTAGACAGAACTGAGTAAGTTTCAAAGCTTTAAAAAGGGCCTTTTTGCTTGAACAACAACCATTTGTATATGAGCCCACAGCTTTTGTGTGTGAAGCAGAGTTTGTATCTTGCACACAAATGGGGAAGAAGAGAGCAGTGTTGAAATGGGGAATGATCATAAAGAGGCCAGTTGTTTCCTTGTGGATATTCATCTCATGGTAACTCCTCTATCTGGGATGTATTAGACTTGGCTTGAAGGAGCCATGGCCAGAGTAGGTCTCACATTGGCTATGTAGCCATGATTCTTGGAGCGGCAGTAACATCAGGAAGAAAGGAATGATGAGGTCATTTGCTCTGTTTCTGTGGGTATAAGAAAGCGGTAGAATTGGTCAGAGTAGGATGTTCACATTTTAGTACCCATTGGGATCCTTAGTGTGCTTAGTAAAAATGCAGATTCCCGTAGGGGAGAGACTCAGGAGCCTGCATGTTCACAAGCATCCTTGGGGATCCTGCTGCAGGTGGACCACTGACTCTTTCTCTGCGACACTGCCCCAGAGAATGGGGAATTCTGGAGAAATACTGGCAAGTAGGACAGTCCTAAGAGTGAGAGTCAGCCCTTGCCCTTTGTCAGGGTCTTTAGTCAAAGGAGACCATGTAGCCCAGGAAAGTCAGCTCAAGGAGCATCTCACAGAAGGAGGACGCTGCATTTTCCCATGATTCCTGCAACCCAGGGAAACCAATTCCAGCAAAGGCTGATGCCCTGTACCCGGTGCAGATTTAGAAATGATAAAAAGAGGAGTCATGGTTTCCTTGACCAGACAGGAATGTCCCCTACTCTGCAGAATAATGAAATACACAGATGCTAAAATGAAGAGAGAGAGATGGATGGAGAATAATAGAGCGCAGCAGCAGTTAAGGAGCGACTTAACAAAAATGCAGAGGAACCATGGGATGCCTTTGTGCTTCTAGGAGCGTCATTGCCAACATGGGAGAATCAGCCCATAGCAGACAATCCTGGGCTAGAGGCTTTTCTCATAGCCATCTGTGGCCAGAAGACAATACCAGTTCCTCAGGGAGGAGGCAGTCAACAGTCAAAAGGATACCAAAATATGAAACATGCATATCCTTTGACCTAGCAGTTGTACTTTCACGAGATAATATACAAGTGGGAAAAATATGCATCTGGCTGTGCATTGTTTATTGAAAACACCCCAAATGTCCATCAGTAATGGGATTTATGGGTACACAGACAAAGTAAAGTTACCCTTAGCCATTAAAAATGATGATGTGTACCAGTAGTTATTGACATGAAAAGATGTCACAATATGTTATGTAGCAAAAACAGGTTTCAGAATAGCATATATTTTAAGGGTGCATTTAAGTAAAATTGCATGCTCAGATTTCTGCCTATTAATTCCATCAGTAATTATTGAATAGCCTATGTGCCTGGCAGTTCTCTGGGCATTGGAGATACACAGTGAACAAGACAGTGGCCCTTTGCTATTGGAAGTTGTGGCACCTGGAGCCAGCAGCATTGCCTGGGAACTGGTTAGGAATGCAGGATCCCAGGCTCCACCCCAGACCCACTGCATTTTAACAGGGTCCTGGGGCGATCCAGTTGCACACACTAGTTTTTGAGACCATGCTGTAAGAGCATGTTTACCAAAATGTCCGCAGTGTACTTCCCCACGTGGTAGCAATTTGTTATGAATTTTACATCTGTCTTTGTATGTTTCTCCATGGTTTGACTTTTTCACAGTGAGCTGTGTCTTGTGTTTATAAAAGCAAGGGTGGCGATACTGTGAAACAGCTCCTCGTTCATTGGGCTCTCTCAGCCACATACTGGTAGGATCCTGGGGCAGGAGTAGGAGATGAGCAGGGGTTGAAGGTGAGTAGCTGTTGCTCATTTGGCCAACCACAAAGATCTAGAAGAGAGATCCTAGAGACCCACAGCTACAGCAGGAGCTGTTGCCATAGCCTGAGAGATGCAGCAGGTCTGATTAGCTGACTTCATGGCTGTTCTGGTGGAACAGAGATGCTTCCACATTGCAGCCTCTGTCCAGCTCTTTTGTGTTGCTGCCTGGGAAGAGCCTGGGGTGGTGTCCAGAGACAGCAAGCCCACGCTGGAGTTTCCATCACCCTCCAGACCTTGAGCAGCCCTGTGCCCTTCCTGGGCAGATTAGGAGCTACAGGCATGATGATGTCTGGGGAAGAGCCTTCTATACAAGGCCTAGAAAGTTCTGCTCCTGTGGGAGAGTGGCTTTTTCTTGGGAGTTTCTCCTGTGCCTGTCCCAGAAGAGGGGTTTGATCAGGTGTGGCCCTAGGGTACCCTGCCTAAAGTGTAGGATAGTTAAAAGAAGCTGGACTCAAGCAGAAGACCAATCTGACCCTAAATAGCTATGTGACTTTGGGCAAGTACAGTTGCCTCTTTGGGCCTCAGTTTTCTCATCTGTGGAATGTGAGAATTAGTTACTGAGTGAACCTAGGTGGACTGCCCGTGTGCTCCCAGTTGTCACGAGTCTTTGTTGTTAGGATATCGCAACCTGGAGACACTGGAATGCCTCCTGGCCCCCTCTAGTTCTGACGTGGACCCTGAGTATTGGTCCCAGGACTGTCTCTGATTTATGACCTGGTTGTCACTGGCCCCTGGTGAAATGGGAAAAATAAAGACAGTCTAGTGAACATGTAGCTATAAAGTTTCTACCCTTTCAGGTTAGAGAGTTCCTTACTCGGAGACTTTGCCTTCCTGCATTTTGGATGCTAAGGCAATATGTTATTTTAGGCAAATGTTTATTTAGGGCAATAGTAAGTAGAGGTCATTGCATGTATTCCTGTAAGTTTTTGCGTAAAATAAAAAGTTGGCAATTGTATTAGTCTTTCTTCCACTTTCATCTAGTTTTTTATTTTTTTATCTTACTGGTCTGTGAATTCCAGGACTGTGGGAAGTAGGCTCTAAAAAGTTGGGGGAAGGCTTAGATCAGGAAATAAACCCAACCCACAGGAGACCCTTGGTCCCCATCTTCCTGCTAATGAAAGCTGCCGCTTTGAGAACTTTGTGGACCAAATCCTTGAAAAGTGGTGAATTCAAGTATTCAACGGAATAGAGTCACCCTGTCTGCCTTTGTCAGGGCTACTTTAAAGACAGGCAGGGTCAGTCTTTTGCCTTCTGCCAGACGCTGGTGAGTTCTATGAGGAAATCTCCCCTTTGTGGAAATGGGGGGTGAGAGAGGGACAGTCGGAGCCTTGCCCAGGACCCCCCTTCCCCACAGCCCTGTGGCAAGTCATGCAGGCAGGCAGCAGCTGACAGCTGTTGTCTGGGACAGGCTTTTCTCTGCCCCTGCCAGGCACTCGGCTGGTTGCCTGTGATCTGCTTTGTGGGCATGTGATGATGCAAATGTAAATCATAACAGGACAGGCTCCCCTGACATAAACCACGACTGAGCATGCTGACCAGGCAGGAAGTCTCGTTAGTAATGAGGTGCAAGGGCAGGGCCAAAGAGCCAGTTAATTGAATGATAGCTAATTTGTTTATGATCATTCATATTTTCACTCTTTTCTCTTTCTCCCATAAAATCTAGTCCTGGAACTGGGCTGGTCCTTGGAGAAATCTAAGGAGGCGACAGAGCAGCTGTGGCAAGGGAAAGATTTGAACCTTGACTCTGTTTATTAGCATTGTCAAGTTACTTCACTTCTGGACCTCAGTTTTCTTATCTGTAAAATGTTTGTGTGCGTGTGTGAGAACTTAAAGATATTTGTGAAACAGAGTGCGATGCTTAGCTCATACTAAGCATTCAGGAAATACTAGCCATGTTGTCCAGCCTCACTCTTTCCTCTTATAGGTTCGTTTGGACATTATGCAAATATTTATGAGGCACATGGTGTAGGCACTGTACGGTGCAGCTCCTTTAAAAATGGTAAATGAAAGTATGCAAATGAGTGTACGTTCTTGGAGGCTGGAAGGCAGGGGCATTAGCCAAACAGCTTAATACAAAACTGATGAGATCAAGTAGTGATGTGTCCTGTGAAGGGAAAGAAAAGGCTGAGGGTTAGAGCGACTAAGGGTGGGAGCATAGGTTCTACTGCAGAGAGTGCAGTGATTCAAGAGACTAAGATGGGGGAGTGAGCCATGCTGAGCCCTGGGAGAAAGACATTCCAGGTAGCGGGAACAGAGAGTGCAAAGGCCCTGAGGTGGGAATGTGCTGGCTGGACTTGAGAAGGAACAAGGAAGCCTGTGTATTCAGATTTCCAAGATGGGAAGATCTTCATGGTCTTGATAAAAAAGCCTGGAATTGGAGAGCAGCATGATGACTCTAGGTTTTATTCTAATGGGAAGGCAGTGATGTTCTTAGTACAGGAGTGATGTGCTGAGGCTTATGAGGAAACACTCTCAGCGTAGATGGCAAAGCCTGTAAGCATTCTTCCCCGATCCCTCAAAATGTGACCAGAATGAGACTGGCTGATCAAGGACCATGTGTCAGAAGCTTGAACCTGTCTGGAAGGACACGATGGCTGGAGAGCTGGCAGAGGGACAAACTTGACCCTGGAAAATGGAACTCCTCTGCTTTTCTGTTACTGTAGCCTTTCCCAGCAGAAGCCAAAATGCCCATCTGTGCAGAAAAAGCATTAACACAGCAGGCTTGACTGCTGCCCATTGAAAAGTGTGCTTGGAACATTGGCCCTTGGCTGGCCTCTGGGAACCTAAATTTCAGTAGGTTTCCCATTACCCAACTGTTAATGGTGGCTCACTGTGCCTAAACTGGCTGTGCAGACTGTGTAGTTGATGCTGTTTTTCTGCTGGAAGTTGGGAAATTTGGTGTACCGAGAATGCCTGTGTGACCAGCCCCTAATAAAAACTGTGAGCACTGAACCTCTAATGAGCCGCCCTGGTGGGTGACATTTCACACATGTTGTCAACAACTTGTTGCTGGAGGAATTAAGCATATCCTGTGTGTCTACCCTGGAAGAATACTTGTGAAAGCTTGAGCCTAGTTTCCTGTGACTTCATTTCATATACCTTTTCCCTTGGCCTTTTTATCCTTTCACTGTAAGAAATCTTAGCTTTGATTATATGCCGAGTTCTGGGAGTTACCCTAGTGAATCATTGAATCTGTGTGGGCTTGGGGACCCCTGACACAGCATCTTATATGAAGGGACTATAATGTTGATGCATCTCATTGCTGATGATGTTGACCATGGTCACTTGGTTGAGGTGGTATCTACCAAGTTTCTCCACTGTCAAGTTACTGTTTTTCTCTTTGTAATTAAATGACATATTGGGGAAGATACTTTGACACTGTGCATATCTTGTTTCTCCTCGAGTGTTTATTTTCTAATTTTAGCATCCATTGCCAGATCTTGCCTATAACAGTTATTACAATAGTGTGTGCTTTGTGGTGGCTTTCTGTTTCCCGCACCTCTTCTACATTTATTAATGAGAAGTCTTCAATAAAGAAGAACTTTCCTTTCTCCCTGTTTACTTACTTATTCAACAATTTTTGGTATCAGTCTCGGGTACTAGATCCTTATTTTGTTGGCCTCGGATATTTATTTTATTCTCTGTGTCATAATCTGATACTGTTGTTGACTTTGTTGCTTGGATTGGTCTAGCTTTGGCTATTGGGAAGTTCAGGGTAACTTCTGTGTCCTTTTGACATGCTCCCATGATATTTGGACACTTATTTACTTTATTTTCACACTTCTGGCAACAGAAGATACTCCAGATTCATCTTGTTTGTGTATTCTTCCTGGAATCAACCACTTCTCCAAGGAGGTTGGTTTTCTTTGTTAGATAATGGTATTTAGAAACCAAGATCTGGCTGCCAGGTGTGCTTATTGCTGTTTAGGTGTACTGCTTCTAGTCTCTCTTAGCAGATGGAGCTGGGAAATGTATGTGTATACACTATCCCATACATACACACAAGTCAATATTTATTTTTGTCTGTCTGTCCATCCATCCATCCGTACTGTCTGTCTAATTTTTGAAGACCTTGAGTTCATACTGCTGGCCTCTAATTCCTTCAGATTTCCATTGGAAATTTTTGTTCAATAACCAAAGCCTCAGGATTCACTTTAGCCTTCTCACTTTCTTTTTTTTTTTTTTTCCAGACGAGTCTCTCTCTGTTGCCCAGGCTGGAGTGCAGTGGCACAATCTCGGCTCACTGCAACCTCCACCTCCCGGGTTCAAGCAATTCTCTGCCCCAGCCTCCTGAGTGGCTGGGATTACAGGTGCCCTCTACCACACCTGGCTATTTTTTTGTATTTTTAGTAGAGATGGGTTTTCAGCATCTTGGCCAGGCTGGTCTTGAACTCCTAACCTCGTGATCCACTCACCTTGGCCTCCCAAAGTGCTGGGATTACAGGCGTGACCCACCGCGCCTGGCCTAGCCTTCCAACTTTATTTGCAACTTCTCTCTCTGACAGAAATCTTACAGTATATTTACATATTTGTTCAACACTAGTGCACCCAGAAGATAGTTTCAGAATTGATGACCCATACTCTTGGGAGAAACAAATATAACTAGTGTATAGTATTGTAGTGTTTTTTTTTTCTTTAGCTTTATGGGATCTAGTCAACATACTGTTTTCCTGAGTTACTTAGGCTGGTTGTTTTCTTCCCCATCCCCTTTGGTGTGGTGGTGTTATTTACTAGTAATACGGTTATGTTTACTTGTTATTGTTAATATTTCATTTTGAGTTTTTCCCACATGTGATTGATTTTAAGTGTTTATTTTTGGGGTGTGTAAAATACTACCATGGTTCTAAGATATACAGTGCTCTGAGTATATTTATACAAGTATATGTTGAGTCAGGTAGATATACTCGGAGAAATGTGCAACCTTCTCATCCTGTTATCTTGTCTGGTATCAGTTCCCCATGGTTTTTCACTCCTTTCCCACTCACCCCTATAGATAACCAATCTCGTTAGTTTCTGGTTTGTCCTCCTGTATTTCTTTTGCACAGATAAGTCAATACATGTATATTTTCTTATACCCCTTCTTTTCTCATATGGAGGGCAGTGAAGTACTGTTACGGGATCTCTGGGGTATCACTTTGCCAGCTGGAAATTTCTGTGGCCAGTGGCACCTTTGCCCAAGTTTTGCTCTAGCCTTCTGGGCTCCTCTGCCCACTTGACCTGGCAGGCTGTGCTTGGCTCCCACTACAGGCCTACATCCCATACCTGACAAGGGCAAGCCAGTTGCACAGCAGTGAGGGTTGTGTGAGTGAGTGTGGAGTTCAGCCACTGCACAGCTAGGTATGCCGGCTGTGGTGGGGCAGGCAGCTCCAGACACCGGCATGGGTGCTAGCTCCCTGCAAGGCTGCGGTTGGACCAGGCATACCATAAGCAGCTTCCATGGCTGACACTGGGGAATGCAGTGTGATGCCTGGAAGCTTGGAGACTCCAGGAACCACAGAGCCCTAAAAAGGGTATCACAACCCTGGCTTGGGGGTACTCCTAGGTCTGGGCTCCCCGAAGGGCCACAACTCTTCTCTTCCTTCTTCTCTCCTCTTGTCTCCCGCAACATGGTGGGCAAACAGCATGTTTCATCCCTGTTTGTGGTATTGCTCTTTTAGCCCTGCCATTCAGTGAGTCCCTAGTTCTTGTCCTGCATCCAGGAAGAATGAGGTATGCAGACAAGTGGAGGGTGAGCAAGACAAAGAGGAACTCTATTGAGCAATAGAACAGCTCAGAGGAGACTCACAGTGGGCAGCTGCTCTCTGTAGCCAGGGTGTCTTGATGAGTGTTTAGCTCTCAGCAGAGAGGGTAGCTCCTCTCTGCAGCTTGTCCCGTTGTCTCCTCAAGTCTGACTGAGTCCAGGGCTTCTATGGACCTCAGAGGGGAGGAAGCGCATGCATGCTGGCTAATCCATGGGTGGGCCTGGAAAAGTTCCCACTCCAGTCTGTGGGACCCACAGCCTGGTCCTCAGGCCTCAGGCCTTCCCTGGCTTGAAGATTGGGCTTCACTAGGGGCCTGCCCCCTCTGCCTAGGAGCATGTCTGCCTCCTGCTGTCTTTCATGGTGCCCAGGTTTGTGCCAAGGGGCACCTGCAGGGCAGTGCCAAGCTGTCTTCAGCACCCCCTTGGTCTCCCTCCCATGTTTGTCTTCACCCAAAGTCCAGAGGTAGCTGAGTTGGCAGGGCGCTGGTGTGTCAGCGCTGCCCTGAGCGTGCACACGTCCAGCTGGGTTGCAACACTGCCCAGGCTCAGCCTCAGCTTTGCTCCATGATCTCAGTGGGTGCTGACAGCAGGGAGAGGCCAGGGAGCTGGAGCAGACACCTCTGAGACTGTGGGAGTAAAGGGAGGCCCTTCCTGGGCCCCCGAGAATACAGAGATGTCTGCGTCTGCAGCTGCAGTTTGAGTGACTGCAGCCATGCCCAGAGGGGTGGGACTCCTGCCTGCTTCACGCTCCTGCTGACACCGTAGAGTGTGGTACTGCCCTGGGCCCAGCTCTGCCTCAGTGCCCCTCTCTGCTTGCCTCTCCATGATCAGTTTCTAAATTCTGTGAACTTAGTGATGATGATGATGATGACGATGATGATAAATAGCATAAGCATTACCATTAATTGAGCATCTACTGTATACCATGCTGTATAATGTTTTGTATAGACTATCTCAATCCTTACTAGAGCCCGAGGAAGTAGATGTTACCTCCAATTTACTGATAAGTGTTGTGGATGCAACTGGTTGGGGCTGATGTCATGGGTGGTAAAAGAATACCAAGACAGTCATAGGTAAAAAAGGGCAGATTTGTCGGCGAAAGTACAAAAATATGTTGCGGCTGGGCGCGGTGGCTCAAGCCTGTAATCCTAGCACTTTGGGAGGCCAAGACGGGTGGATCACGAGGTCAGGAGATCGAGACCATCCTGGCTAACACCGTGAAACCCCGTCTCTACTAAAAAATACAAAAAACTAGCCGGGCGAGGTGGCGGCGCCTGTAGTCCCAGCTACTCGGGAGGCTGAGGCAGGAGAATGGCGTGAACCCGGGAGGCAGAGCTTGCAGTGAGCTGACATCCGGCCACTGCACTCCAGCCTGGGCGATAGAGCGAGACTCCGTCTCAAAAAAAAAAAAAAAAAAAATGTTGCGTGGGTGCAACAGGCAGCACGGCAGCGAATGGGCCGTCTGCAAAGCGGCAGGGGCTGGAGGAAAGTTTTATAGGGTCATGCAGGAGGGGCCTACTTATGGAACGAGGTATTTAATGAAAGGATGTTGGGCCAGTGGGTTTGTGATTAGCCATTTCTTGGAACAATTGTTCTCCCCGACTTGGGCCCGCTTACTTCTTGTTGCTTACTTATCAGGATGCCACAATAAGGAAACTGAAGTCCAGCAAAATTTAGAAACTTGCCCATCATAAAAAATAGAGTTGGAACTTGAACCCAGGACTGTCCTGAGTTTATGCTTGGAGAAGAGTACACCAAGTACCATGACAGAAGTTCCAAGGTGAAACAAAGCCACGTGGGTTTTTAAAACCTGGAACATTTCAGGCCTTAAAACCCTGATGGTTGTGAGTTGGCTGTTGCCAAAGTCAGCATGTTACAGACAGCAAGAATGTGGAGGTAATTTATTGCCTGTTTGTTTCAAAGAAATGGCCCTTCCTTCTTGGAGGACCATGGGTCCTGCCTCTAAGACAGGAGACAAGAGGGATGCTACATAAGGCCTGCTACCTGGGATGTAGCAATAGATCTCATCTCACATCCCCTAATCGCAAGCCAGAGCACCAGAACCATTAATGGGAGAGTACATTACCCCACAGGGCTGTTTGGTTTAGCAGGACACTCAATCAAGCCCAAGTTACAGCAGTTTCTGCTAAAACTGTTTGTACAGCATGAGTGGAAGAAGAATTTATTTGGAGCAGGAGTCTGGCTTCTGTTGTGAAAAGTGACAGCCTCTGGCAGAGAGAGAGGCAATGCTGTCGAGTTGGTTGAGATCAGGGCTTCTGGAATCTGTGTGGCGGCCCTCACCCGGTGCTTGATTTTCCAACTGTGTGACCTTGAGCAAGTCACTTGATTTCTCAAAGCGCATTTATGAAGTGGTGATAAGAACCATACTCATTTGTTTGGGGCTCCCAAGACCACCCCAGGTTCAGCGATTTGCCAGGAGAATTCACAGAACTCAGTGTATGATCATACTCATGGCTATGATTAATTACAGCAAAGGGATACAAAGCAAAATCAACACGGGTAAAAGACAAATGGAATAAAGTCCGGAAGAAATCAGGTTCAGGCTTCCAAGAGTCCTCTCCCAGTTGAGTCCAAAGGATGCGCTAATTCCCCTAGCAATGAGTTGTAATGGAACAACACATGTGGAATGTTACCGACCAGGGACACTCACTAGAGACTCAGTATCCAGAATTTTTATTAGGGACTGATCACATAGGCATCCTTTGCTCAGCACGTACCAAAATTATAGCCTCCCAGAAGGAAGGAAAGCAGGGGTGTTCAGTGTAAGTTGTACTGTTTGCCTAAACAGTTTAGGCACAGTGAGCCACTCTTGTTAGGGTGGTGCAAAGTCTCTCAAAATCCAAGTTCCCAGACTCCAGCCAAGGAAGAGCCAACCTTGCAAGGAGGTCTTTGTAAGCATAGCAGTTTCAGTTCTGTTTTGTTACCTCTTTTCTGCCCATCATCCCGTTGGGTGGTTGCTGGGTGGATTAAATGAGATGATCCATACAGAGCTCTCAGCACACTGCCTAGCACAGTGAATACTTACTAAATGTTGATGCTTCAGCACCTTCATCTACTCATCATCTATTTACTTCCCTGTTCTTCGTTCGTGGCTTCGTTCAGTACATTTTGATTGGCACCTGCTGTGGTGCAGGGCTATGTTAGCCTCTTGGGTACTTTTGAAGCATTCCTCTCTAGATGATGCTGCATGTGGGTGTTCAATCTGGCTGGGTGTTTGAGGTGGGTGGTGGTAATGAGAAGAAAGCTTCAGGGACTTTAAGATAAATCTTAAGTGGACTCATTTTCACATTCAGTGTTAGTAGGATGAGTATGCAGTCATCTGAGAACATCTCCTGATGTCTTGCTGTTTCTTTTTCTTCCTGCAGCCAAGGCTAAGTCGAAATGCGGCCCGACCTTCTTCCCCTGCGCCAGCGGCATCCACTGCATCATTGGTCGCTTCCGGTGCAATGGGTTTGAGGACTGTCCCGATGGCAGCGATGAAGAGAACTGCAGTAAGTGCTGTGCACTTGGACGCTGTGATCCCTTGTTCTTTCCCGCCAGCCAAACTTGTCCACATCGGTCACCCTCATCATGTGCTTCTTATACGTAGAGGCTCAGGCATTCTCTTCTGTTACCCAGATTCTGTTCTTTCCCCCTTCTTGTGTAAATCTGTAAATGTTCAGCCACCATTTATCAGGGGCTCTACCAAGTGCACTGAGCCTGAGACTTGCTCTGTTTTCAGTTCTGACAAGAGCTCTGCAAGTGCAGATGTATTATCCTTAGTTAACAGATAAGAAATTTCAAGTTAGAGAAGTGCATTAACTCATCCAGGGTCACATAGCTCATAAGAAGCAGAGCCATTTCTAGGTTCATTCAAACCCTCATCTGACTGATACAACACTTCATGTTTGTGTGCTTGCTTACTTTTTTTCTTTCTTTGAATTCTTTTTTTAAAAAAGTTGGCCGGGGCCAGGCGCGGTGACTCACGCCTGTAATCCCAGCACTTTGGGAGGCCGAGGCAGGTGGATCACGAGGTCAAGAGATCAAGACCATCCTGGGCAACATAGTGAAACCCCATCTCTACTAAAAACACAAAAAATGAGCCGGACGTGGTGGCGGGCGCCTATAGTCCCAACTACTCGAGAGGCTGAGGCAGGAGAATCACTTGAACCCAGGAGGCAGAGGTTGCAGTGAGCTGAGATTGTGCCACTGCACTCCAGCCTGGTGACAGAGCAAGACTCCATCTCAAAAATCAAAAAAAACAAGAAAAAAAAAAAGTTGGCCGGGTGTGGTGGCTTGCACCTGTAATCCCAGCACTTTGGGAGGCTGAGATGGGAGGATTGCTTGAGTCCAGGAGTTCAAGACCAGCCTAGGCAACAAGGTAAAACCCCATCTCTACAAAAAATACAAAAGTTAGGTGAGCCTGGTGGCACATGCCTCAACTACTCAGGAGGATGAGGTGGAATGATGCTTGAGCCTGGGAGGTCAAGGCTGCAGTGAACTGAGATGGCACGACTGCACTCTAGCCTGGGCAACAGAGTGAGACCCTGTCTTAAAAAAAAAGTGTTTATATGTTAGTTGTATGCATACTATAAAAATTTATTCTTGAGCAAACAGTTCAAGTATCATAGATGAAATTAATGTCCTCCTTGACTGTGACCACCCTGATTTGTTTTACCTGCTGTATAATATTCCCCTGGTATCAGTGTGTACACACACATATTCACTCCCTCTCACCTTGCAGCCTAGCAGTCTTGCTGTTGGGTTTAACTACTCCTTACCTTGGATACATGCAGATCCTTCCTTTTAGCATCCTGCTGTCCACAATGACTTTGCATACAGCAGCCTCAGTGACCTTCAAGCCTCTCTTCTTCACCTTTAGTACTGGCCCAGCTCTCCCATCAAGTTGCTTCATACCTGCCACTGGTCACTCTGGTCACTGTTTCTTCTTCTTTCCCCATTCTTCAAAATGTTTAGACTACTTGAGCCTTCATAATTATCATCGGCTCTGAACAAACTTACATGTTT
The DNA here is from genome assembly GCF_002776525.5 of Piliocolobus tephrosceles. NCBI lineage: Eukaryota > Metazoa > Chordata > Mammalia > Primates > Cercopithecidae > Piliocolobus > Piliocolobus tephrosceles. The sequence goes on along the minus strand of NC_045446.1, from coordinate 28,289,352 downwards.
ATTTTCTGTGCGTGTGTGTGTGTGTGTGTGTATGTGTATATATATATGTGACATATATATATGACTTTATGTTTTAGAGTGGTTTGAGGTTCACAGCAAAACTGAGAAGAAGGTACAGAGATTTTCCAAATCCTCTGCCCCAACATATGCACAGCTTCTCCCATTGTCAACATCCCTGGCCAGGGTGATACAGTCATTACAATCAAACCTGTGTTAACACATCAAGTTCATAATCTACATTAGGGTTCGCTCTAGTGTTGACCATTCTATGGATCTTGATAAGTATATCATGACATGTAGCCATCATGTAGTATCATACAGAATAGTTTCACTGCCCTGAACATTTTCTGTGCTCATCCTACTCAGCCCTTTTTGTATCCCCACCACATATTTTAATAAATAATTCTCTTCTGATTATTGTAAAGAACTTGCAAAATATAAACAAGTATACAGAAGAAAGCAAAACTGCCCATATCCCATAAGTTAGAATGAGACACTGTTAATATTGATGCCATTGTGTGCCAGTTCTTCCCTCCCCTCTCTCTTTCTCTCTTTCCCACTCTTTATCTTCTGTCTCCCTTTCTCTCCTCCTCCTTCTCTTCCCATCTGTCCCACTTTCCTCCCCACCTTTCTCTCACTCCTTCTCCCCTTCCCCCCCCCCACACACACCCCTTCTCTAAGCACATTGTACTTATTTGTAACGTCCTGTATATTGTGACCATTTTCACATTATCAATTTTTTCCAAACATAAGTTTTAACGACTTCAGTGATTCTTTTGATAGATTATGTTCTTCCTCCTGCCTCACTGGCTCGATTGTAAGTCTCTGATGAGGAGGATGACTGTCTGCTATGTCATGTATGCCTTTCTAGGGAGCAATCATGGGTGTCCTTTCCCGGTGGGGGCACAGGAAGTTTCTAACTCTCCCCTGCATTTTGTCCTGTTGCCTTATTTCATCATCTGGGCTCCAAGTGTCAAGAATCTGGCACAGCCAGCAGATGATTGTGTGGTTACTAGAGTGATGGACATGCACCCCAGCAGGGAGGATACATATCACTAAGAGGAGAAGCGCAACTGGAAGAAATTACTCGACCCAGACTCTGGGCTTGGATTTGTGCTGTACCCTGATGAAGCATGAGTCGGATATGCCACATCATCTCTTGCATAGCGGTTTACTGGTCTGCACCCTGTGGGTGCTGAGAGCCTGCTTCCCAGGATTGTTGGAGAATTCGATGAAATAACTGAAAAGACTCAGTATAGTGGCTGGCACAGAGTATTTGATTTTTTAAAATAGTGATTTAAAACAGAACTGTGAGAAAAGACCATAGTTACTAGGATTTTGCCTTTGATTTTGGACTTACAAAAATATACTTCTTTTGTATTTTAGTTAATCCTTTAGTAAGTGAGTATCACCTTGATCTCTGCTTCCTGTTGTCCATGGGGATCTTATAATCTAAGGGAGAAATGACACACACAGACACACACACACACACACACACACACACACACACACACAACCAGAATAATCTAATGGCAATAAAATGCAAGTATGAGACATTATAGTATAAGCAATCTAAATGATTATGTCATCCTATATATTCCCTGCCATAATTAAAGACCTTATATGATTTAAATGTTTGGACATTGGTCTTCAATTTTCTCTTTTTTAAATTTATTTTTTATTGTACTTTAAGTTCTAGGGTACATGTGCACAACGTGCAGGTTTGTTACATACGTATACATGTGCCATGTTGGTGTGCTGCACCCATTAACTCGTCATTTACATTAGGTATATCTCCTAATGCTATCCCTCCCCCCTGCCCCCACCCCACAACAGGACCCGGTGTGTGATGTTCTCCTTCCTGTGTCCAAGTGATCTCATTGTTCAGTTCTCACCTATGAGTGAGAACATACAGTGTTTGGTTTTCTGTTCTTGTGATAGTTTGCTGAGAATGATGGTTTCCAGCTGCATCCATGTCCCTACAAAGGACACGAACTCATCCTTTTTTATGGCTGCATAGAATTCCATGGTGTATATGTGCCACATTTTCTTCATACAGTCTGTCACTGATGGACATTTGGGTTGGTTCCAAGTCTTTGCTATTGTGAATAGTGCTGCAATAAACATATGTGTACGTGTGTCTTTATAACAGCATGATTTATAATCCTTTGGGTATATACCCAGTAATGGGATGGCTGGGTCAAATGGTATTTCTAGTTCTGGATCCTTGAGGAATTGCCACACTGTCTTCTACAGTGGTTAAACTAGTTTACAGTCCACCAACAGTGTAAAAGCATTCCTATTTCTCCACATCCTCTCCAGCACCTGTTGTTTCCTGACTTTTTAATAATCACCATTTTAACTGGTGTGAGATGGTATCTCACTGTGGTTTTGATTTGCATTTCTCTGATGGCTAGTGATGGTGAGCATTTTTTCATGTGTCTGTTGGCTGTATGAATGTCTTCTTTTGAGAATTGTCTGTTCATATCCTTTGTCCACTTTTTGATGGGGTTGTTTTTTTCTTGTAAATTTGTTTGAGTTATTTGTAGGTTCTGGATATTAGCCCTTTGTCAGATGAGTAGACTGCAAAAATTTTCTCCCATTCTGTAGGTTGCCTGTTCACTCTGATGGTAGTTTCTTTTGCTGTGCAGAAGCTCTTTAGTTTAATTAGATCCCATTTGTCAATTTTGGCTTTTGTCGCCATTGCTTTTGGTGTTTTAGACATGAAGTCCTTGCCCATGCCTGTGTCCTGAATGGTATTGCCTAGGTTTTCTTCTAGGGTTTTTATGGTTTTAGGTCTAACACTTAAGTCTCTAATCCATCTTGAATTAATTTTTGTATAAGGTGTAAGAAAGGGATCCATTTTCAGCTTTCTACATATGACTAGCCAGTTTTCCCAGCACCGTGTATTAAATAGGGAATCCTTTCCCCATTTCTTGTTTTTGTAAGGTTTGTCAAAGATCGGATGGTTGTAGATGTGTGGTATTATTTCTGAGGGCTCTGTTCTGTTCCATTGGTCTATATCTCTGTTTTGGTACCAGTACCATGCTGTTTTGGTTACTGTAGCCTTGTAGTATAGTTTGAAGTCAGGTAGCATGATGCCTCCAGTTTTGTTCTTTTGGCTTAGGATTGTCTTGGCAATGTGGGCTCTTTTTTGGTTCCATATGAACTTTGAAGTAGTTTTTTCCAATTCTATGAAGAAAGTCATTGGTAGCTTACTGGGGATGGCATTGAATCTATAAATTACCTTGGACAGTATGGCCATTTTCACGATATTCTTCCTATCCATGAGCATGGAATGTTCTTCCATTTGTTTGTGTCCTCTTTTATTTCGTTGAGCAGTGGTTTGTAGTTCTCCTTGAAGAGGTCCTTCCCATCCCTTGTAAGTTGGATTCCTAGGTAGTTTATTCTCTTTGAAGCAATTGTGAATGGGAGTTCACTCATGATTTGGCTCTCTGTCTGTTATTGGTGTATAAGAATGCTTGTGATTTTTGCACATTGATTTTGTATCCTGAGACTTTGCTGAAGTTGCTTATCAGCTTAAGGAGATTTTGGGCTGAGGTGATGGGGTTTTCTAAATATACAATCATGTCATCTGCAAAGAGGGACAATTTGACTTCCACTTTTCTTAATTGAATACCCTTTATTTCTTTCTCCTGCCTGATTGCCCTGGCCAGAACTTCCAACACTATGTTGAATAGGAGTGGTGAGAGAGAGCATCCCTGTCTTGTGCCAGTTTTCAAAGGGAATGCTTCCAGTTTTTGCCCATTCAGTATGATATTGGCTGTGTGTTGTCATAAATAGCTCTTATTATTTTGAGATACGTTCCATCAATACCAAATTTATTGAGAGTTTTTAGCATGAAGGGCCATTGAATTTTGTCAAAGGCCTTTTCTGCATGTATTGAGATAATCATGTGGTTTTTGTCTTTGATTCTGTTTATATTCTGGATTACGTTTATTGATTTGTGTATGTTGAACCAGCCTTGCATCCCAGGGATGAAGCCCACTTAATCATGGTGGATGAGCTTTTTGATGTGCTGCTGGATTTGGTTTGCCAGTATTTTACTGAAAATTTTTGCATCGATGTTCATCAGGGATACTGGTCTAAAATTCTCTTTTTTTGTTGTGTGTCTCCCAGGTTTTGGTATCAGGATGATGTTGACCTCATAAAATGAGTTAGGGAGGATTCCCTCTTTTTCTATTGATTGGAGTAATTTCAGATGGAATGGTACCAGCTCCTCCTTGTTCCTCTGGTAGAATTTGGCTGTGAATCCGTCTGGTCCTGGACTTTTTTTGGTTGGCAGGCTATTAATTATTGCCTCAATATTTCAGAGCCTGTTATTGGTCTATTCAGGGATTCCACTTCTTCCTGGTTTAGTCTTGCGAGGGTGTATGTGTCCAGGAATTTATCCATTTCTTCTCGGTTTTCTAGTTTATTTGTGTAGAGGTGTTTATAGTATTCTCTGATGGTAGTTTGTATTTCTGTGGGATCGGTGGTGATATCCCCTTTATCATTTTTTATTGCATCTATTTGATTCTTCTTCTTTATTAGTCTTGCTAGCAGTCTATCAATTTTGTTGATCTTTTCAAAAGACCAGCTCCTGGATTCATTGATTTTTTTGAAGGGTTTTTTGTGTCTCTATTTCCTTCAGTTCTGCTCTGATCTTAGTTATGTCTTGCCTTCTGCTAGCTTTTGAATGTGTTTGCTCTTGCTTCTCTAGTTCTTTTAATTGTGATGTTAGGGTATCCATTTTAGAACTTTCCCGCTTTCTCCTGTGGGCATTTAGTGCTATAAATTTCCCTCTACACACTGCTTTAAATGTGTCCCAGAGATTCTGGTATTTTGTATCTTTGTTCTCACTGGTTTCATAGAACATCTTTTATGTACCCAGTAGTCATTCAGGAGCAGGTTGTTCAGTTTCCATGTAGTTGAGCAGTTTTGATTGAGTTTCTTAATCCTGAGTTCTAGTTTGATTGCACTGTCTCAGAGACAGTTTGTTATAGTTTCTGTTCTTTTACATGTGCCAAGGAGTGCTTTACTTCCAACTACGTGGTCAGTTTTGGAATAAGTGCAGTGTGATGCTGAGAAGAATGTATATTCTGTTGATTTGGGGTGGAGTTCTGTAGATGTCTATTTCGTCTGCTTGGTGCAGAGCTGACTTCCATTCCTGGATATCCTTTTTAACTTTCTGTCTCGTTGATCTGTCTAATGTTGACAGTGGGGTGTTAAAGTCTCCCATTATTATTGCGTGGGAGTCTGAGTCTCTTTGTAAGTCTCTAAGGACTTGCTTTATGAATCTGGGTGCTCCTGTATTGGGTGCTTATATATTTAGGATAGCTGGCTCTTCTTGTTGAATTGATCCCTTTACCATTATGTAATGTCTCTTTGTCTCTTTTGATGTTTGTTGGTTTAAAGTCTGTTTTATCAGAGACTAGGATTGCAACCCCTGCCTTTTTTTTGTTTTCTGTTTGTTGGTAGATCTTACTCCATTCCTTTACTTTGAGCCTATATGTGTCTCTGCACATGAGATGGGTCTCCTGAATACAGCACATTCTCTTTTTTTGTTTTTTTTTTTTTGAGACAAGGTCTTGCTCTGTCACCCAGGCTGGAGTGCAAGTGGTGTCATCACAGCTCACTCCAGCCTCAACCTCCTTGGCTCAAGTAATCCTCCTACCTCAGCCTTGTGAGTAGCTAGGATCACAGGTGCATGCCACCATGCCCACCTAATTAAAAAAAAATTTTTTTTTTGTAGAGATGGCATTTCACTCTGTTGCCCAGGCTGGTCTCGGTCTCCTGGGCTCAAACAATCCTCCTACCTTGGGTTCCCAAAGTGCTGGGATTATAGGCATGAGCCACCATGCCTGGTCTCGTCTTTAATTTTCTAAATGAGTAAATTGTACGCATTCCAAACTACGCCAATGAGGATTAAGTCAGCATCTTCCTCTGACATAGCTACCATTTAAAAATAGTGGTTCTGAAGCTAGGCGAGGTGGCACACATCTCACACACGAGAGTGTGAAATGGGAGGATTGCTTAAGCCCAGGAGTTCAAGGTCAGCCTGGGTAACATAGCAAGACCCCATCTCGATAAAAATAAATAAGTAAATACAATTTTTTTTAATTAGAAAAAATAGTGATTCTAGCTCACTGTTTTGGAAAGTGGTAAATAAAAGTATGAGTCAAACTTTATCCCCTTGCTCCTATGTGAATTATATTTCAGAGTAATCAAATATCTGACTTTAAAAGGTTATTTTTTATTGAAGAATACCAGTGAATAGAAGAATAAACAAATTAGAGTATCTTCATTTTGTAACTCCTAATGAAGAATGGATTTAGGTAATGATCATCAATGACTGCTTAAAACCATTAGGTAAAAAATTGATGGGGCCTTCATAACGGAGAGATCAGGCTGAAAACTCCTGAACCTACCAGTCAGTCTTTTCACAGACAGCTCTGAATTAGTGTGGATTCACTTCAAGTAGAATGTATTAAAGAAACCTTGCCACTCTCTAGGTCACTTTAGAGTATAGTTGTCTTATATAGTACATCTGTGTACATTAGCCACCCCACAAGGCAGTGTTTTAATTTTTGCTTTAAGTATTCAAAAGTATTTTGAAGAGTTCCAAACGTATTGTATTTACCCAGATATTCACCATTTGATCACTCTTCCTTCATTCCTGATATTGCCAAGTCTTCTTCTAGTATCATTTTCCTCCTCTGTGAAGAACTTCCTTTAGCAATTCTTCTAAAGCTGGCAACAAATTATATTAGCTTGCCTTCGTCAGAGAATGTCTTTATTTCACCTTCATTCCTAAAGGGTATTTTTACTGCATATAGAATTCTGAGCTGACAGTTCTTTTCTGTAAGCACTTTAACTATGCCACTTCCATCTGGCTTTTACGATTTCTGAAGAGAAATTTATAGTCATTCAAGTTGTTTCCCCGTAGATTATACATCATTTTTCTTTAGCTGCTTTGAAGTTTTTTTTTTTTTTGTCTTTAGTTTTCAGCAGTTAGATCATAGCGTGTCTGGGTATAGATTTCTTTGAGTTTATCCTGTTAGGGTTCTCTGAGCTATATGAGTCTGTAGATTTTTGTCTTTTGCTATACATGTTCAGCTATTATTTCTTCAAATATTTTTAAAGTACTGTACGTTTCCTCCTTTCTTTATGGGAGTCTAATGACAACAATGTTAAATCTGTTTTTATTGTCCCACAAGTCCCTGAGGCTCTGTGAGTTTTTATTTTTTTTATATTTTTGGGGGTGGGCGAGGGTTTCACTCCATCACCCAGGCTAGAGTGCAGTGATGCGATCATGGCTCACTGCAGCCTCAACTTCCTGAGCTCCAGTGAACCTCCCTCCTCGGCCTCCTGAGGAGCTGGGACTGCAGGCATGCAGCACCATGCCTGGCTTTTTTTTTTTTTTTTTTTGTAATTTTTGTAGAGGTGGGTTTTGATATGTTGCCCAGGTTGGTTTTAAACTCCTGAGCTCAAGTGATGCGCCCGCCTCAGCCTCCCGAAGTGCTAGGATTACAGGCGTGAGCCACCACACCAGAACTCTGTTCATTTTTTATCACTCCTTTTTCTTTTCATTGTTCATATTGGACAGTTTCTATTAATCTGTCATCAAGTTCACTTACACTTTCATCTGTCATCTCCAGTCTGCTTTCAAGCTTATATAGTGTTTTGTTTTGTTTTGTTTAGTTGTTTAAATTTCAGTTACCGTGTCTTTCTATGTTGAAATTTCTTTTTGGTTTTCTTTATATCTTCTCTTTGTTTGCTGAGACTTTCTATTTTTCCATTTGTTTTGAGAGTGTGTGTGATTGCTTATTAGAGTATTTATGTAATAGCTGCTATAAAATCTTCATCGTATAACTTCAACATCTGTGTCATCTTGGCATTTCTCTGTTGATTGTCTTAACCCAAATGAATTGAGATTTTCTTGGTTCTTAATATGACAAATAATTTTGGATTATATTCTGGATATTTTGATTATTATGGATGACACTGTGGGTCTTACTTGAAGCCTAGAGACAGTGCTTATAAATGTGTTTTAGTAGGTAAATGACCTAGGCAGGGGTTAGGCCACAGGTTTCTGCCAGCCCTTTGTGGGCTATGGTTACAGCCGTTTTCACGCTGTTTTTGCAATGCTATTTGGATGTGTCCTGCCTGTGCCCTTACCAGTAGTTTGTGAGTTCAGTCTTTGATGTGCTGATTAGGACCAGGTCCATGTGCATGCAGCTTGGGGGGGATCATCCCAGGAGTTCATAAACAGTTTTATGGGTTAGCTTTTCTGAGCTCCTCTCTCTTCTTAGTGTCTCTGATTCTTTCCAGTTTCCTGGGGCTCCAAAAGGGAGAAAATACGGTAAACTCACCACCATTTTGGTGATAGTTTAAATTTTGGTCTTATTCTCCATTTGGCCTGCTGCAAATTACCCTTTGCAGCTACTGCATGCATTCTCTTCAGGTTTTTAAGTGATATTCAGTGGGAAAGCCGGAGTGAGGTATGATGACTGCATCTGACCTGGAGCAGGAACTTCCATAAGCCAGTTTCAGCAGCACAAAAAGACAGTCTTCTGATGCAGTGCCAAGGAATACACATCACCATTATGAGATCGTGCTGCCAAAAATATCCCACCTGAATCTGATCGAGCCTCTAAATCTAACCATTAGTTTACTGGAAATTCAGGGACAGGGGAATATGTTAATGACCCCACGAAGGGGCATACTTTTAGATACAGAATGTGGGAAATTCTTCAAGACCCAGTTTCATTCATAAATAAACTAAGAAAAAACAGAGGAAAAGGAAACTTATAGATTGAAAGAGAGTAAAAGACAAATTAACCAAATGTGATGTGTGGACCATATCTGAATGCTGATCATACAAATCAACTGTTAAAAAAATTGAGATAGAGAAATTTAAATCGTGGTTTGATACTTGATATTAAGGCATTATTATTTATTTTTAAAGTGTAAGAATGGTATTTTGTATATTTTTTAAAGTCCTTATCTTTTAGAAATATATACTGAAGTATATAAAGAGATTATGTGCTATGTGGGATGCACTTCAAGCCAATTCCATCAGGGATTGAAACAAAATGGTCAGTGAGTTCATAATTGTTAAACTCATGGAATTCAATAAGCCAGTCTCTATTTTTGTATATGTTTGAAATTTTCCATAATGAAATGGTGAGAAGAAATAAATAAAAGTTAAAGAAGTGGTTCTGTTTAGTGATGTCTTGACTTTAACAAAAATAACTAGAGAGTTGTATTTTTAAAGAACTTTGGTTGGCAGACATGTGTTTTCCAGGTGTAGCATTCATTTTGCACTCAGGAGTGAGGATAAGCAGAAACCCAGTATATATAATTCTTTTTTTTTTTTCCGAAAAGGGTCTTGTTCTCATTACCTAGGCTGGAGTGCAGTACGAACACAGCTCACTGCAGCCTTGACTTCCGAGGCTCAGGTGATTCTTCCACCTCAGCCCCCAAGGGTATCTGGGACTTCAGGCGCACACTACCATACCAGGCTAAATGTTTTTTGTATTTTTACTAGTGTCAGAGTTTTACCTTGTTACCCAGGCTGGTGTCGAATTCCTAGCCTCAAGAAATCAGGCAAGAGAAAGAAATCAAGGGTATTCAGTTAGGAAAAGAAGAAGTCAAATTGTCCCTGTTTGCAGATGACATGATTGTGTATTTAGAAAACCCCATCGTCTCAGCCCAAAATCTTCTTAAGCTGATAAGCAACTTCAGCAAAGTCTCAGGATACAAAATTAATGTGCAAAAATCACAAGCCTTCTTATACACCAGTAACAGACAAGCAGAGAGCCAAATCAGGAATGAACTTCCATTCACAATTGCTTCAAAGAGAATAAAATACCTAGGAATCCAACTTACAAGGGATGTAAAGGACCTCTTCAAGGAGAACTACAAACCACTGCTCAGTGAAATCAAAGAGGACACAAACAAATGGAAGAACATACCATGCTCATGGATAGG